>NW_022145604.1:9315838-9718338 GCF_000002235.5 Strongylocentrotus purpuratus
GAGCATTATTGATGTTGGGAAGACAAAGAGAATCAGGAAAACGCAGATACCAAATATTTTCTGGGCAATCGGAGATTTGTATCTCACTATGCAGTTATGCGTTAGCGGATCTACAGTCGTAACAACGAATGATTGGCAATTTATTATGAAACTACATAACCAGATAAAAGTCACAGCAATCATCGTACGGCGCTTGGTCAGGTAACGTTTTGCGTAGAAAGGATGGACCACTGCAATATACCTTTCGATTGATATGGCAGTGAGTGTGAGCACCGACGCCATGATGGATACCCACACGGAGATGGATGAGAGAAGAACTTTGCAGACGATGTGACCGAGAAGAGTATCGGGGACTGTTTTTGGTTTGGGGTGGGGTATCATGAAGAGTGACGTCATAAAATCAGCAGCTGCTAAGGCACCGATGAGGGCGTCGGCCGACTTTCTCATCGTCCGTCTCTGAAAAAGAACGGTCATGACGAGAAGGTTCCCGACGATACCTAACGAAGCGAACACCGCCTGCATGATCTCCCACCATGACCACGTGACTGGATCCCACAGCCAATCATAGGACGGTATGGTATCACGCGCCGGAAGAGTGGTTGCAGCGCCCTCGATGTCATCTGTCGTATACATCAGGATCTCCTGAATTGTTACTCCTACCTCATATTCGTCCATGGTGTGGCCTTGTTACGTTCTTTTGAGAGCTCTAAAATGAGGCGAAAGAAAAGGAGCGTGAGATTTATCCCCCAGAAAAGATTTCTGTCAGAAGGAACCACCATACAATATAAATAAATAAATTATTAAATGCTCAAGTTAACATAAAAATGTCTACATGTTATACGATTATCAACGTGTTCTGGTATTCCATCGTGGGTAATTTTTGTATCTCTCTCTCTCCCTCCCACTCTCACTCTCACCTAATTTGATCTTATTCGAACTTCCGATCCTTTCATTATGTGATTCTGCGTTTAACATCACACATAACTTTGATTACCCGATCCACTCACGTGCGTGTTGACAAAAAGGATTTATTACATAAAGTAAAGATTTGACTGAAAGCAAGCGGTCAGAACACAGCAGATTTCTCTTGCCACGTGCACGAAGTGTATACATTGACATGTACTTGTAAACGCAATCATTATCTTTTATGGAAACAATGTATCAATCAACCTACACCGCGACAAAGTTTAGAAGTGGTTTTTAATAGGAAAAATCCCTGATGACAAACTATGTTCTAACTTTATATTACAACGTTCATCAACTTTAGATGTTTACTAAACAATTGAAGATCCATTCTTTTGTCTAAGTTCTCATAACAAAGTTAAAACGTTCATTTCTATCGCTACATAACAGAAAATCAAAATTGAGAAATAGGTAGAACTGTAGCGAATTAACCTGATTACTAATTCTACTCACTAACATGTATTTTTTACAAATCAATTAATCAAGCAACATTCGTCCAGGTTGTACTGAAAATTTATGGGAAAATGAACATCGTTTGTACGATACTAAAAGCTGATTTTTGGCAGACTCGTAATAGTATAATTATTGATTTTGTCAAACTAGCATGAAAAAGTAGAAGTAGGCCTACTTATTTTGTTTTGAACAACATTTTGGAAAGAGTGTTCAGGCCTATTTGTAATCAGGTTTTTTACAAATGTAATTAAATAAACGATTCTACTGCAAACAGTTACTTACCAGAGCTGATATGTTATTTTCCTTGATCCTCGGTGTAATTGAATTAATGGATCAAATCTCCTTCAAATCCGTACTGAACAACGATTTCTATATAGAACATC
Organism: Strongylocentrotus purpuratus; assembly: GCF_000002235.5. NCBI lineage: Eukaryota > Metazoa > Echinodermata > Echinoidea > Camarodonta > Strongylocentrotidae > Strongylocentrotus > Strongylocentrotus purpuratus. The sequence continues at coordinate 9,317,638 of NW_022145604.1, forward strand.
CAAGCCAAAACGATCAAGTAGATAGACGTGGTTCGTGTATCGGGATTGATTCGTAATTATCTGCTGCATTAATTTGTCAATTTTTTCGAGAAATGTCAAGCTTAAAGCAGCAACTTTCGAGATCAAGAGAATATAAATGTCACGATTTAAATACGATTGAATCCAATGCGTATTGATGGTAATAGATATGACGTCTATCTCAATTTCTAGTCCACTTTAGAGATGTCGTCAAAAGCGCCATATCATCGGCCGAGTGTACACCTTTTTCTCACTTGATAGAAGTATCAGACTAGATTGACCCATTACATTTGATGATGATCTCATCACTTTCTAAGGGTTAGCAAACATCCTAAAGTAAACGCATAGGCCAATCCAGCATCTAGAGCTACAACGAAACACCATTTAGGAGCGTGGTACAAGCATAAAGCCGGGGATATGCTTCAGGCATTTGCTTATTTAGTCAACGCGCACACGTAAATTGATTCTACTAGCCTGATCAAACCATCTGGGGGAAACGGGCCGGAGCGAAAGCTTAAGAAAAATCTTGAAATGAAATATAAATTAATATATGAGGCATTATATTTGCCTTTTTTGTTTTTGTTCCTTTGTTTTATGTTGTTGCTGTTGTGGTGATTTGATGGGCTGTATTCGGACACACTCTGACATTTTCAATAGAAAGTCCTAAATTATTAATGGAGAACTCGTCCTGGTCCTATTGTATGACATTTATACCGTATTATACCTTCATGTAAATGCGTTTCTCTCATGTATATTTACGCATTGAAAAACAGCGCCATCTTGCGGGCATTAATGGTAAACATTAGTGCACAACTCCCACTGTACTAACAAACATTCTGCCCGTAATGATATTGTCTGCATCAAACATTCATAGCTTATAAAAAAATCTACCATGATGAAGCTCACTGGTAAAGGTTTTAATATGTTTGTTCTTCTAGTCATTCATGAATAAACCACAAATTGCCCAACCTCCCTAGAGAAAAGGAAAACCCAGAGCTTCCTAGACAGCCGCACTTTTACCTTATAGACGAGTGGGTGAAATGTAATATTGACTTATAATCACGAGAACAATAATGAATTTCCTGTCATTTCGCATATGATCATTGACATCAAATTCACCTTCTAACGAATCATGTAGAACTCGTTATGGTTATAATATTATATCATTCAAAAATTGGTATTCCAATTTTGCATAACCATCAGATATAATATGAACAAGGGAAAAAAATTGTACTAAAAAAGTCAGGTGGTTTGGGTTGGTGGAGTGTACTGTTCGGTTTTCTTTGTATTTGTTATGTTATCTTCTTGTTTTGTGGTAGTTTTTTTTATTTTATTTTTATTTTAGGGGTAACTAATCCTTACAATTCTTTGTTCATTCGCTTTTTTTTCTGGGGCGGGGGGTGTGGTTTATCATTTATCGATTTCTGTGTGTGTTTGTTTATATGTTGTTTTTTCATTTTATTATTTTGGGGTAATTGATCCTTGTATTTCCATTTCAATGTCCATTCGCCGTATTTTGGGGCGGATCGTAATATGTTTAGGTATTCGTGTTTCATGTATTTACATGTTTCGGCCTATATACTTTGATGGAATTCTGAAATAAATTTAAACTAAAATCTGAATCCGACCTCCACAATCCTGTTGTGGCTGCAGCTTGCATGACTAGACTAGACCTTACATATGACTGAGAGGTTTGGCTATATGCACGATGCAGGATGTCCGACAGTCAAAAAGAATCAAATTGTCTCGGATTTTCCTATATTCTTTTTCACTGAGCAGTTGTTTCTAATTGCAATGAATGATCTTGGTTTTCTAAACTTAAAGGGGAGTTAAACTATCGACTATGATGTATTATCATGACATAGAGAGTAAAACAACGTTACATTCGATGTTAAAACCATTGATGTAGGCCAAATAATGTTTTCTTGCAAGTACAATAAAGAGACCCTACTTCAGTGGCGGATCCTGGAAAAAAAATGTGTATTTTTACATTTATTAACCTTAATTTTACCCTTTTTGGGGTACAGAATTTGATGTTGGCTGCAAAAGGGACATAGTATCTTTAAACAAAGTTTATTCGCTCTAAAATTCTTGTCCCGAGACAGGTTACATACCAGTCAATGGAAGAGACCATGAAAGCCCGGATGCATCCTTGTGGTTTGCCCGGATGTCTGATGGCCATTAAGGAGCAGGTTGATGAAATGATGAAATTTCAACCCCACTCTTCCGTAAACAGACACATTTTGGTCACAGTTGATTCACCACAACTCTCTAATTGAATGGATGTTTTTTTGTATAACCATCTCGGAAATGAAAACCGAACCCAGTTCAGGTTGAAGGTCATTTTGAAAAAGATGTCTGCCAAAGCACATGCCTTTGTTAGCAACGATTATTAGGAATATCCAGATTTAAATTTCATTGGAAATCCGAAAACCATGCATTTTGTGTTATCTGTCGATCTCGATATTATTCCTCAACACATTACTTCTGAGCCTCAATTTAATGGGTAAGATTTTGGATTTGAAATGCTTTTGATGGTTCTTCAGAGTCAACATTTTGCCCATCCATCTGTAATCTCTTACAAACTGAATTACAGGCGTCTTATTTCATTTTTCCCCAATAAGGCCAAAAATATGTTATTGCCATAGCAAGATCCTTGTGTGCATTTTGGCTAACTCGTCTGACTTTCAAGATATTACACGGAAACTAATAATTTGTACATCTATGCCAACCACAAAATAACAAAGTCCCTTGTGTATCGAGCTAAAGTGGGGTTTCCTTCAAGACTGAACAGGATATATTTGTAAAACTCAAAAAAAAAAAAAAAAATTGTATCTTATTGCCGGCTAAGAAAAAACCCGGATTAACAACAACTTGAGATTTAAAACCCCCAAGAAGGACACTTTTAAATTCGATCTAATTACTATAATTATGACCGCTTGGCTGTTAATACCTGGACGTTATTCCCCTTGCCGATTAGGTGTTTTTTCTCCAAAAAAACGACTCGAACCCCCCTTTCTGAGACCTTAAATTGGTATGATGAACATGCCTACACTTTTTAAACAATACATATTTATTATGATATCTAAACGAACAAAAATATGATCCTGGAAACAGGGGGTAGATCGGGATACAGGCGTAGCTGCGCCCCAAATAACATTTCAAATGAATAATAACGAATTATTAATTTGGGAAATAACTGTATGCTTTATCCTATGTTAGTGTGTAAATTGACATTATATGCTTATCTACATTTGTCTTTGGTGTCATTTATAAAACACAGCAACTGTTACTTTTCTGTTTTTAGAAAAGAGATTTTACCATCATTTGCGGCAAAAAAAAAACAACCCGATTGGCCTGAGGGTAAGGAAAGATAAAATAAGATGATTTTTATTAGACAGTGGTTTATTTAAAATTCATCCACAGCTAAATGGCTGATTGGCAGAATTCTGTTATCATAGGCATATGAAAATGTGATGATAATTGACTGTTACATAATCAAATATGACAATAAATCGGGGACATGTTTATACACAGTGATTAAATTTGATATGCGTCACAAGTCATAAGTCACCTGGACAGCTAGAGACATTGAAATATCTTACCCGATCTATATAACGTAAAGGTATGAATTATACATGTGGAGACATGTATTGGGAATCCTGAAATAATTAGTACTCTTCTTGTTATTGGGAATTGCTGATTTCTTTCACAAATTATTTGTTGATAAATTACATGGCAATTATCTATGGTTACTGACAAAAACTCCTGTAATAGAGATGTTTAATCATCCTCTTCGTCCCCCTTCCCCTCCTAAGATGAGACACCCCTAACTGGATCTATTTTTTCTTCTTCAAAACTTACTGTAATATAGTATCAGGCACAGCTAACATCCGCCAACGATTCCCTTTTGGTGGCAAACTATCTAATATTGGGTTTTATACTATCATTTAATGTTGACAGATATGACCCCTTCAGTCTTAACTCTTTCTGTTCCGGTGTCATATAGAGTTTTAAAAAACGACTTATTTATACCCATATTAAGTTTGTTTGATTTTGTGAGGATGTGAAAAATCTATTTGTACCGATGTATGTTTCATGATAATGTGGCATATTAAAGCATAATGTCTAAAAGTATTCAAGAAGAGCCATTCTTTAACAAGTCCACCTTTTATTTTTGAGTAATGAAGAATAAACAAAAATATCATATTTTAATGGGTATGAATAATTATGTTGTTGACTGAATGTAAGACAAACAGACTATGTATTTCCAATCTTATATTGCCTCACCAAGAAATATTTATATGATGATCAAATTATATCTCTTTTAGAGCAATGATGAATCAAGCACTCGTGATCACCAATAACTTTTAGATGCCAATCGTTGAAAGATATTTGTAAAGAAAATGATTAATATTCAATAGGATCTTTTCTATTTTTAGCATTAGACAATGGTTAACGATTGAGGAATATAAACGTATAAAGAACTAGAAGGAAACTGATTATATCATTAAGAATTAAAGGTACCATAAACATAAGCCTTCTTATCGCCTCAAAATCACTTCCCGCCAGTCTTTGTTTATTATCGCCGACTCTTGATTTATTGTTTTTGGCATACATCATTTTCCTCTCTGACTATTATACTCAACAACAATTTCCCATCGCAGGAAATATGCTTATCTGAATCTGTTTTTGTATTTATTTTAAGATTTCCTGTATAGTACTATCTGCTTTTTGACTGGCATTATAGTTCAACTGTGTCCCGGTGAGTTATGATATGTTTTCCTTTTATGATGTCACACCTAGGTGTCTTAGTCACGCACCTGCGCCAATAGATAAGGCTTGTATGACCGGTCATCTTAATTTCATCTCTTCTTTAATTACTCCATTTCATGTGCCTGAATATTTTACATTGTGAGGTAACGCAAATGGAGAAGAGAGTATTTACTTGCCAAAACGCCGAAAATCGCGTGCACTGTACAAAGAAATAGGCATATGTAAGTGTAAAGTGAAGGCATTAACAATTTAGTCTAAACTTTTAGTTATCTTTCTTAATATTTCGAACGCGAGGGCAGTTGAAGAGCAATTTTCGCAAGGGACATTTTCTATCACGATATTGTCCCATACTGACATAAAGAGAATGAGAAAAGTAATATATAATTTTTTCATCTTTGAACATTCTGTTTATAAAGTACACATTGATTGGAAGTGATATGTGGAGACCCCATCAATGTGAAAAATGGACGAGGTCGCTAAATGGAAATGTAATGTGAATGTAACTATTCAACTTCGACCTCACCCCCCCCCCCCCCCCCCCCCCCCTTCATCTCACTGCTCATCAATAACCACTTCTCTACTGGAGAGAAAATAATTGGCGTATCCAGAACTTGGCCCCAGGAGGGGCGAAGCATTACATCTTACTGTAATCCATATTCTTCATCACGGCACCCCCCCCCCCTCTTTTTTTTTTGTTGGAGCGACCGGGTCTGCAATGCAGAAGTTGGAGGGGTTACCAAAATGATTTTTTTTTTTCTGAGGGGGGGGGGAGGGGAAGTATTTTGATAATGTCATATACTCTGTAAATTTCCAAGTGAAATCTAATAATTATTGAATCTCAAATGATTCCCTTATCTCGTAGGCAAAAAGTTGAAAGCAAGTTCAACCCTTTTAAGAAATCGGTCAGGAGGGGTAAATTACCCCTTATGTTCTTCCTCCGAAAAACGCCAGTGAAGAGAATACTTGATTTGGATAAGGAGATCATGTTACTTTCCATTCTAACATTGATGAGTTTAACACACTACTCATTCTCATATTCAATTTAAGAAGAAGTTGCGGCGATGGATATCATCGGTGCCATCTTATCAGTTATTAATAGGTTGAATTTTCATAGTTTGATTAAAAATTCAATCTATGGAACGATTACAAATCAGATGAACCTTATCAAACAGTTATTATTAGGGTTGTAATTTTCTCTCTAATTTCTTAGTTTCTATTTCCTCTTTTCTCTCTCTCTCTCTCTCTCTCTCTCTCTCTCTGTCTCTCTGTCTCTCTGTCTCTGTCTCTCTGTCACTCTCTCTCTCTCTCTCTCCTTTCTCTCTCTCTCTCTCTCTCCTCTCTCTCTCTCTCTCTCTCTCTCTCACCCTCTCTCTCTCTCTCTCTTTAATAATAATAATAATAGTAATAATAATATTAAATTTTTACATAGCGCTTAATACAAATGTCTTTGTCCCTGTATGTCGTTGTACTTCATCTAATGTGTCCTGAATAAATATTCCTTCATTCAATTTCCAACACAAAATTGTCATAATTTAAATGTGTATATTTTCCCATTGTATTGTTAACAACCACACGGAATCGTTTTTTCCACTTTTAAGCATAAACGTCGGTTTCTAATGATGCATCTATTAAACCCTCGTGCAAAATAAAGTATTTCTTAAATAGAAAATCACTCTCCACACCTACAGAGGTTTGCATTATTCGCACCTCGCGTCGATACACATCTTGGCAAATAAGAATTAAAGAATGAATTAAATAGAAACATGCAGAGGAATTTCTGGATCGCCAAGCCAATGTCATTAAAATGACATCGAAAACGTTTTAATCGTTATATCAGATGTTTAATTCGCTCACGAAGGCATAGATCCAACCGAGTTTTATTAGGAAATCAGGACGGAATTTAATAATGAAGTCCAAGCGAGACATGCCATATTAACCCTAAGCAATGTGTCTGTTATATGTGTGAGGTCAGTCACCTTTTAGGAGGGAGCGAAGTGAAGAGCGAGTGGAAGTGTAAATAAATTTAATCTTTTAAAGCAATAGTTGGTTTTGGGTAAAGAGTAACCATTAATTTGTGGGTTTCTCCTTATATTTATGATTATGTAGAAGGAGTTGAAAGTGGCAACTTCTCATGCAAAAAATTTCTCTCGAAATGTTCTCATATTCAAAATATGACAAATTATCTGAATCATTGGAATTTTGAGGATACGCGAGTGTGTATTATAGTCCCATGTACCAATTTTAAGTGCTGTGCTTCAAAATTAATCCAACTTGTAATATCGGTTTCATTCAAAACCCTAACATCATGACCAATAGGCAATTTATTATCATAATATACTGCATAATCAGCCTTCGTTCAAGACGAATGAAACGTTTCTGCCACAGTGCAATTGCGTGACCAAAACTCAACTTTACCTTTAAAAGTGACCAATCGAAGAAATTCCTTTTCAACCCACTCAAAACGAAGGACGTATCTACATGCAAATATGGTTATAGGAATGACTGTAAAGTCGGACCAAGGAATATTCGCTCGATAAATGACCGTGAATATGAAGTCCTATTAAAGCATTTTCATCGGTTATGTATATCCTTAACAAGATGTTTGAATGATTCCATGACATTTGCTCCGGCGACAATTGCTCCGCTGTAAATTTCATACACTAATCGAATGGCTAACTTCAACCCTGGATTCAACACTATACCCTACCCTAAACCTAACCCTAAACCTAACATAAAACCCTATTGAAACCCTAACCCTACATCTTAGACGAAATAAAGCCCGGAGCAATTGTCGCAGGAGCAAATGTCGTGTCACCGTTTGAATGCATACAAACTGGATTATTTGTCCCCTGTATGTTTGTTTGTTTGTTTTTCGGATGGTTGTTTTTTACTTGCTCTTTGTTTTTAATCGTAATTGAAAGAAATGCTCTCAATCCCAAAATATTGCATCATTTTCATCTCAGGTAAACATCTTGTATATATAAAATAATATAAGCATCGTTTATATCAATTTGTATTTGTATAGTACATTATTGTTACCATGTGTGCACTTTGATTTATACAGTTATATTCAATTCGTGACCTTATTAAATAAACAGACAATTATAACGGTAGCTTTTGTGTTTCTAGAGGAAACAATTTAAAGGTTAATCGATCACTGAAAAAGAGATACATTGGCTATTTCATTCTCCTGTATTGTATTTGAGGTGATTTCCTGCTTCCTCTCCGTATTGCCTTTTAGTAAACGATAAGGTTAATAGGATTGATAAAAAGTGTAATGTTCGGAAAATTTCATCAGATCGGAAATTATTGCACTCTCCATCTTCTTGATGCTATTTCCTTTTTTAAATATCCTTTTTTTTCTTTTCTTATTGTTTAAAGCCCTACTGTACTACGTGTAGCTACTTGCTCCTTCTATATAGAAAACAATGTCTAAGCGGTGCCCGTTGGTCACCCATGATCCTCTTTTTCTTATGTTAAATGAGAGCTGAGTTGATGAGATAGCCACCCGTCAGTGACCATGTAGGGAGGTCTACTCCCTCCTGGCTTAACTAGAACAGATGGGGTTTAAAAGGTATAAAGAGACAATCAATAGGGACTTTTAAATTTACACGACGAGAGCGTGGACTGCCGCGTGTGACATTGTGTTAAGGCACTGGGCCCTGCCCGGCAGTGCCTTAATAAAAAGGACGTCACATTACCTTAAAAGGATGTCACACGTCGCCGTCCACGCTCTCGTCGTGTAAATCTAAAAGTCCCTAATGGTGTAGCAGGACAACGTTGTTCTTGCTAACTATATTGTTCGTATTGTTTTATGGCTGAGACCGATGAAGAATTCTCGGCGACATTAAAGATAAACTCCAGTACTGGTAAAAAAAAAAAAATTAATTCTCACAGAATCAAACGAAACTTACACTGAATGTTCAAGATTACAAATAAATGACATGTGCCAAACAATTTTGGAAGAAAATGCATACTGGCTGAGTAATGAGCATAGAAAGACAAGGAAATCAAGGTAGTACTAGCCCCGACACCATGTGTGTTGTCCCATATATAGCTTTCTATGTGAGTGCTTGTTACTTTACCAAGACTCGGTCAAATTTATTATGATTTTGATGACTCCAGAACCTTGCAGTGCACACCAAAACTTACATGCTACATGATCAACTGTTTCCGATCCTTTCCACACCTTATCTTTCACAATGCAATCGCATTACCAGTACTAAAGTTTATCTTTAAACACATTAATCGAAACAAAACCAAGTTATAAAAATCAAGTTATAAGGTCCGGTAAATTCTGGTTTAAAAGAGGAATGACTCATTTAGGTTGGATTCTTCACACGGTCCATCAATACGGGCAACTAATAATTCTACTCGTTTCACACCCCCAATGCCACAGGGCTCAGCCCCCTACCCACCGGGCTGGTGTCCCGCTTCGGTACACGGGTGATGACAGCTTTTGACTGACGGTCCTCGTCATTAATATTAGGGACTTTTAGATTTGTACGACGAGAACGTGGACTGCTATGTGTGACATCATTTTAAGGCACTGTGACCTCCTTTTAAGGCACTGTCGTGCACTGCCAGTGCCTTAAAAGGACGTCACATTGCCTTAAAAGGATGTCACACGTGGCAGTCCACGTTCTCGTCGTGCAAATCTAAAAATCCCTATTGTAATCTTTCTTTTTTATTTCTCATTTGACCAAGAACGAAAACGGTAACTATAAATCGTTCTTAAATCGGTCTTCTGATTCGTACAAACATTCGAAAATCAACTCTAAGGTAATTTCAATACATTATATTAAATCCAATAGAAGTAAATAACTTTGCCAGGTTTAGAAATAACATACCAACTACCACTGCCACGACTACTGTTCTAGTTCTTTTCATCAAAAAATAATGGCAGCAAAATTCTCGTCGGTTTTCTTTTGACAACCCGCAAAATTCGACGCTGACGAATTGATTGGAAAGATATTTTCTCAGGAAAAATTAGTAGCAGATGTTAGCGCTTTGGGCTATCATATGCATGACCAGACAATGGATGACGAGAGACTGGATCCAAATAAGGAACGAACAAAATATATGTTGATAGACAACCTGAATTTACTAATTGTTAAATGAATGCGGAAATGACAAGCTGTATTGTTACGTCAAGAGTGTTCCGTACGGATGCAATTTCTTGTACCCAGTATGACTGGACATCACTCATCACATGGTTCCAGGGGCAGTCTGGGTCAGGGGTTATTTTCAAAAAAGTAAGCACTTCCACACCCTTTCCCCCTCCCGATTATTCATGATAAACTATTTGTTGTATTGGGTTGGCAGCGTGATATTAGTCTGCAAGCACAGACCCTTTTTTTGACACTTTATCAAAAAATCATTGTGCCTTGAGAGAAGCCTAGCCCAGCTACCTACTGGTTGTGTCAGGGGCAGCTATAGTACATGGCCCATGATAGTCTTGTGCAGACTCTCTTTTACGACTGACCATGGACTAGCGTGATGTAGTGGTTCATTCACTTGACTCCCTATTAAAGGGTTGAGGGTTCGAATCCAAGACCGAGAATTACGTCCCTTGGTAAGGCATAGCCACATTTGCCTCTCTCTCTCCACCCAGGTGTAAATGGGTATGGAACCCGTAAACGAATCGCTTGCGACATCGGTAGTCTGTGAAAATACATGCATTGATAACATCTATGGAATCATACAACAAAAGAGGTTTGTTGCTGTTGTTGGTGCTACTGCTGCTTTTGTTGTTGTTTTTGTGTTCACTTGATAATTAAGGCAGGCCACAATTAACTTGTCGAACGGGATCGGGAAAAGCGTTCACACATTAAACTTTATAGGGCGTACACAATGTATGCGTTCGCACTCCTTATGAATTACCAGTGAATTCACAATTTGTTGTGTTTGTTTGTTTGTTTGTTTATGTTTTTAACAACAGGGCCTTTCACAAATCTGACTGGTCTGTTTTGGACGGTAGCATCCCCGGAAATGGGCCTCATATCCATCAATAGTTATAGGCATTTACCCCCAACCTCAACGTAATATGAACGAATTTACCCATATAAGCTGTGCCGAAAGACATACGTCACATTATACCCACCTACACATTCAACCTGCATATGGACAGTAAATGTTGTTATTATTTAACAGATGGCTAAATCGTCATTTCATCCGATTTGTTATGATAACATGTTTTATACCCTTTAAAGCAGGTTTTTCAGGATACAGATGCATCTCGGTATGATGAGGACGAGGTTTGTTAGTGAGATCGAATATACCAATTACATCTGATTTCCGGCTTTAGAGTAAATAAGTCCGCTTTGCGTCATGACATTGTATAGAATACCTGTGGTATGATAATTATCATAATTCAATGATTAGATATTTTTTTCATTTTACGTAATCGTATCTGACGGCGAAAAATCCTTGATACAAAAAAAAAGCTGTGTCAGGTAGTGAATGTAGCATTTTAACGAGATTACCTCCTAAATGTATGCCTTGTTTCAAATTCTTTGAACCTATATTCCATTTCTCTATCAATAAGAATTACAAAGCGAGCTTTCTAGATTTCGTACTCAATGTCAGATTTTTAGTTTTAGTGCATTACTATCGTATCATATGAGCCTCTGTATTTAACTCATAACGTAATTCAAAGGCACAATGCACCTTTCGGAGGCGCAAAGAAAACGATTGCCAAGACTTTCGAGAAATCAACTCAAGGTCAATTTCAATTCTCTGCTGTATATGCCAAAAAAAGCCATGTTGGATTATATAACACGCCATTGTAATGTACGCAGATTACACAAGGTGGTGGACAATGCTATTGGAAAAGCCATATGTTGATTTTTAAAAGTCTTTGCCAATGTCCGAGCTTCCATGAAACAGAGCTCAAGGCATTCGAGAAATGGTCACTCCATACTATTTTGTTGCGAAGTACAAGCAAATCATCGCAACTCAAGATAAAGTTTGTTACTCTTTATAGTCGGCATTTGTGGCATTTTTGTAGGTGTCTTTCGCTGCAGCTTAACGAACCGTTGCAGCAAAGTACTGCTTCATAAACGGACCGAAACTAATCACGGTGAAAGTCAATGTCACCGTGCCATATCAAATGATAAAATAGATCCATCAGGAAGATAAGGGGATGTTGTGCCCAGTATAGGGGCGGATCCAGGATTGGCCGAAAGGGTTCCATGGAGTTTTTTTTCGACAGTCATTCTTCAAATGATAAAATAGATCCTACCGAAAGCAGATCCAACCGAATAAAAGGGGATATGGTCTTCGCGGCAGAGGTGGAACCAGGATTTATTAAAGGGATCCGGTAACTTTGTCTCAGATTCTGAAACAAAATTCTGGATTTAGCTCGTGATGCAATGATAATTATAAACCTTTAGGTCAGTCAGGAACCCCATGACTTTTACAAGCCGATCGCCTGTCTGATTATCAAGATATTTATGATTGGAATTACAAATTTTGAAAACCGTTCGCCTGACGGTTTTCATAACACTACAGTCTATTGGGGAAAACGAGTATGGTAAAACCGATCACTCAAAGATTTTTACTTTTTTTAGGCACTTCTTGATCATTTTGAAGCGCGATTTTTTTTAAGGCTTCAATATTACACCATATCACAGACACTGATAACCCGTAGGGCCGTGTATCTCAGACTTAACATTGCTAAACGATCCCTTTAATCGTGACACAACCATCTCCATTCTGACAAATAAATGAAAAAGGACAAAGGGAGATAGAAAGAAGAAAGGTTTTCGCATCATTTAAAGGGATCGTTTAACAGTGTTACATCTGAGATACACGGTCCTACGTGTTATCAGTGTCTGTGATATGGTGTAATATTGAAGCCCTAAAAAATTGCGCTTCAAAATGATCAAGAAGTGCCTCAAAACAGTAAAAAAAATCTTTTAGTGACCGGTTTTACCATACTCGTTTTCCCCAATAGACTGTGGTGTTATGAAAACCGTCAGGCGAACGGTTTTCAAAATTGGTAGTTCCAATCATAAATATCTTGATAATCAGACAGGCGATCGGCTTGTAAAAGTCATGGAGTCCTTGACTGACTTAAAGGTTTATAATTATCATTGCATCATGAGCTAAATCCAGAATTTTGTTTCAGAATCTGAGACAAAGTTACCGGATCCCTTTAAAGGCGTGTTATCTACACAAATTTTCGTAGAAAAAATATCAAATGATAAAATCTATTTTCACCCCTGAAATCTCTGAACATCCCTAATAACGATCTAAAACGAGACCAACGGCGTTGATGTCGTCAAAAATGCTGGTTCCTCTTATCTAAATCTCAATATGGTTAATCCCCTCCTATGCTTTATCGTAACATAATATGCACAATACAATATGCCCCATATGCAGTTTTGTCTTCAGAAATACCGTAAGTGCACTTATTGAAAGGTTGCTTCATGTATGATCTTCCGTGTACATGAACAACCCCTTTAACTGCCTCCCATTTTGTTTTATTAATGCCAAAGGTATATAGGCTTATGTGCACCCCCCCCCCCCCTCCCTTCATCCATGAATGGAGTACATTCATTACATCAGCCTCGACATACATGAATGGTGTTTAAAGGTTATTTTCCTAATAGTTCTATCGTTCCCTTAATGATGTTGGCGTCGTCATTTAGCAAGATCAAAACGTAATCATAGAGTACTGTCTACAGCTATACCTTCATCATTTTCTATGAGAGAGAGAGAGAGAGAGAGAGAGAGAGAGAGAGAGAGAGAGAGAGAATGTTAAACGAGACAAACCGAACTTTGTGAAAAATAATAATTGTCTTTTTTTCCTGAAATAACAAGACTTGGTTGTATCTTTTAGCGTCTGTTTGGCGCCTTGAGCAGTCTTTTAAAATGAAGATGGATATGTGCGCTTTCTAAGTTGACACTATCATTATTATTAGTAGTAGTATTATTACCCCTAGATTTGGCCACGATGCGTAAAAACTTCAAATATAAAATTAAGTACTTTTTCACAGAATCGAAATATGATAGAGAAACTATTCGAAATTTCGGAATAGTTGATTATATGTATATAGTAGTAAAGTTTTTGAGTGGATTAAAATTATAACAAAAGAAAGATTGTGAGCTGGCCTACGAAGTGAATTCACATATGGGTGGCATCAAAATTCTGTAAGTTTTAACTGTTACCTCTAGTTTAGATATGAGGGCATTTTATAAAGTAATCGTGTTTATTTAAACGAGGAATAAAGCTCAAAAACCATTGCCCACCACCTTCCCTAGAACTCTTCCCCTTTCTCCACTGAATGCTGCAGCAATACTCCTCTCAAAACTGTTTTTTTTAGGAGGGAGAATGTCACAAGTAGCTTACAGAAATTTGGGGTCAAATCATATTTTCTTCTCCTCTAAAAATAGGAAGATATGATAGATTTATGATAAGGGATTGGCTGACTACCCTTTAGCGACACTTTTGTCCATGATTTAGAGGAAAGCAGGTTAAGCAAGGTCATTATTAAACTCTACACCGTTGGTAGGCGGGTACTTTCGCTCCTTCATTCTCGCAACCTATCAGCAAGGATTGTGATATTCTGAGTAACACTTCATCTGTTTTCTCACTTAAACGTGACAAATGAAATCTTTGTCACATGCAAGAGCATTTCGCCATATTCATCCCGGTATATATTACACGCTGAGCGGCATCCTTAAAAGGCAAGGGGATGCTCATTCTAGAAAATAGTTAATTCAATTACCCCGAATGCTGTTTTTAAACCCACTCCAGGCACTGGTCTTTAAAGACAAGGTTGGGTTCTAGAAAAAGGTGCTGGAAAAATAATTTGTGAGCATTTTCATTCTTATTAGGTGTTGCGGAAGAATATCCTAGATTAAAAATGCCTCCCGGACAGGATTGCTCTTTAAATGTCCTCATATACAAAATATTGTAATGAATAGCTAAAGTGTTTGAAGCCAACTTCATACCACATGTGTGTTAAGTCCCATATACCCTCATCTAGAGGCAGTGCCTTTGACTTTCAGTATACGACTAAATCAATTCATTTTCATTCTGGTGATTCCAAAACCTACCAGTATATACACTAATGATGTGCTACAGTCATTAATGTGCCACATACAAATCAACACGTTTCCAATCGCTTTCAGACGGTTCCTTTCCCTCATGCGATCGCACGACCAGAACTCCACTTTAAAGATGTAGTAGCTTGTACCTGTAATTATTTCTTTCATCAGCTATGGATAGAATGAGACGCTAAAGAGTGCGATACGTGACTCTTTGACAGATGCCTGACAACATCTGTATCGTGTCTTCTAGTGAGACTCCTTACAAGAATAAACTGCATTATTCCACTTGACTTTCACAAGCGCTTGCATGCTTTGTTGTAATATGCCTGTTGCACGCGATGAGCTATTAATCTGACGCAACACTGCGTCAGCGACTGGCGGAGCCTTTGACGCGCCATAATTATGGGAGACTGAAATTGTACAAAAAGTACATTCGAAATGATCTGCGTAAACAATGCATCCTTTTCCTGACGTAGGACTACGCCAGCCACTGGCGCGGCTTCTGACCATAGACGTAATAGAAACTATTACGTCTATGTTCTGACGCAGCGTGTTAGATGAATACTGTGCAAAACATGAATGCAATGATCAGCGTTAACACTACATACTGTATTATGCCCGTGGCAAGCGTGGACACTGTACCGAGACACAGCCAGCGACATTGTCAATGAAACATATGAAATATGAAAATAATCTGAAACTGAAACTGAAACATGCCTGACATAGGACTGCTTTATCGAACGGAGCGGTTTTTTTGGCACGCCATGTGAGAGCGGCGTTGTGTAACGAATGAATGAAAAATTGACAGTGCAAACACAGCGGTGAAACACTGCCGTGCGCACCTATTTTCTTCAAAGGCTTGATTGTCGCAGCAAATAACGCTTTACTGGTACTTTCTGACGTCGAACCGGTCGCCAATGCATATTTAGTCTTGCGCTCACAATGTCCAGTATTCCCCAAGAATCTACTGCTTCAAATACAAAATAACTAATTTAAATCAGATCAATTGTTTTTTTAACTTTCATTGCTATCTAGTCAGCTCTACATCAAAATTAGCACAATGACTATACTCAAAGCAGTCCTAATGTTTGTCTGGTCATAATGACGTAAAATTGTGGACATTCAAACGTGTTTATTTCATAGAAAAGGATAGTATATCTAAGACCGCAGTTTTCCTCGGAACTTAAGACGTTCAAGTTGTTTGGATAAGAATTTTACTGGTAGGTTTTCTTCTCTACATGGAGATTATTTACTTTGCCTATTGCTTGTAAGGCTCTTAAAGACTAAATTGGAAAATGAAAACTGGCTTTTGAGGCCTTACTTGGATAATTTTTTTTTAAATCACATCTCCGTTGGGTGCGCATGCGCTGATCGAATAACAGGAACAAACACAGAAAGTGCGCATGCTGTGCACGTTTAATACACGCTTCTCGTCATAACAAACTTCGGATGTACATGTAATATACCCACGGGAATACACGATCGGCTGATCACAGACATGAACGACATGTAGTTCGCTGCACAGACACACACACACGCACGCACATACACGCACAAACGCACAAACGCACACGCACTCACACTAACGCACGCACACTATCGCACGCGCTCGCGCACGCCAATCAATTAATTTCTAGTAGTGTATGACGGAAACCGGGTCTAAAGTGAGAAAGCTCAGCCGCCTTCGCATTGCCGATTGATTGTTCGTCGAGTCTTGACTGCGTTCGCCTCTTGATCTTAGCAGACTTGTGCAAGAAAAGATCAAGGAAGGACTAGGAATTGACAACGTCCTGTTACAACCTTTTTATGTGTTTACAGTTTAACATCAAAGACGCACCAGCCGTGTGAGCTGACAAATCTCCTTCTCGAGTTACTACTAAAAAGCTTCCGAAGATAGAACCTTGATTGCCAGCATTCAATCTATGGTTGAAACTTGGACAATGTGTGGTGTGAAACCTAGGAAGAGAGAAGTTTTAACATCACTGTTCACTTAATTCTATAAGTTTCACATTGATTCAATAAGTGGTCTGGCAGTTGTCTCATTCCTTTTCGAATTATTGGTTCCGCCTATCCAAGTCAACACAAAAGGTTCCAAGTATTGTCATTTTTTTCTTTGTCGATGTTGATGTGTAGTTTCATCCTTTTCTGACGTGGGATTCCATTTGGTTATTAATTCAACTGATGTTGCTTTGATGAGAACTGTTTTATCTTTCATCGCGGCAGGACGGGATTTTACGAAGGACAGTCCGCCGCTCATCAATGGATTTAACATGACTAAACGATGTCATGCACCAAAACAGATTTAGACCCGCCGAAAACAAAACTGTGAAGGCTTAACCTTTATAACCAACAAGTTCAAAAGAATATGTGAAAACGGATGCATGCTATGACAACAACGGGAAATATTGGTTCGCGGCTCAATAAACAATCAAGAAGGAATAACTAGCGAGCAGTGAGAGTGAGGTGAAGGCTTCTGCAAATGACATGACTGGTGGAAGTTTCGTTTACATCGCGAAAAAAAACCATATTATCTTTAAGGTCAAATATTTCTTTTTGTGAGGCGACCTGACTGTTCGCAACAAAGGTATCTGGAAATACCATCCCGGAGAGAAATATGACGCGATTAGCAGATTTCTACTTGTGACAACTCTCCTCAAACGCGAACAGGGTACGCCCTTATCAAAGGGTCTGATCAACTAATTGGGGTTGGACTCCGAGTTCAACTTAAGCCATATCACAGACCATTATACTTTAAATTGCGGTACTCTGGTCATTAAAAGTTGACCAGAGATTTTGAATATCATAAGACGACCGATTTCGATTCAGAGATTTGATGTGAGGTAAAAATAGTCAATATGGAATGCAAAATGTTCAGCGCTCACAGATCTTATCAGGTTTATGAGAGAACAAGAGAGCCATTTCTTGCAATGCTCACTATCTGGAGAACTTCATTGATATTGATGGTTATGGGATGGTTTATTGTTTCCAGTGACGCGTTTAATACGGATGTGTCTTCACCGATTATTCGGCACGGCCCCGAGGGAAGCTACTTTGGATATTCACTTACCATGCATCGAGAAATGGGAGAAAACATGTAAGTTGAATATAATTATGTGTGTGGTGGTTATTTTACCTGGCTGCTAAGAAGGCATAAATGGGTGTTAGTAAGCAACCAGACGACCGACGGCTTTAGGTCCTCTCCGAGGGACCTGGTAATGGGGATTAATGCCTTACCAAAGGACACTAGCGCATCGACTTGGTTTCGAACCCGGGTCGCCAGATTACGAGACCACTGCTCTGCCAACTGAGCTATCGCGCCTATTAATATAATTATACATTTCTTTCGTTGGGGGGGGGGGGGGACATTATTAGTCGTTTTATCGGGGGTTATTGATTGCTTGTTATTTTGTGTTAGAGGTGGGGGTAATTAATGTTTGTTCTTTGTGGTGGTGATTGTGTGTTGTGTATGTAATGTATTAGACGAGTGCCGATTGTTAGTGAGTTAAGTCAAGGAGTGAGGATCCTTGTTTGAGTCAAGAACCAGAGGTTTATTAAACAAGCCACGGAATAGAGGGCCCATGATAATGACTATGTTCTATGTAGCAGAACTTATTGTCGGTTCATGGTCCGGTTCAGATTTTCATTGCGACGAGCCGTCGGACTGCGAACATTTTCTTTTTACAATGCATTAAAGGTATCTGGTAACTTTGTCTCAGATCCTGGAACAAAATCCGGGATTTAGCTCATGCTGCAATGATAATTATATTATACAATTCCATTTATCATTTTTATCTAATCCTACCTAGTTTAAAAAACAACGTACATATTTTATGAACCAAGCTAAATGAAAATAACTTATTTCAACAACAAATGTGATTTAAAATTATCAGTGAAAGTGAGAATCAGAATCACTCCATTGCAAATTTAGGAATTTTAGTAAGTATTCACAATTGAATCGTTTTCATGTATGAATGTCACAATATATGCCTACTGCATTTTTTAAAATCATTAATTGTTTGATTTGTACTCTTTGTGCTAATGTGTAATATTGAATTTCTAGATGAAATATAATAAGCTATGTATCTCAAAAGGAGACTCACTGAACTATTATGGGTTAAGCATTTAAGTTACACAGCGCAAAAAATGTATAGATGTAATTTTGAAATAGAACCATATTGATATAGAGAACCTGACAAATATAGCAATACAGTATCCTATTGACACAATAACAGGCGATGATAAGAATTAGAACAAAAACAATGTATACAAGGAGCAAGGATAAGACGAGACTAACTCGTCATTGACATGTTTTCTTTAAGGAAATCATCGGGATTTGGCTTTTGGAAAAAAGTCATAGAATCGAGGGAAACTTGCACTGACTTTCCTCAATCGCAACTAAGTGCTATCTGCTAAACAATGTGGGGTTGCGATTCGAGTCCCAGTTAGGACAGATGGGCGTAAGCCCCGGCAGTGAATTATTTAGTAGGTTCATTAAGCATCAAATTATGATAATAATCATCATCATCATCATCATTGTTATTACATTTTTTCTATTCATTCATGTTTAATGAGGTCAAGTATTCTCTCATTACGCAATAGTATTTGGTTAAAGCTAATTTTTGTTCTAGCTTAATGATTAGTTGGTAAAATGATTTGTAAATCTAAAGGCGAATATTGAACGTAACATAGGCCTTCTTAACTCAATTATAAATTACCTGTAACTCATACACACTGCCCTAGAAAATGAAAGACTTTATTAGATTCATAAATATAGCAACATGACGAATTGACAAATTGACACAACATGATGAAGTGTTATTTCTTTAAAGATCACGCATTAAAGTAGTCATCTCGTGAATAAAGAGGCACGTGTCTCACACTGTTCTGATATCATAACGGATCCCTTTAGAACTCAAGTTCTAAGAAATCGAAGTGGTGGGAAGTGTTGAAAAATGATAAGGGATCCAGTCAGTCTTGCTGAAAGTCACATGCACTGTACACAAAAATGTGTATTTATGGGACTACACAAACATTTGGCGTGAAATCGTGGTCTACTTACTTCAGCTATTTCTTGTCAATTTTTTAATAGGAAAGCATCTAAGAGACATTCTTTTCAACGGACATTTTCTAAACGATATTCTTGCACATTAACGTCAGAAGAACGAAAAAGCTCACAAATTATTTTGAATCTTTCCCAGAACACAACTTTCACTTTAAACATTCACAGTAAGTGGCTGGTATGTTGTCTCAACGACGGAGGCAAGCGGTATTTTTTATAACAAACTTCCCATTCTAGTTTCCGTTATCTGGGAGAGTCTTTAATAATGACAAAAGGATGAGGGAAGAGATGTAAAGGGAGAAAAGACAATTTAAACACTTGAGCATTAATTGGCATGATAATAATGTTTATGTTTAGAAGCGTTTTGGGTGTGTGCGTTTGCATTTTATTAAAGTAAAGAAAAAAAAAATCGATATTTCGTTTAACATTATAATTCCGTTGAAACTAAGTACTGATCATTAGGTGTTTTCTCACATTTCGTTGGGTTTCATGCAGATTTTAGATTATACCTTGTAATTATCTTGAATCTCTCGGATGTCGTTCAAAACCCAAGACCTTCTGTAGTTGTCAAGTTATCCTCATGCAATTTTAAACTGTAGTTATTCTTTCTCCTTACTCATGTTAAAAATGATATATTATGAGAGGTCGAACAACTGTTAAAGACTTGTTAAGTCTATCAAACATTATTTCCCCTGTTGTTTCGCTCGTAATCTAAATGCCTTGAAATTCAAGATAAAGGAAGAGACTTAAAGGGAATAAAGAAGCTTTAAACACTTAAGTGTTAATTGGCACACCGGTTCCGCTTTATCGTACAGAACACTACAGGATGGTATATTGACGTGAGAGACGAGATCATAAGCTTTCAGGGGAGTGTTTCACAAAGATCCTAAGTAGAACTTAACACTAAGTTGGACTTAAAAAGTATGGACAGCCATTGGAGCCTTAAAATGAAATATATTCAAAAGCAAAAATTGGAGTATTTTAGACTTTTCATCAATTCCACATCAAGAACATGAAATCTCCCATGATAATAGAAAATATGAATGACTTGAATCAACATTTTATGCCTTCTAAAAAAAAAATTACAAAATGTTTTCAAGGATTCTAATGGCTTCCCATAAATTTTAAGTCCAACTTAGAGATAAGTTCAACTTAGGATCTTTGTGAAACACCCCCCTGGACTTGGGATATTTTCGAATCAATTAATCATAGATCTTAATAGGATAGGACCCTCAATTACAACATGTAATTATATTGTTGAGTTGATTCGTGACAATCCATCGTCTACCAAACTTGGAAAAAACAACCTTAACTTGGTTATGAGGTATTTGTAATTGGACTTCAATCATTGTTACAAATTGATTTACCGTATGCTCATTGATCTGATAAAATCAGTTTCAATGTCATGTTGATTACTGATGTGCAAGTATCACGGAAGGTCTTTCAACCCGTAGGTAACAACAAACATGGTTTACCCAAAAGTACACTTTCTCTCATAACCATGCTTTTCTGTATACGTATAAACAAAGTCATTCCCCATTTATTGAATAGACATCATAATGTTTCAGGGCGGCTCTTAAATACTTTTTAAACATCTATAGGGAAACAATTTTGTCGGTTTTTATATGTGTTTTTATAAAGTTATACCAACCAATTTTTGGTTTTGTATGCGTGTTTATATAAGGTTATACCATCTAATCATGGAAGATTTACTTAAATATGAAGTTGAGTTCTTGTCATGCGATTGCATTGTGAAAGAAACGGTGTGGAATCGATCAGAAAAGGTTGATCATCTAGCATATAAGAATTTGTGTGCATTGCAAGGTTCTGGAATCATCAAAATGATAAGAAATTTGGCCAAGTCTTGGTAAAGTTACAAACACTGTACACAGAAAGATGTATATGGGACTACACGAACACGTGGCGTAAAAAGCCCCCCCCCCCCCCCGATTTTTACGATGTTACATGCATATTTAGAATATGAAGGCATTTGAAGAGCCATGCTTTTCAGGGAACATGTCTTATCTGATGTTCTTCCACACTTGCATAATAAGAATGAGTAACGCTCACAAATTAATTTTCACCTCTTCCCAGAAATCAACCTTCTCTTTAATGCGCTTATTTCGTGATCCTTTCTTTCATTTGCTCTCCATATTAACATTTTTTTTTAGTCGTTTGCCTAATAATTGTTTTCATAGTGATTTCTTTGTTTTTTCTTGAACTATGAAATAATAATTCTTGATATCAAATCCGTCGTTGTATATGGCATTCGATATTCTTTTACATATACGTGGCTGTATAACATAAGTAGGTGTGATGGTTTGTTTGTTTAACATAACTTCTAGGAAATCATTTGTATGCTTGCAATTAACCATGCTCATGACCGATTGCTTCAAGTCCTCTACGAAGGACTTGGTAATGAGGATCAATGCATGATTAACAAAGTACCGAAAGCGCATCACCTTAATTGCGAACCCGGGACCTCCCGGTTACGAGCCCACTGCTCTACCAGTACCACTCAGGCATGGTGGCTCCTCTGATGTTGGTGCATTTCAAAGAGACCTGTGTTTCAATGTCCTGATTCAATTCCAAACGGATGAGCATTTGTTATCATGAAAGGCCCTTTGATAGTGGCTTAAGATGATTGTGATTGGTTGCCAGTAATTCTATAGAAACTTGCCACTTATAGCACTTAATCTACTTTTTTGTTCAAACGAAGTGGCAATTGTCACTTGATACCATTTCCATTAATTAAATGCGGCCACACCCGTTTTCTTTTTTTAGCAATGATGCAAAGTGAAGCTTTAGAAAGTGATATCATATCCATAAATGACCTGAAGATACTCATTCTATTCGTAAGAAATGGAAAATAATTAAATTATGAGTTTCTGTAACCTTCGCACTGTGTGTGGTAAAAGCATAATGATTATGTACGTCATCAGAACGAGGAAAGGAAACGCAAAATGAAAAGTGACGCACTTATCGCTCGTCGTCACTTTCCGTTCCTATATTCGTTGAGCATCGGCGAGGTGAGAATCTGGTTGTGATATCTACCTTGGTCACTTTAACATGGATTCTTTAAAGTGACTCGGTAACATTGCCTCACATTCTGAAACAAAAACCTGGTTTTAGCTCATGCTGCAATCATAG
The DNA here is from genome assembly GCF_000002235.5 of Strongylocentrotus purpuratus. Classification (NCBI taxonomy): domain Eukaryota; kingdom Metazoa; phylum Echinodermata; class Echinoidea; order Camarodonta; family Strongylocentrotidae; genus Strongylocentrotus; species Strongylocentrotus purpuratus. The sequence continues at coordinate 9,340,700 of NW_022145604.1, forward strand.
TTATAAACCTTTAGGTCAGTCAGGAATCACATGTCTTTTACAAGCCGATCGCCTGTCTGATTATCAAGATATTTATGATTGGGGAATCGAAATTTTATTTTTCGTTTTCCTAACGGTTTTAATAACATTACAGTCTATTGGGGGAAAATGAGTATGTTAAAACCGGTCACTCAAAGATGTTTACTTTTTGAGGCACTTCTTGATCATTTTGAAGCGCAATTTCTTTAGGGCTTCAATATTACACCATACCACAGACACTGATACCACGTAGAGCCGTGTATCTCAGATTTAACATTGTTAAAAGATCCCTTTAAAGGCATCGTTTAACCATGTTAAATCCGAGATACATGGCCCTATGTGTTATCAGTCTTTGTGATATGGTGTAATATTGAAGCCCTAAAATATTCATGATCAAAATGATCATAAAGTGCCACAAAAAAGAAAAAGTCTTTAAGTGACCGGATTTACCATTCTCACTTTCCCCAATAGACTGCAGTGTTATAAAAACCGTTAGGAAAACGGACCATGTTCCATCAATCATGTCAGCTAGTTTAGCGTGGATTCGTGAGTTATGATCAACATTGAGAGAGGTTCCTTCAAGCACGAGGGAAAGACTGAGCTTTATTGCCCCCTGTGTTACCATGGTTACTGGCTACATCTAAGATTTTAGAATATATCTGATGATTGCATTTATTTAAAAGCCTTTTAAAGCACAGACAAAGTATTGGACTCCAAAAGACCAAATGTGAACCGGCACCACAAAACCAACAAAAAGTCGCAACCAGCGATTCTCCGTAATCAGCTAAAATGTCAATTTAGGTGAAAAAAATAGATTTATGTTTTTGTGCATTTTCTGAAAGAGTGGTCTTTTCTATACCTAGTATCAAAATTTGGAAGTCTAAAACATAGTAGAAGATGTGTTTTAAACGGTTTTTCTAGACCAGTTTTTTCGCACAGCCTTCGGTCTCTTCCAAAATTTGATCACTTTTCCCGAGCGAAATTATCGTAGTCCGGAAATGGTCGGTCGTTGCTAACGGGTCGTGCTACGCGGGCTGTGATTGGTCCGTTATAGCAATCAGTGCGGCGCGCCATTTTGTTTGTATCCGCTTTCACATCCGAGTTCCAGATTTGCGTTCGTCTTATATTCTCCGTTAACGACTTCGATTAGCTTGATTGTACATCACATATCCATAATTTGTTGATCAAGAGTAAGAACATTATTATATTTTATACATTTGAGAGTGACAAGTTGCGAAAAAGTCTACAACGTCGTTACAATGCCAGGTTTTGTACGTGAGCAGAGCCGTGGGATGGTAACGGGGTGCACCGCCAACGCAGATGCCCGGGTAGCTCGGGCGGTCAACGAAGCGATGATGCGGGGGATCAGGCCAACCTTACAGCTTTGCTTACTGAACACTTCGGGCAAGACAGCGACGAGAGAATTCCTGATAATGTGGTTACAAATAATTGCCCAGATGTATACAAAACAAGATAGGTGACAAGCAGTGTTATGTAAGGGGGAACAAAAAGACTCCGGGTCCACCATGAATAGGCATTGTCTAGTGCAGGTGTCTCGGCACTATGTTGCAGTTCACTTAATCTGTCCAATTACAACTCTATACATTTACAACATAATAACTTTTGAAAGACTTAAGTCCACACAATGAAACCTCAGAAACATAATGAACAGACTATGTTTGACCATCAGGCCAAATTTCAGCCTAATCTGAAAATCTCTTCATAGTGGTTGCTATGGCCTTTTGATTCACCCTTCTATTGATTTCCCTGTGGTTTGCTTGCTCCGCATGCTTGAATAGCCCCAAACTTTAAAGCTCTCTTTCTCACAATTTAATACCAGTAACCTCCCTCGCCAGCTCTTTTCATTCACTAAATTGAAAGGGTTAGGAAGCTTCAATTTGGACAAGTAATATACCATTTTAATGAGGAGAACTTCTTCTTTCATAATCAGATGAAATCAGGAAAATAATTTGTTGCGACTTTTTGGTGGTTTTGTGGTGCCGGGTCACAAATACCAAATAGTCGGCTTGCCTATCGGTATCCTTGTATTTCCCGAAGGAGGTAGCTTTAATTAGTGCCAATGATGGTTATATCGCTAGCCCTCCTCCTCCTCCCCCCCCCCCTCGACATATTACTATTCTATTATTACTACTACATTATTTCTACTACTTTTATCTGATGCTTAACAAAATTGATGACGAAGCATACAGAAAGGGGGAAATATAAATCTTAAACAAAGAAAGACACATGAGGGTTCTGACAATTTTGAGAAGTGTTTGAAGAAAACAATTTAAGCAAAAAGGGTATTACTTTGTGTATAAGAAATATGAAAATTATTGTTGTAATATGAAAGAAAACATAGTGATAGGAATCGTTTGGATCTACTGTATTCAAATTTTCGACACTCCGGTGCTCTAGGGCGGGATCGCCTAAAGCCACATGAGCTTAATTGGTGTAATTAAGCCATCCATATAGGTACATCTTCGTGAGACTTGTGCATGCGTGTATCTTGACTGTTGTTATTGTTCAATTCTTATAACACACTAATAAATAAAGGTTACAGATTTGGTTCCAAAACGGTACAAAAACGGTAGCTCAAATAACGTAATGAATTGAGCCTGAACTATGATAAAGGGTTAACTTGCATTATGATCGAACCTTATAGGATGTGTACTTGGAGGGTGTAATATGTAAGAATTGAATCCTAGAAGTCATTCAATTTTGCACCCTTAGGGATCCTTCCATTTTATTAATGTTAACCTTAATTTCTTAGATGTATGGATATAACGTTTGACAACACAGGTGTGATACAATACCCCAAAGGAGGGCAATTCGACCTTCATTTCCAGCATTAATGCAACCGTTTTGTTAAAATGCTTGGTATGAAAAAGGCTTGGAATGAAATATTTACAGTGGTGATAATGATAATTACTAAATGGGTTTAGTAGTGTCGGGGATTTTCTTCATTATTATCACATTTATCGAAAAATGCACTGAGTATAATCCATGGTGTATACATGTTAGCCTTCGTGATAGGGTACAATAAGTCTCATCAATATGATATGTTTGGTAATAAGAACTTAATGAGAGTCAAAGTCCCTTATGTGCGTTAGCTGATGTTATAAGATGATGACGTAAATCCCAAATAAAAGATTGGTTGAGAGTGTACACGTGACCAGGCATTTCTTTTGCCTCAGACGTAATTTTGATAATGACCGGTCATTAGTAAAATCATGTCATAAAACATCATTTTATAAAAACAAATAAAACATTTAAAAACAAATAATACACATCATTTTGTTCGGGCATTAGAAAAATTACCCACACTTTTGGAACAGTCTAACACGCCCGAGGCGATAATGCCCTCACTAATGTGTATTATTTTTATATTATACTGTATATATTGGTAATGCCAAACTAATGACGGCTCGAGATGTAATCGTGTGAAACGTCCTTGTACGTGTTAACCGTTCTTTGATCAGCGTTTAGCATTGAACCATAACGTTTCCTTGACCACATAGAACCTTCCGCAAATGCAAAAACGTTTATATCATTTTGAAAAAAGTGTAGCCACTATTATTAACATAGTCAGTAAATACATGAATCCAAATCCTAATATGGTTATAGAATGATCGATGGAAAATGATGACTGCAAAGATTGGATATTTAACAGATAAAACAAGTATTAATTTAAAAAAAAAGATTGCATGAAGAACGTTTTCATGATATTTAAAAAGTGTATTAAGTATTACAAACTCGCTGTAATATTGGTACAAACAACATAAGTCTATTAAACCTGATGCTACTATTTCCAAGCCCCCCCCCCCCTCCCTTCTATATGTTATCTGTAAAATGTGTATTTTTATTTATTTTTTTATTTTTTTTTGGGGGGGGGGGGGACTCGGTGCAGGAGTTCATTTTTGAGAATGCTGACAAGAGTAAAATGTTTTTAATAGTTAGATCCACATCACTGTACGAATAAATCCAATATTATACATGAACGTATCATATTAGATAGTTTTCAAAGAATCGTCCTTACAACCTATTTTGTTGGTTAGAAATAAAAAGAATTAAGTTTATTTGTGACGGTAACTAACGCCAAATAAAGCAGTAATCAAATTTTACGAGTGAGGTTTCTAAGAGATAATACTTCATTCTGAATGAAAAAGTAATCATTTGTTATGAGTCTGTCAATAGTACTTTGTGACAAATAAATGAGTAATCAAATATTACGAGGAAAACTTCTGAGAAATAAATACCCCACATGTTTTTCCTGGTTGACTTTTTTAAGAGTTTTTGAGGTAAAATGTGATAGCTAGAGGTTTTATTGTATGGTCATAGTCATTTAGCGATGTCTCAAAAGTGCAGTGAAGGTTAATTAACAGCTCATTTTATTAATGGGTTATACATAATTAGCACAGTGGTTGAAGATGTCACACGACTACTTAACCCCGACCCCTCACCCCATCCCTCTTACTCTCTCTCTCTCTCTCTCTCTCTCTCTTTCTCTCCCTTACTCTATGTATTTATCCGTCCGTCTCCCCCTCCCCCCCCCCCTCTCTCTCTCTCTCTTCCCCTTTCTATCTATATCTCTTTCTCTCTCTCTTTCCCTATCTCACTCTATTTCACTTTATCCCTCGCTTGCTATTTACTTTCTTCTCACACCCCCCCCCCCCGTCTCCCTCTCTCTCTCTCTCTCTCACACTCACACACACACACAAACACAAACACAAACAAACTCAGACTATCTATTATCTACCCTGCTCTTTTTCTTTCTCTTTTCAATTCTTTTCATCGGCTTACACATAATTATACATATTAGACGTGGCCACCGATTTATTGGAAGCACATGCTACTTTACAGACAATTCTCTACATCAACTAATCGGGTATGGCATTGAACAGGGGCACACATTTTAGGAAACGAATTTCACGAAGTTCTCTTCTGCCCGATTGGAAATCTTATCATGAATTTAATACAATTACGAATTGACTGGCGAAGTAAATGTTCAGAAGAAAGCCCTCTTAATCCTCCCTTCCGCCTTGAAGAAAAGGGAAATGAATGTGAAAGAAATGAAAGCCCAGCTGGGCTACCATACTCTTACTTGGCCTTTCCCTTAACAGCAAACAGATCACACTCACATCTAAAGTCACACGTGGGACTGAAACAATATCTTAGTATGTCTGGATGTATCTCTCTGCGGACTATGGTCTGAAACTTTAGTTAAAGGCCCACTACACTACTTGTAGCTACTTGCGCCCTCTATATAACAAACCATGCCTAATCGGTGACCATTGGTCCCCCGTGATCCTCTTTTTCTTATGTTAACTGAGAGCTGAGTTGATGAGATAACCACCTGTCCAGTGACCTTGCAGGGCAGTCTAATCCCTCCTGTAAACTATGGCAGATACGCTTTAAAGGAAACGAGCAGTACACCTTATACATTAAAACAAGCTGATGTCTTGTGTTAATTGTAGCACCATGAATTGTTCACAACTTAGCCCATTGCCTAAAATGTGACATCTTACCAAGATCTAACGTTGGTGCATAATAACTGTAATCATTGAACCAGGGAGGTGACAGGACACCTCCCTGATTGAACTAACTGGATTCTCGTGATCGTTAATCCAACCTTCACTGTTGCCTTTACATTTGGATTGATTTTTCTTACCGCGTTTCAAGAAATGGTTGTGACGATAGGATTTATTTTTGATAGATAAAATGTATTTCTTTTCTGATCTTTATTGATCAATGGAAATCGTCGCAATCGTTTCGGAAAAGGAGATAAGAAAAGATAGTTTGGACTGTAAGGGCAACCGTTTATAGAGATTTGTGATACCATATACTCAGTAATGATCCAGTGATTTTAGCCAGATGAAATAATTTATGCAGAGAACATTTCAACGGGTAAACATTCAAGCATTAAAAACAGAAATCATTTCTTTAATAGCTTTTTACACGCGGTACCTATAAACATACGTTTAACAACGTAAATCTGGTGAAAGATATTATATTCAGGAAAATGAACGAAGATAATCAAGTAGTTCATTCCTGTTTCACTTTAAAAGAAAGAAAAGGGGGCAATGAATTTCATAAAGTATAAGCACACGATTTATCTAATATGCAAAAAAGTAACATGAAGGAAAGTGATACCTTTTACAAAAGCTTACGGTACATTTTACCGGATTCTATTACTTTTACCCTGCATACTATGAACTTGAAAACTGTTTTTATGCAAACACGGAAATCGGAGATAATGGGGAAAATCTAATATTACAAAGAAGCAGGATGTATGTCGAAACCTTAGGGTTATCGAGATCGAAATTAGCCAATTGTATCCTGAAATTCAATTTCAAGGGTCATTCAAACAAACAAAGAGTTCGTAAGGTCAATGGGAATAACAGTGGCCTAGCTACAATTTAAAGAACCCTTCTTTTGTTTAATATCCCAATGGTAAAGTGAACAATGCGTATACATGAAACAGAGCATAAGTATAGTGTTGTGTACAGCGTCCTTTGAATTAGACCGAACAAAAATACACTCATACTTTTTTTCGGTCTAATTCATGATGATAATTAACTTAACAACAGATTCAATAAATTGTTCATAAACCTTACAAAGATATATAAGGGTACACTTTTTATCACAAGTTGTTTACAAGCTATATATTAATGTTCTGTTATATTTATGGCAAAACGTTTTATGGGTATTAAAATATAAATAGAATTTCATAATCTATGATAAAGTGGAGGAATCTAAAGTACATAGAAAGACGGGGGAAGAAGGGTGTGCTCTCTCTCTCTCTCTCTCTCTCTCTCTCTCTCTCTCTGTCTGTCTCTCTCTCTCTCCCCGTTCTCTCTGTCTATCGCTCTCTCTCTCTCTCTCTCTCTCTCTCTCTCTCTTTCTCCCTCCCTCCCTCCCTCCTCCCTCCCCCTCTCTCTCTCTCTATCTGTCTCCCTCTCTCTCCCTCCTTCCCTTTGTACGTGTATATAAATGTCTACTTGAACAAACATTTAGTTTCTGAAACCATGTTTATACAATTTTGACAGATTTTCTTTTTCAGAGATATCGAAAACTTTGAAGAAAAAAAGTTACTTGCTGTTATTATAAGGCTTCTTTAATTGGTATTGGCAGTCATTATTGTCATTGTCATGAGGGTAAGCTTGAGTATTACAGCCGACACGTCGACTAATCCTCATAACTCTAATTTACCATTTCATTTGCCGCGGTGTCTGTCTCCAATTTATTCTCTCTCTCTCTCTCTCTCTCTCTCTCTCTCTCTCTCTCTCTCTCTCTCTCTCCACATGGGAAGCAGAGCGAGTCTTTGTTATGGTTGTCATCGTAATGACTTGAAAATGTCACCTTATTTTCTAAACATCCCCTCAAGCGAATGTTACTAATCACGGCAGCTAGTGTGCACCCTTTCGAGTTGATGAGCGTAGCACATAATCTTCCTACCAGATAGCGACAATACATTATGGCTCAATTCAACGTGCATGGGTCGGCTGTTAGACCGTGAGACGTAATAATTGAAAACAGCCCCATCCCCAACCCCACCCCCCCCCCCCACACACCCCAAGGGGAAAGGGGAACATACAGTCTTAACATTTCCTAATGTGTGGGCTTTGTTTGGAAAGTTTAAGTCGTAGTATTATTTTGTGTCAGTTTGTGTTGTTCTAGCCATGTTGTGATTGTAAAGTGTATCCTTCTTTCTCCGCCTTTTATTTGCTTTGCGTCTGAGAAGGTATTATATATCTGTTGTCTGTTCCGATTTCCTCGTCAGTAGCATTCTCCGCCCCCCCCCCCCCCCCACGCTTTGTGCTTTTAACGCCTTTCAAGTTTGTTAAGTCTTTTAAAGATAAAGTTGAGTTCTGGTCATGTGATTGCATTGTGAAAGAAACGGTGTGGAATCTATCAGAAAAGGTTGATCATCTAGTATATAAGTATTCGTGTGCCTTTGCAAGGTTCTGGAATCATCAAAATGATAAGAAATTTGGCCAAATCTTGGCAAAGTTACAAGCACTGTACACAGAATGATGTATATGGGACTACACGAGCACGTACATGGCGAAAAAAACCTACCCCGGATTTTTACGATGTGTCATGTCATATTTAGAATATGAAGGCATTTGAAGAGCCATGCTTTTCAGGGAACATGTTTAATCTGATGTTATTCCACTCTTGCATAATAGCAATGATAACGCTCACAAATTATTTTTTACCTCTTCCCAGAACTCAACCTTCTCTTTAAATCAACTTAATGCAGTAACCTATGATTGTATTGCCTATAGAAATCACGTTTTAATGATGAAATATTTCATTGTCATGTTCGCACGTTTTGAAACGTGACGCACAAGCTAGGTTATTGAAATAGCTTTAGGGTGATTATTTGAAGTCATAACGATCTAGTTTATTGTGTTGCAATTCTTTTAGAAATGGCACATGTCTCTCGGAGGACAGGGGTTTTGCCAGAAGAGGGTGACAGCCCCCGTTCCGAATTTCTGTTAGCAGATATGTGATTATGGTGGACAGTTTCCTTAGAATTTTTCCTTTGAATACTTTTGTTGGTAAATTTGAATATTTGGCCTTTTTTCCCTCTTGCTTGCAAAAATATTTAGGCTAACCCCATCTAGAATGGACTGAAGCGGCGCCCCTGTTCGTATGCGACCCTTGGGCATATCAGAGATGCATCACAAAAAGCAATTATGTCAATTTACTTTTTTTTTTTAAACAGTTGGTTAAAGTACTCTTTGCCCATAAAGGTGGAATAAATCTTTCTTTTCTTTTCTCATGAAAATGAATGTGACAATGTGATAACGTATTTATATATTGATATATCCTCTCAGAACGTTATTATAATTCATCTACAGTCATCAAGATGTAGCAATAAAGTTCTGAGAACAATTAATCATACTTTTACAAACCTTCCATGAAAAGCGGTATACACATTGTATTCCAACTTAATGGGCAAGTGTATATTCATGTTCATAGCATCAAGTTAAAGCCATAACGCCTATAAGCCCATTATCGTTGCGAAGGAAGGGGGGGGGGACATTAAAAAAGAAAATTATAAAAGGGCAAAGTGAAATCTCCGTCTTACACCGTCGCCTCTTTGTTGCTCCATGGCATCTGTAGAAAGAACACACTTGCTATTAATGTTGTGTCGTAGTAGCAATCAGAAAACCACTTGCAATATCGACGATGAGCTGGCCATCTGTCTCGTACATTATCCCTCCGATATCTACTGCACTACGCTGATGATGTGAAGACAAGCGAGAGTTAGGTACGATGATGATGACCGTAATTACGGGAAGGTGCATGCGGTCATGATACTTGTCAACGATGTATACATTAGGCTAAGGCTAGGCCACTTCTGAAGCCATGTAGCAGACATGAGAGACATGAGCCATCACCTTAAAGAGAAATCCGACCCAAATCTACAATTGCTCTAAAAGAAAGAAGAAAAGTCAGAGAAGCAAACTGATCAATGATTCAACTAAATCTGAGTTACCTTCATAGCAATTTTGGGGGGTAAAATGTTAAAGGCATTAGAAATGTCATAAATAAGAAAAAGTGCAATAACCATGCACTTTGAAGGCATAATTTATGCGGTCTTAAACAAGAACTCAACTATTCCTTTAACAGTTATAAATTTCTTGTTATCGAATACAACTCATATAAATCGTTAGTCCATCAAATCCAGTCTTTATATTAAACAAACATAGTTTATCTCGATTTACGTCATACCCTTCGAATTTCTTGCAAATTCGGTACTGTATTTGCTTTTAAATTCGTTTTTGTTTAATCCTAACAATTTGAGGTCTTTTTTTGGCAAATATTCTTTCTTCAACGTCAACTTACTTTATAGTATACTGATACTTTGTACTTAATGTTTACCATTTTTAAACTGTTTGAAACAGTTTTCTATTTGGCAACAAGTAATTTCATTAGACTTGCAATGTATCTGAGAAGGGGCTCTAATTAAACGGCAGTAGTAAATCATCTGTGTATGATAAGACGATGGGAGGAGCATGAGAAAGCGACTTTGAGATAGGGAAACAAAAAGATCGACACAGAAATGGGATATAATGCCATCACCTCCTACTATTTTCTGCGTCTGTCTCTGTCTCTGTACCCCTGTCTCCTCTTTGCTTTCTCCTCCACCCCCACCCCCTCCCCCATCTCTCTCTCTCCCTCTCTCTCACTCTCCTTTCTCTCTATCTCTCTCTCTCTTTCTCTCTCTCCATTTCTTTCTATCTATCTCTCTCTCTCTCTCTCGGCCACCCACCCTCTCTATCCTTTTTTTCCTATCTGTCTTTCTGCATTCTATCTCCACTCCCCCCCCCCCCCCCCCCCCCTCCCGTCCACCCTCCCATCAAGGGGCAACAAAAAGCGAAAAGAAGACATGGGTATACAGCGATTAAGATACAGAGAATAGGAGAATAGAAATGCAGGGGCGGTGGAAAAGGGAGAGGGCGAACAGGGGACAGAGGTACATAGAGACGAAGACAAACATGCATAGGTATAAGAAGAAAGGGTAGGGTAGGGTGGAGATGGAGAGAGAGGGGGTTACTTTTTAATCTTTACTTTTTCTAAATCATAAATCTTCTTCCAACTTTGCCACAAGAATCTCAAGGATTTAGGATGAGCTGATAATTTCTCCGGATATCACTCCAATATTCTCTAGGGTTACCCCTACAACCTTCAGTTCTTAACTTCACTTTGTTCAAGACGGGTTTGCGCTTGGTATATCTTCAAAGTCCAGAAAACCTATTTTTCTTTGGGTTTTTAAGCAGCTTGCGTGAGATTCACCATCATTATTCGTCCTTGCAGCAAATGCATTGCGGAACACACACAAAGACCGTTCGACCATTTAACTTAATTCAATTAGGTCAATAAATTGCCTTAATTCATTGAGGTATCATGGACATCAATTATACGTAGACAACACTTGAACTAGTGCAAATCCCTACTTTTAGTCAATTAGACATCATAAAATGTTTCTGACATTTAAAACAGAGACTTATTAATAATATTATAATAATACTGACTTGGGGGCGCTGAAAGGTATATTCACATACGAATGCTCTTTATTTCATTCATTTTAATTTATATATATATGCATCCTTTATAAAGGCTTTTGTCTTGAAAACATTGATTTACATTTAATCCCTCTTTTGTTTTACTTTTGTGTTTTTTGATTTTACAAATGCTCCGTTTATTTAGACAAAATCATTCTAACATGTGGACGATATCAATTAGTTAGGGATGATTAACGACTGACATTTACAGTTAATGGAAATGCCGGTATGAGCAATAGACCTAAGTAAGTGATTACATCTGTGGGCCTTTTTCAGCTTCCAAGAACGACATAAGTGTTGATTAATCATTTGGAACAATGATAAGACGTGAATGCTATTCCAAGATGTCACGAATACTATATTTATTTCTTTAAAGATTTTTGCCGACTTTCCTGTCAAGAAGTTTTAAGAGAAAGAGGGTGTGCTCCGATTTGATACACTCTTGGATTCTGGTGATAACGAAAAAGTATACTTTTACATTCAGTAGGGCCCATGATATAAACAACAAATTAATGATATCCATCTTGCGATTTTGATAATTCTCTTTTCATAATTAATAGTCCACACGGAGTGGGATGGCGTGTATTTCCTATGTTTTGTGATGTTTGCGTTGACCTTTAATGATGATGCTCAGTCGGTAAACAGTAATTGACATCACCAAGTTAAAATATAGGTCTTGGCCTGTATAGCAACGCAATGCTTGACAATCGGAGCGGAAACCTAACATGAATCCACTATGTTCCTGTTCCATATGGCATGCATTTTTTTAATAGGCCTATGGTTTCTTCCCGGGAATCCAACCACGTAGGCCTTATTGCATTTGAACGTATGGTTTTCCACTTAAATACTCGTATTCGATTTATTTGGTTTACAGAACTGCAGTGAGAATGTGTCTGTAAAAAGAGCCGTAATTTTGTCCAAATTTGCGGCAGCTGATAATTGTTTTTTTGTTTTGTATTGTTGTTGTCGTTTTATTTTGTTCTTTCTATGTTTATTTTAAATATTATTTCATTGCAACCATATATTCGTCGAGGTGAATTCAAAAATGAGAGAAAGCACTTTTGGGGGGGTTTAATTAAAACCTAACCTAACTAATAAGGGAAATCGAATTCACTTTTTGATCAAAGGGGGCATTATAATATGTTCAACTACTGTATTCAAGCCAATAACTAAAACAATTTAGATTGGCAAATTGATAGCAAAACCTTTATATCATGAATTACCCTGCCTACCATATACTAAGCCTGTTTTGATAAGTTAACTGCCATGGATAATCGCATTAGAATTGACCTTTATAATGTTCAGTATTATAGAATACCCACAAAGGCTTGGTCTACTAATAACCACTGGATTAATGTTTAATTCACACGATTAGTTAATCACCCAGGCCTCTGCGTGCAATGTCAGAGTGCTCCCGAAAGCACAAAAACACATATTTTCTTTTATTACGTGCGTCATTATGACCACATATTTAATCAAGGTTATTGCAAATATGATGATTATCATCATTTGAAGGCAAATGATTCGATCAAAAATTAAGCAGATAGCTTGGTAGATTAAACATGTTTTAATCCTCTGTGTCTGTCAACACGTAATCCACAAGGGATGTTTTCAATTCCATGCTCGTCCGCACGGTCCACTGGAATTTCGGGTGCGTTTTAAAGCGATTTTACACAGTATTGCTTGTTTCTTTGTACTTACGTGATGCTTGTTTAATTGTCTTATTTGTTTTTGTATTTTGTATTTTGAAACGAAGAGCCTTTGGCAAGGAATAAATCCATAGTTGCCGCTCTCTCCCCAGATGTTAAATGGGTGCCAGTAGAAAGGGTTTTCTTGAATGTCGTGATCCTCCCGCGATCCAATTTTCGAAGAAATCACAATTATATGAGTACTGGAAATATAAACCAACATCATCTTTTGTGTTAAAGCTACGAATAATGACAAAAATACAAAAAACGGAATTGTAGTGCATTTAAGCCTTCTTGTCAGAATAAAAGCCGAATCGGCTTCCCATCGTAGACAAGTACATTAATAGTGCGACGTCACTACGATTTTGAGCCGATTTATCGCTTCCTCCTCCAAGGAAGCTTGAAATCCATTGAAATGTAGGTTTTATTCATTATAAAATGAATATCATGCACATCCTTGATCATTAAAGGGATTGGGTAGCTTTGTCTCGTAATATTCTAAACAAAATCCTGGATCTAGCTTTTGCTGCAATCATAATTATAGACCTCTACGTCGTTCAGGAATCCCATGACTTTTACAAGCCGATTGCCTGTCTGATTATCAAGATATTTATGATTTGAAGTCGAAATTTCAAAAACCGTTTTCCCAACGGTTTTTAATACACTACAGTCTATTGAGGAAATGAGTATGGAAATCTTAGAGTGACCAGTTTTACTATACCACCGTATGGTAAAACTGGTCACTCGAAGATTTTCAAGTTTGAATGTTCACATCAAATACTTTTGCCAATTCTTCTAACATCGGGTCGTAATTAGATCGTACAATGGGCGATAGGCTTTCAGCAAATTTGCTGGGTGAATATGGCCTCTTTTGAACTATCCAATTTTATTATTTATCATAAGACGGGAACTTCAGGGGTGGGGGTGTTCAGGCCAACGTTCTCTTTAGTAACGAACTCAAACAAGGAAATTTATCTTAAGAAATTCAGTCCGCATAGGAAGCTCGAAAGGAAAAGTGTATGCACGCAAGAGTCTATTGGGGTTCAAACATGTTTTTTTAGCTTAGTTTTGTTTGTTATGTCCTAGATATGTATACTAAATAAACTGAACTAAACTCCTTTATAGATATAGGCTACTTGTCATTTCCACATTTCCGGGCGGCATTTTCATGGTCTAAATTCTGTCCAGGTCGTTTTTATTATAACTCTCTGAAAAGTGTTATTATATATCGGTTCATAAATGCAATTTAATCTCAAGCAATATTGAAAAGGGATAACTTTTATTTAACCATACACTGATATTATCAATATTATTTAAATCTTCAGAAAATAACATACCGGAAAATGAGACCAAACTTTTTGTAGTACAATCAAAGTTTAAACAATTCCTTAAAACACGGGTCACTTTTTGTAATTCTGAAAGAATATGTGTTTATTCTTAAACTTCAACTAAGCCGTTTGAAGTGAAAGACATAACCTCCGCGCAGGAAGAAGTCAATAATTTAGAAAATTCATACCCGTACTAAATTTCCAGTAACCATGGTGACTGCTTTTCGATGTGGTCAGTTTGAGAGACAGCAATGATTAGTGGAGAGCTTCAGAAATCGCCGAATTCTAAAATGAGCTTAATGGGTCGATGGCCGAATTATCCCAATTTTCTGTCTTCCGCCTAAGCTGATGACCTGATCCACGAGTGGCGGATCCAGGATTGTTCTAACTTACGAGGGGGAGTGGGGGGGGGGGGCGTTCTGAAAATTCTACTCCAAGAATCTGACATGCAAACTAGGAAACATTTTTTCCCGGGGGTGGGGGTTCTTGATCAGACAAATACAAAAAAGTAGCTAGCACATTTTGGGTTCTTTCTAATCCAAATCTTTTTGGCAAGGAATATTAAAAAAGGGTTGTCACTTTTTTTTGTTCAGGTGTCCTTTTTTTGTTGGGGGGGGGGGGGTCTAGAGTTGCTGCCTTTGCACGCAATTGGGGGACACATTTCTCTTTATACATGATTGTGTACTTCAAGGATTCTCTAACAATCATGAAATGGAAGTGGTAACCGATTTGGGATTCTTTTTGCTTTAGAATTCTCTTACAAACAAATGAAAATGCCTTTTCTCATTTCTCATTTTTCTAAGTCTTAACTTGACTAGGATACTCGATATGTGCTTAAATGACCAGATTGTATCCCCCCCCCCCCCCCCCCTCCTCCCCACCATCCCATTCTCTTCACCAGGATCAATCCCTGGCTGCTAGCTGGCCAGCCTGCAGGCTAGAATTTATGGTGATACATCGGTTCCTCGAGCAAAGTGACAAGGTTGACACAAATTAATTTTAGACTGGACGAACAAAGAACAAGATGAGAACGTGGGATTTGGAGTATCTTCCTGTGAGACGACGAGGTGCCTGGACGAGGTTCCAGTGGAGAAACGCGTTGTTGGATTTGCATGTACCTAGGCCTAATCTGGTCGTTAGTATTTGAGCCCTGTCTTACAATGAGTTACGATCGATCCAAATCAATCGCAAGTTTGCACTCTCCCTTTGTCGTACGTACATATGTGAGAATTGATATCAGTCGCAAATAAGTTGCGATCAATCGCAACTGTTTGTAAGACGGGCCCTGGTAAAGGTGGGAAATAATGTGTGCACGTTCTCATTCCTTTTATTTCCATGTCGGAGATTATTATAGTAGTATTGTTACATGTCATGAAAAGGATAGCTTTTAAAATACTCTAAAATATTTGTAAATGTTTACACCCGAATGTTTAACATCACATTTTGAGCGTTGTCCCAGTAACCCATATTCGCATTTCTCTTGATATACCTTCATTCCCCAAAAGTATGACTGAAATAGTTTAAAATTTTGGACCTAAAAGGTAGATATTTTGATGTCACATATTTGTGTAGTCCCATGTGTCCATATCCGTGTGTAGTTTCTTTCACCATATGTGATTTTCAGCAAGCTTCAGTCAGGCGTCTGTCATTTTGAGCTCTTCGGTTTCTTCTTCAGCTAGTTCACTACTTGTGTCCATGAATACCACAAATTATTATGTGTGTGTCATCATAATAGATTTATACTTTAATAAGAGACAGTGAAGAATAAAGAATTGCTTATCTTCAGACTAATTGGGGGAAAAACATGTCAATAGTTAGGAAATATTATAAATTCAAATTCAAATTCAAAATGTATTGATTTCAATCCAAACAGATAGGATCATTATCAATTTGTTTAAACATTGGATAACAAATTTCAAAGTTAAATTGTAACATAGATAATTGAGCGTAAGAGTAAAATTAGTAAAAACCAGGGGTGACACAAATCAACATACTACTGCATGTCTCGTATGACAGGAACATGCATGTGCTGGGTTGAAGGTTATAGAAACGGATTACCTATTCTGTGCCGGTTGCATTCATGATAGTCTTTGCTATCTATCTTGTTCATCTTCTGGAGAAATTCAACCTCATACCCTATAGGCATTTCAGGAACCTACTCGTCGCTTTCAACTCTTCCGAAAACTGCACAACAAACATTGAGTCATGGTTTTCACCTGTGTGTATTTACGTGGGTTTCGAATACCTCAGTCACACCGGCAAACCGACTCGAACCGAACGAACCATGGCCAGTCGGGTATTATGGTTGGTCTGTTCTCGGTCTTGTCGGTGTGACAGAGGAAGGAGATTATTCACCTGTATGTGTTTACGTGTTCCAAAGAGACGGGAAGGGGCTTCGTTTCTACGAAAGGGAACCCAATGCTGCCCCATGCCCATCCCGCACCGTGATAAACATTAGATCAGTGATGTGTGTGATGTGTGGAATGCTCTCAAGGGAGTGGAGATTGTGCACACAATGTGTGCGGGCAAGCACTGAATCCAATGACCGGGGTAATAGTATATTTGTAAAGCGCTTTAATCGAGACATTTGTATTAAGCGCTATATTAAAGCTAAATATTATTATTATTATTGTATGATGTTTGACACAACTCTGTTGGAAACTAGTCTTGGTGTGCTTGTGGGCCTTTTACCGTGTATAATATCACTCGATCAATTAATGAATAAATGCTTCATGTGACTGATGGCTTGGCCAAGGGATGAATGGGAGTACCCCTCCCCCCCCCCCTTCCTTCATCACTTGGCGAAAAGTAGGAACAAAACTACTTTAAAAGGGGAAGATTGAGAAATAAAGGGAGGGGATGTGGCAAAGTGAAAAATAGATGACTGGACACCCTCCCACACTCTGCCATCACTCCTTGACCTTGTTCTTGTTATTCGGCTCCACATCAACCAAAAATCAACGTTGTGCCGCCCCTAAAAAAGTACACATACAAACAAAAAAACTCTGAGCAAATCGTGACATGTAACGGATGTATAAATAAATGTATTCAGAGATAATAATAGATTAAGAATCAAAGATATTCTGACCAGAATTACGTAGGTTAAAATGTATAAAATATTGAGGAAGAGAAGAGGATGTACCTCAACTTTACTCTATTTACCGACATCATTATCTTGATCTATGTATCTATCCTTTATAATTTCCTAGACTTTGTACAATTGATTCGTTTAAACAAGACTTCTGAAAGCATTTGAAAGCAACTGTTTGATTATCAGTGATTATATTCCTTGTTAAAGGCATAAGTAATTATGTCAAGTATTGACCTCTCTTTCATAATATGCACTCCGTTGTTAAAATTGTTTATTATTACTATGTCAAAGATAATAATCCCAAAAGACAAATACAGTATCGGGGATGTGAAAGACAATATGTGTGGCCATCCATATACAAACACTTCTTCCGTGATTCATGCATGCAGTGAGGATGGGCAGCGGGAGGGAGGGTGAGGAATATTTTTATTCGATTAAAATCTGAAGTATCCCCCAAATGAGTCATATTCCTATTTAAACACCTGTCCTATTTGGAAGGCAATTCCATTAAAAGAATGACGGCTCGAGCAGATCATATTCATCTGAAGAAACGGCATGGGATGATGGAATTAGGGGAATTATTTGAAATTGATGCGAATTGCAGATGTCACAATCTCGAGGCAGCTGACTGAGTGAGAAGGAGATGAAGACCAAGAATGTCTCCAAATCCAAGACCAAAGTTCCCTCCTTAAGGCTGAAGGGCTCTTCAAAAAGTTCAGTGGCATTTTGATTGGCGCATTTAGGTCATTACTCATAGCGCAGTCATTAATTTTCTTGTTCATTCTTCCAATATTTCTGTTCAAGACAGGAAAAAGAGCAAAGTTGGTCTGCTATTTCAAGAAATTGGATAGTACAAATGGATAATGCATTCAGCGCCTCATAAATTCAGCAATTTATTATTATATTTGATTGTTGTTATTATCTTTGTAGTTCATGTTTTAATTCATTGATGCTCGAAACTGTATTCAATCAAGTATCAAGACTCTAGTTTTAATAAACATCATATTAAAGATGATTGATAAAATAAGAATGATTTGTAAAAACATTCCCTTGAAAATGAATACATTCGATAGTGTGAAAACAGCGATCTGTCCCGATTTGTATCAGTATTATTCTATCACACTTTGAACTGTTTAGTTAATATGTACAATTCAACATCAAAAGAAACAAATACAATTTTAATATCTTAATATATCTTAGGCTACAATGCCTTCTCAAAATACAAAATATGTATCAAGACAATGGTTGAAACGCACTTCTCCGGTAAATATATTCTTTAGGAAGTAATCATGAAATAGGAATATCCTTTCTCGAATTATCCACTCTGGCGCCATAGCTTACTTTACATATTATCTTCAGATGACGAGCAGAGATTTGAAATGAGCTTGATATCGAATCAATACCAACGGGTGTCACAAAGGCTGGAAATGTCACTACTCAACGAAAAAAAGGGAAAGGAAAAAGCAAAATACGGGTAGAAAACGGGGAATTAGCGAGGGGATGAGTAATTGTGACGTCATATAAGACGTATGCTAAATCCATTCAATGCGTTTGCATCTCGGGGAGCTAATTTCACCACCGCCATCTTAGTTTCATACGCGCTATAGATTTGGCATTGACGATGGTTTCTGTTTTCTCCCTACTTACACTTCAAATGGACCCTCATGCCTCAAATTACACTTGAACTTGACAGAATATTTGTCATAAGTAGGTTGATTTATGCCCAAGCTGTATAATTTATTACTAAATATCCTATCCTTTTCCTAAACACACGGAGTTAATATGAGTACATTTTTTTGCATCCATAAAATCTAGCAAATACATTTCACCCAATATGTCTATGCTTTTTTGGATGAACATGTGGCTATTGGACTTCATCTTTACAAACACATGTTCTTTTGAAAATTATATAAACAATTTTTCTTTTGTTATACTTGCTATAAAGCAGTCATGTTATAATACAGTCTATTCTTCATAATAGTACCTGTGATAAAGATAAACAAATAAACGTATAGATTATTATTTTTTTTAAATAAAAAGACTAAATCATTACCAAACTAAATGGGGCAGAGTATGTTAGTAGCTTCCTGATTCCTCGTCCTGAAATTAACTCTATCTTTACGAAAGGCCTTTGTTCGACAACAACAACAAAACAAATATTTCTTGTTTGCCCTAAAATCGAATCGTCATTATCTTTAAATTATTCAAAGAGTTATATTGCTAATCAAAGGCATCCAAAATATTCAAGGAATTGACAAGGCGACAATTCATACCCGGACAATGATTTATTTGAGTCTTTTAGATCTTCCTTTGTATATTGATGACAGAATTACATTTACAATAAAGTGTCAACATTTGTACTCTTAAATCCCCACTGCACTAATTTGGCCAGGAGGAATTAGACCTCCCTGCATGATCACTGACAAGTGGTTATCTCATCAAATCAGCTCTCAAGTAACATAAGAAAAAGGGGAGCATGGGGGACCAATGGTCGCCGATTAGGAATTGGCGGATCCAGGGGGGAAACGTGTAAAAACACGTTAATTTTACCTTTTTTTTTAGATGGGCCCCCTCCCCTGGCGCTCAAGGGGGGGTGCGATTTTTCAAATTTTCGAGGACCCCCAAAAAAAATTAAAAATTGTAGCTATAAGTAGTGCAGTGGGGCTTTAAAAGATTACGAAACTTAACAGAGACAGCAGACCCCCTGAAGAACATTTGCCCGTACGCCCATGTTGATGGCATAACAAAAATCATTTAGACTTGACTTTAACAGTGTGCAGATCACGTACAATACCAACCAAGACCGTATGTCCATACTAACTTGTCCTTCCAGCATGACCAGTATAATTAAGAAAGCCGTAAGGTCGTAAATATTTGATTTCATACACCAATGCGACCAGTTACTCCTTTTAACATGTAAACCCCACCATTATGTCCGTGTTTATTTAACAGATTTGTCTGTCGTGACTTACATTTAGAGATATGGCGCATAAACTTGCTTGATAAACATGGGAGGGGGGCAGAGACGGGGAAGGAGGGCGTGACCTATAAGATCCCAGAATGACAAAGGATAAATGATTATTTTAATGAATATTTCTTTACCGTGAAGTGTGAGTTTCCAAATCAAATTATTTCCTTTTATAAAATGTGGTAAATTTATGTTCTAAGACAAAAGTATTGGTAACTCTTGATCCATAATTTCAATATGGATGCACTTGAAGAACTTTTCTTGTTATCATGTTTTTTGAACATTTCTGCTGTGATATTCCTCCGAATGGGAAAGGAGATAATGTGATCACTCTCACATTTGTGTCAACTTTTCCTGAACTCTCCTGAATCTCTTTTTTAAAAAAATTCTGAGTTAAATCATCGAAAAATGTTGTAATTCATTTAATGTCAATCATCATAGGCAATTTCACAAATTAATATCTCCTATCAAAATGGCATTAGCATACTACCGTGCGGGTGACGAGATCATTACCGAATTGAAATTTGATAATTAGGTCGTGTTTATTTTGTTTTCGTATAGAAGTGACTCGATGCCAATGTCTTAAAGAGAGGGAGCGGGAGACAAATAGAGGGAGAGAGAGAGGGGAGAGAGGAGAGAGAGAGAGAGAGAGAGAGTATGTAATGTAAATAACTTTACTTCCTTATTGGACATGACGCGCTCTTAATTTAAAGCATTAAACAATCATTAGTATCGCAATTTGAATGCATTGGAACAAGAAAATGTGATTATAATAGGTTTACAAGGGTGGTTTTTTTTTAGATTGATCTTTTTCCATACTTTCACATCGTTTAGATAAATAAAGTAGGGTACAAAATACATGAGGGCAAGCCAGAATATAGAATTTTAACTATAAAAACAGAAGCGTGATGCAGTACGTTCAAAGAAAGAGCATACAAGCCATTTACAATTGTACTACTTCATTATAAATTGAATTCAAATTGTATTGGGATGATTGCGATTTGATCCCATTTTCTGCTACAATGCACAAGTAGAAAACTGTTTAAGGAGTAATGTTAACAATGTTAACATACTTGGTGCATATTAAACATATAAATTGCATACATAAGATAAACGAGGCATATTCAAGCGTAAGCCTGAAACTAGTTTACCTTGCAGCATTCTGTTTTAGCTAGAAACAAATTAAAGAAGAAAATAAATTAGCTAAGACGAATAACTATATCTCCAACATCATTCCGTGCTGTATTCTAACAAGGTGAGAGAGTGAGAGAGAGAGAGAGAGAGAGAATATGTAATATTAATGATTATGAGTAAATAAACGAGTATAAATGACTGAATAAATGAGTTTGATCATAAGAATAAATAGTTTAAATTCCTTTAAATATACAAAGGGTTGGAATCTAGTTTTATTTATTTCCTAGGTTGCAAATCTGTTCCTATTTTTTGTAGGGGGGTCACGAAAAAGGAGAGAATGTGGACATAAAATATTGAATATTCGGATAGTGAAAATAAAAGCAAATTCCAAAAACATTTTGTAATAGGAAGGGGATGTGCTTAAAGGGCGAAAGGGACGATATATATATATATATATATCAAGAGCGCATAACGGCTATGGCATTCTGTTTTGGCGCAACAAGATTCTTTCCTTCTTTTGTTTGGGGGGGGGGGTGGGAGTGACCTGTTACCACCACACCGTGAAAATGTTTCCTAAACAATGTATTTTATTATTGCAATTTATGTTAAATCCAAAATGTCAATGTACAATGTATTCAGTTTGGTTAAGAATGATTTGTACAATAATGTATTTGATTTGAGAGAAAATTATGATTTTTTTTTTTTATGATGTGAACGGGGCCTTAAAGTACAATGCATTCATCGCATATAATACTCATCGCCATGAGCAACCGTTACCAATGATTGCTCAGTCATAATGCTTGCAGTCGTCCCCCGATGACACTTGTTGATTCAAAATGGGGGAAATCCTTTGCTAATCGTCTGCTTCCCTTTTCGGCTTCATAGCGTTAATCGAGGAAGTGACTATTTGTAGTTCGATGAACTGAGCTATTGTACTGCGCGACTCTTTTTGTTGATGTGTGGAAGATAAAACGCAGCGCGAATGTTGTGACATCGTTGATAAACCTCAGTCGAACTGTAACAGGACTTCACCATCTTTGTGATCATACCTTTAAAAAACAAAGAAATCAAAGAGAGGGTTGAGTTCTACAGAAATGTAGGACAAAATTGTGAGCTTTCCTAATCATTGTAATGTCAGTTTGGAAAAATGTCATAGTAGAATTGTCTCTCGAATTCGAAATTAACGGGCAATATCTGAACAATTTGGTTCAGAAATTTGTGTGGAGTCCCATATACCATATGTTATATTATATAACCTCATTCAGAAATATGATAATGGCAAATATTGAACACAAACAGGGCACGAAATGAGGGTAATGTTCTTTCTTGTAAAATATTCGCAAACGAACCTCAAACACGGTGGCCCGAATTCACAAAGGAGGTGTGTCGACAAACCTTGGTTTTCGTGCGTCATATGACGCGTTTTTACGCGTTTTTTTTTTACAAACCTAGTCTGTAAAATCGCGTCGAAACGCGTCATAATTATGACGCACGAAAATCAAGGTTTGTCGACAAACCTCCTTTGTGAATTCGGGCCAGAGAGAGCGACATAAATACAAATACTTATGATTTCGTTATTTTTTTCTTCTTCAGGTTACTAGTTGGTGCACCCAGAGCACAGACCGACCAGCCGGGTGTAGACGCAGGGGGCGCCCTCTATAAGTGCCCATTGACATCATTATCGACCTATGAGGACTGCCATCAAGTGACCATAGACCCCGAAGGTAAAACTAGCTGACTCATCTAATCGATGTTTTACAATGAGATATCAAACCTGGTGAGGAGGTGCCCTGTATGAAGATCAAGTGTGTGTGATCATCATTAAAGGTGACAATCACCCCTCCCCCCCCCCGAAAAAAACGGAAATGAATAAATAAATAACACGATCGCAAGTGCTCGAAACACCTACTTTAAAGCCCGTCTGTACTAGTTTTGACCAGGGGGATTAGACCACCCTGCAAAGTCACTGACAGGTAGTTATCTCATCAAATCAGCTCTCAATTAACATAAGAAAAAGGGGCTCATGGGAGACCAATAGGCATTGTTTGCCATACAGAGGGCACAAGTAGCTATAATTAGTACAGTGGGGCTTTAAGCAATTTGAATATATAGCATTGCGCCTCAAATTTTGAAATGTGCGAACACGACAATGACGTATTACGTGATCCGAACATGATTTTTTTTTTTTTTTTTTTTTTGGATGTACAATAGGGTATTGATGTTGCCCTTGGGTTATGGAAACTAGTTCGTGTTTAATAAGTAGATGAATAAATAGATCAAATGAAAGATCGTACTCTAAACTGTATCAACATACACATGGATAAAGATAGATGGCCATTAATGTTAAAAAGAAGAAAAGAGACATAAAGAGAGAGAGGGGTTATGTTTAAGGAGATATTTCAGGTTGATACAAAGAATTATGAAATACAGTCATTGCCTTTTGTCGCCAATAAATGAGCGCCTTGGGCTATGGTCGCAACACGTATCTCTCGCTCTTACCCCACTTGCTATGGAACAAGATGAATATCTTACCTAGCTTATTTTTGTACGCCGCTTTCATTTCAATTCCATTAACTCATAGCCTTCATCAAGGCTGCATGCTCGCTATTGTTATTATAATAGTGCTTTGTACACGCGAGCAAGCTACTGTTACTCTGCTTCTTGCATTATTGCACGCATTCGTAATAGCAGTTATTGTTCATGCCCATTGGACTGTGCCTAGTGTTTTGCACGCGCTATTGGTAGTACCATCGCGTTAAACTGGGGGATTTGTGGCTTGGCACAATGTGGATTAACCCTGTGGCAAGATAAGAGTAAACTCGCATTTTCATATTTTAGTCAATATAACGTAAATTCTTCACTTTTCATGCAGGTAATGTCATGGAAAACGGGGAAGAAATGACAAACAAATCTGGTCAAATGTTTGGAGCCACCGTGCACAGCGGAGGAGCGGACAGCCCAGTGGTAGTACGTATAATATTACTTAATTATAATTTATCATGATGATGATAGTAGATGCATGTTAGATAGCCGCAACTACACTATTATAATGCACAATGTTTCTCAGGCTTTGAAATCTGTATAAAAAAATACTAAAAAGAATTCCAGGCATTTGAAAGTTAAGTATTTATAAAGAAAATAGAAAAGGGAGCAGAATTAGCGAGAAGGGACAATTGAACTCGTATCAGGATGAATTAGCTATTTCATTCCAAAAGTCAGACGGCAGGGCATGTTGGGTAGACAAGAGAAGAGACTGTAATGATACATTCAAACCTGGTTTAGCGACCACCTGTCTACAAAGACCACATTTTTTGTTTCCCTTGGGTGGTCTTTATAAACACGCTCACTGTATTAGGCTGTTGATATCAACATGTATGTTCTTTCATTAAACTAGAACCTGCCTGTTTGATGTTTAGAGGAGTAAAGATGATAACTATACAGAAGATAGTCTTTTAGGTTTATGCAAAACGGTCCGATAATAATATTCCAGCCAGGCGCCATCTTAACAAGCGCATACTCGCTCATCCAACCACATTAACTTTCGCATCCTACCGGGTACCCATTTAACACCTGGGTGGAGAGTGACAAGTAGATTGTCCTTCTTGATAAAGGACATTAGTGCTGCGGCGGGATTCGAACCCCGTACCTTGTGATCTGCAGTCGGGTGACTTATCCACTTGACCACAACACCTCTCGCTATATGTTCAAAAAGATATTTGCTCCTAGATTCCACAAGTAAAATATTCAGTCCGAGAGGGGTTCATTATTTGTCTCTCATTTGATACAGGTGTGTCGACCCCTTTACACGTGGCTTGGTTATCCACCGTCTTCGCCATTGACGATGAGGAACCCAGTTGGTGGCTGCATAATAACCAAACGCAACTTTACAGAGATTCATGAATACACACCCTGCTTGGATCCTGGTGAGTAAAACAAGCCAAAATGTTTCAACTATAGACCAAAACGATGGTCATGATGGTCAAAGCTAACGTGGGCGGGGCGCCTAACTGGTCGTCCCATGCAACCCTCCCCCTCCCCTATCGCCTCTCAAATACGCACAAACACACACCTATTGAAAAGGGGTAATGGAAAGAAAGGGAGGCTATTGAGCGAAAGGGTGAAATTAAACACAAAATATCTTCTAGGTTTTCCGTTTTCATCTCAACAGTCATTACAATTGAGAAACGAAATAGATAAGACGTACATACATATATTTGTTACTCTACCACCTAACATGCATATTTTCAAAAATGTATGACATTTTATTTCCATAAATATACATGGTAAACAGTTCAGCATTACCTTATATCAGGTTCTTTTAAATGCCATTCCATTACCGGAACTCGCCCTGTTTAGGATGAGCTTAATGACGATGTACTAGTAATTAATAATTAGCTCGTTTAACTATTAAATGGGAGCATCCTTCGCTCATTAACTTTCGTCACGCACAAGCATGGTGGTACCCGTGGGAAGATGGCGAAAACTTTGTATTGAATCTTGAAGCCCCACTGCATAAAACATTCACAACAACGAGGTTCACCATCGATGCAAGTGCAATATACCGGTCATAAATCAAGGAAATATACAACGATTACGTAAAGCGGAACTTTGGGGAAGTACCAACCAATCCAAAGAGGTTAAAAAATAATTTTAGTTCACCATTGAAATGTTATTTGAAATACAAAGAAAATATAAGATACTTCGATAATGAAGAAGTTAAGAAAGTAATAGAAATGTTATAATGATTATTTTAAGAATTGTTGTTCTTGTATATAATTCATATATGTTTCATTTTACTTGTTTTCTAAATAGTCTATATGTATATTATTTTGAAATGGAATAATAAAGTCCCTCTGAAGAGGTAAAGAGAAGAAGAAAAAAATCAAGGAAATATATGAAAAGTTTAATAGGTACGTAGTACATAAGAATAATGGGGTGTTGCCGAAACAGCAAATTGATAAGAAATTGACTGAATCTAATACTGAAAATCTGTTATGAAGCTACGATCGGACAGACTTTCTACACTATAGCTCAAGCCTCAAGGCCAGTTTCAATAGCAAGTTGACCGAATAATGTAATGTCCAAAAGGCCTTTATCAACTCATTGTAATGGTTACATATTTGAAAAGGCGACGCACGTGGCTAAAGAAATTGCCTCACGTTCATTTTGCGAAAGTCTTTATGATCATGCTCCGAACTCGGCCTTCTCTTTCAGTGAGAAGGATACGGATCAGTGATCGCAGTCTGGCCTATGATTAGCTAAGGTCACTATCCTTCACGCCTTTATGGTCATCATAATGACCCTTATGATGACTACGGCCATTGTGTAATGTAGGCGACAAACCTGGATGCACCTGCCATCGTTCCATCTGGCCCTATATGATTCGGGATTGTGTATCCATACTTAAAGGTAAAGACCAGTATTGGAAATGCCCCAATTTCAAAAAATGAAATGGAAGCTCTCATTACCAATCATGTGAAAGAATATGTTTTGACTAATAAATGATGATAAAAATTTGCCGGGAAACCGCCAACTAATTCATATATTTGGTAAATTTGTTTCTCTCATGGTCTGTGAGAGATATAGGTTAGTCCCATATACATCTTTCTGTGTATAGTGCTTGTAACTTTACGAAGAATGGGCCAAATTTCTTATCATTTTGATGATTCCAGAACCTTGCAGATGCTAGATGCTAGATGATCAACCTTTTCTGATCGATTCCACAACGTTTCTTTCACAATGCAATCGCATGACCTTAACTGGTCTTTACCTTTAACATCTTTAAAGGCATCGTTTGAAAATGTTAAATCAGAGATGCATGGCCCTACGTATAATCAGTGTCTGTGATATGGTGTGATATTGAAGCCCCAACAAATTGCGCTTCAAAATGATCATAAAGTGCCTCAAAAAAGTAAAAAAATCTTTGAGTGACCGGTTTTACCCTACTCGTTTTCCCACAATAGACTATAGTGTTATGAAAACCGTTTGGAAAACGCAAAAATTGATTTCGATTTCCAATCATGAATATCTTGATAATCTGACAAGCGATCGGCTTGTAAAAGTCACAATGGCTTTGCAATGGCTTTGCAAAATCACCCATTTCCAACTTTCAAGACAGCTTTTTGTCTCTCCAGATCAGTTTAAATCTTTTCTGGATATCCGTAATGGTCTTTACTGAATAGCTTCATGACACTAGGAAAAGTAAAATAACCTTGAAGCATTTATGATAAATACAGCGTCGCACCGAGAGTGTTCTATTGAGGTAATTAATGAATTAGCAAAACATTTCAAAAGCCCTTTTCTAGACAATTAATGTTCATCGATGATTCCTTTACCGATCTTCTGACGGTCACCAGAAACAGACGAAGGACGTCTGGGAAGAGTTAATGTTCTATAGAGGTAGTCAAAGATGGGAAAAGTATTTTAAAAGCCCTTTTCTAGACAATTAATGTCTATCGATGATTCCTTTACCGCTACTCTGACGGTCACCAGAAACAGATAAAGGGCGTCTGGGAACTTTCAAGATAGCTTGTTATCTTTCACGATCGGTTTTAAATATTTCCTGGATATCCGGAATAGTTTCCGAAAGACTTTCCGATATAGAACAAATGAAGAAGGATAGGCTAATAGGAAGGTATTTAACAACCATATCCTGGTTAGACTATTATAACTGTATCACCATAGATGTTTTTACACCTACCCTCATTACGTAATACATGGGCGCCTGTGCATGTGGGCCTTGACTTGAGCCGGTCCACTCATATAGGTAAACTTGCTCGTCATCATGAACGTTCACCTTCGGTCGTTGAACTCCTGATTGAAATTTAATTACGCTTAATGATGTGGAAATGATAGGTGTTTAATTGGTATCAAAATTGTAATGTATGTACATTTTGTGAGGAGGGTAGTTCACCCACGGAGTTGCTGGTATCTCCTTGGTTCACCCCAGCGCAGTAGGGTAACTATTGATCGAGTTAGAAATATAATTCTTGAGTACTTGACATAGGATAGAACATAGGATTAGCTACTTTACTCAATGATTAAAACTGGAATTACATTGCCGAAATTGTAGGTGATCAGTGTTTAATTGATATCAAAATGTTAGCGTATTCTTTATCATAGTGGAATAGAATTAACTACTCTATGATTTCAATTGGCGTCACATTGTTGATCTTTCCCTTTAATAATCAATTAACGTCCATGTGATAGAGCAACAGATATTTTGTTCATGTTTATTTTAGGTTATATGCTGGCATAATTATCATAAACGTTGTATTTCGTTTGATCATTTAGTAATATTGACATGAGTTATGTTCATTTTTCAGTCACGAAAATACTTTTCTTTCAAATGAGTCCATTTGCGAATAAATGACGATATCTTTAGTTAAGTATTTGAATGTTATTAACAAAAACATCGAACCAAATACAAATGATGTGAATGAGCATCGTCATCAACAAAAACAAAACCAACAACAACAACATCAGTCAGGGGACGTTACATTTAGTATTCCCTTTGCATCAAGATAACAGATGGGTATGACAGTGCGAAAAGGAAAACCGTTGTTTTGGCACTGGGAACGTGATATCTTGATGCCGCGCATGCCAGTGACAATCAGTAGCGTAGGATTGGTCCTTAATGGGGGGGGGGGGGGGGGGGATGGATCAATGTGGCACCAGTCTTACTATACGTGGTTAGAATCAGAGTTAACAAGATCACCGATTATGGGGAGGGTGGGGGAGAGGGTCATACAATCCTCTTTCCACGTTCCCTTTCCCCTCTCTTTTTGTTGCATCTCCCCCGCCCCCTTCAACATTCAATGGGAAAGGGGGCACGTAGCACAGCCCCCCCCCCCCCCCATGACAACCCCTTTTAAACTTGACATCGTCATAACATCATAATGCACAACAGGAGGGATAACACATTCCTTCTCACTTCAGGTCTACGGGCCAAATCATTATACCTAATACGTCTCTTTAGGGCTAGAAAGGCGCTTATTCCTATATTTTAACACAGATTTAACGCCCTTTCGGCTCCAAAAAGTTGCATTGTGAGTGACAAGATGAAATATCCATATGGAAAGGAAGAACATGTCTGTCCCGTACCGTTGCCAGGGATCACGCATGTCAGTTTCCCCTATTCTAAATGTCATTGCTTGGGAAATGTCCAAACATTAGCATCAAGCAACATCAACCTTAAAATGACTGCAATTGTTCGGGAAAGCATGAAACCATTTTTGTGAAACATGAATCATCTATAATGACTGTGATAAATACAAAGAAAACAAAATATGACATTGATTATACAAATATTCATCTCCCCTCTCTCTCTCTCTCTCTCTCTCTCTCCCACGCACGCGCACATAATAGTAAGCATTAGTAATTGTCCTATTGTTATATTTATTTTTATCATCATTACTAT
This sequence comes from Strongylocentrotus purpuratus, assembly GCF_000002235.5. NCBI lineage: Eukaryota > Metazoa > Echinodermata > Echinoidea > Camarodonta > Strongylocentrotidae > Strongylocentrotus > Strongylocentrotus purpuratus. The sequence goes on from NW_022145604.1 coordinate 9,370,427, forward strand.
AATAATGATTATTATTATTAATATCATCATCATCATCTTCATCATCATCATTATCATCATCATCATCCTCATCATCATCATCATCATCATCCTCATCATCATCATCATCATCATAATCTCTTTTTTTTATCAATAATAATATTATCATCAACATCACCATTATTTTGACTATGATGATAACGATGATGATAAACTGTGATTCTATCTCTTACAGATTCGACCAAGTTGTTGTCCTGCCAGCTAGGTCTAAGTGCAGCAGTTTCGGAGGATGAAATACTCATGGGAGCTGTAGGAAACTTCAAAGGAAAAGGTAACATTTAGATCTTTGCTTTATATTAAAGAAGGTGTGTATCACTCTTAAGAACATCTTAAAATATCTTCTTCAAATTGTATTACACGTCAAATACTGCAGGGCTTTGAAAGTTTAGTATTGTGCAGCAACATCATTACGTTTGCCATGTGCCAGCAAGTTTCATTATATGACTTTTTCTATTATCTATAATCATATCGATGCCATTTTTTTTTAAAGGCATGCCTACTTCGGTTTTTTATTGGTTTTATGTCAAATGTGCTAAATAAAAATATATTTTATGAAAACATGACATGATTGACATTCAGACGTGACAGAGAGAGAGAAGAGAGAGAAAGAGAGAGAGGGAGAGAGAGAGAGAGAGAGAGAGAGAGAGAGAGATGTTCAACGGAATGATAACAAGCTCAAAAATAGATAGGCCTATACCGAATTTAAAGTCGAAAAAATGGACGATGTGATAAGGAATTTAGGAACAATATAATCATTGCGAATACGATACTATTGTACAATTATGTAATTAATTTCAAAATTATGGACTTTTTCATGAGATGTACATCTCTGCTATCTTTCTCTTGCAGGTCAAGTCCACGTTGCAGCCCTCTATGAATCACTTGGTACATATTCATCACGAGAGCCTAAGAATCTACAAGAAAGTGATTACAAAGGTATGTTGATTAATAATAATAGAATCGATAATTGAGGAGCGCTAAAAACAATAGGTACGATAGCGCTTAAACATACAAATATTTAAAAAGAGGACAAAATGTACAGTTTCCCAGAGAGTAGAGTAGATCACAAAGGGAAAAAGATAAGTTTCCAGGGATCTTTTGATGGTGGCAAGACAGGTAATTTCCCTGAACATTGTGTGAAAGTCCAGAGGGAAATCACATCTGAGAAAAATCAAATATTTAGTGTATACCGAAAACATACATAATATCTTTCGTTTATGTTGGTGATGTGTTGCTGCGTGCAAAATACAAATGAATCTATACCCCAACCCTATCAAGTAAATCCGTATCACCATATATTACATAATTATTTTGTATGATAAAGTAAATAAAACCCTCTCCCCATGTGTGTCTTCCTCCATTATCTCTTAAGTTTTATTATCTTTTATATTTTTTATTAATGAAATGCTGTTCAGTGATTGGTCAACATAACATCATGTGATCAAACATAACATTGCTATGATGTTACCGATATGAAAAGTGTGCTATACCGTGACATCATCCATGGAATAGTGCACTATACCATGGATAACGTCATATATATGCGATCGATAATGGATTCCTCGGTGACAGAAATTATTATTATTATTTTTGTTATGAACGTTGGTTTGAAAAATATAAAACAAATACATCATGCACTACTTCAAGCCACTAGTGAAATGATGGATTCCTCGGCTATAAAAATATTTAATTCCAGCAACCTCATTCCATAATTTCAACTGGAGCCTCTCAGTGCATGGTATATTTGTTTAATGTCTATTTATCCATGCCGAAAACGTATTTCTATATTTCTATGTCATCAATGTGACAGTCATCTATTCTTGCTCTCGCCTCCTACAGGTTATTCAGTGTCATTCGGTGATTTTGATGGGGATACCCTAAACGAGTACATAGTCGGGGCGCCCCGCGCAGCCCTCAATAGAGGCATGGTGAGTCAATAATTTGTCTGGAGATATTATCATCGAAAGCGAATATGATTCGATGGGCTATACTCATATAATTATCCCGCCCCCCCCCCCCCCCACTCAGTGTTATTTAGGGTACGCATATGCTTGTTCCCTCTTTTTTAAAGCACCCCATATCTGAGGACTGCCAACATTTCCGAACCCCCCTTTCGCGGGCTTTTTGCGGGCTTTTCCTGCCTTGGAGACCCCCCTCAATCATGAAAAATGCTCAATGTTCCCCCTAAATTCGGAATAATTTCTCAGGAGGCAAAAGAGATGAGAGAAAAAACACCACCTTTTTCAAGAAATCTCCGGGTGAAAAGTTAATACACCCCTTTTTTTTTTTACGATTCTCGGGCCGGACTTTGTCGCACGAAAAAGTACCTCTTTACCGGACATTTTGGTAACACGCATGGGGTCCGTCCGTTCTAGGAGTGGGGGGGGGGCGGGATAATTATACTTGAACAGAGCAATGCTGAGTCAATGCCTCCCCATTGTTTGCATAGGGCTATAGTCACGAAGGGGTTTAGTTAGTCAGTTGTCTCTTTAATAGGGGTGTTCACTCACTACACTCTTGATTAAAAGTATAGAGGTTAAAGGTATAAGGTAAAGGTATAGGCCAGTTTTGGAAACGCCCCCCTCTCAAAAAATGAAATGGAAGCTCTTATTCATGTGAAAGAATGTGTTTTGACTAATACGTGATGAAACGGCCTACTAATTAATATATTTGGTAAATTATCATATTGATCCGGCCTGGATAGATATCGCGAATACTTCATCATTGAACATTTGGGCATTTAATTCTGCTTTTTTGCAAATTTAGGTATTGCCACCTAAACCTCTGACGGCAATATTTAAACAATGTCGAATGGATATTTTGCACCCAAAACCATTGAACCGCAATTTTACCACTACTTGTCTACATATTTAATGTTTAAAATCGGTCCATCGTGAAGCCAATGAGTCCGACCAACATTGGGAAACTTGATGTCCAACTTAGGTATAATACCCAATGATGATCACACTTTACTAGTGCTTGAGCAAAATTTATCCATATTGGTAAATACTAAGTCCCTTTTTTCAAAATTGGCGAAATACAGAGGATACTCTAAATAAAAGCGATGTGAATAGCAAAGAAAAGTGAAATGGCGTGAAGGAAAGGAAGAGAAGAGAAAACGAAAGGGACACCTCCCGCACCCCTTCTATAATCGGTTGCCTTGTTACTTTGCATTTCACTGACCAGTGCCCCCCCCCCCCACCATCTCATCGGCTGGGCGTACACTACTTCATTGAATACCCTCTCCCCTGACAGTTATTTTGTCTAACGGTAACAGAATATTCGAAGAGACATATTATTAACAATTTGAGCAAATTCAAGTTATTTTACAATTATTATTTACTGACGAAAATCCATCATAGAAATATATTTATATTATGTAATTTATGATATGAAATCTAAACAAAATTAAATACTAAATTAATGAATCTGAATTTGAACATTGATCTGAAATGGATTTGTGATTATAAAGAAGTTTACGAGTTTAGGATAATATAGGCGATTGGGTATTACCAATCATCTTGATATTAGGGATCAGGTACGCTAAGGTCACTGACACTAAAACAGGTGCATGGGGCAACACATAATCTATATTTGCTAATCCATATTTGCTGCCAAAATAACTTTCTTCTATTTCAGTTCACCAAAGGTTGCCACGGGGCTTCTGGTGTCTCTATTACATAATGCATAATTCAAAAGTTTGTATTTCCATAGTTGATTGCGTCAGTTTCATACGTTTTTTAGCCAGTACGGTTAATAGTGAACCTGGGGAGTGTTGCACAAAGACTAAGATCAACTTTATGTTAGACTTTACTATGGCAGGCCGTGCATGCCGCTAGTTCCTCAACCATTCATGGCATCGGTTTCTCAAGGGACGTAGGCCTACAAATCATGGCCACAAATCTAAAGAATTTACATTTTTTGATAGTTCATTATTGAAGGAAAAAAACAATACCTAAAGATCATAATTGTGAGACCAATCGAGAGAGCAACCAGAGGCATGAATGGCCTGCCATAGTTAAGTCCAACTTAAAGTCGATCTTAAAGTCGATCTTAGTCTTTGTGAAATACTCCTCTGGTACATCCAACAGGCAACTCTTACCATCTATCATATTTTATGGTTCATGATGAATTCCAGCAGAATAAATATGCTGTCTAATATCACAAAATAAAACTGTTGTAGTCATAGTTCACCAACACACTCAGAAATACTGCCTGGTTAATATGAGCCGTATTAAAAGAAACCAGTATTCTCTTTTCTCGCTAAACCATTGGTAATAAGTAATGATTATTTCCCACTCAGTGAAAAGTAAATTATTTGTTATGTTCTTTATAGTTACATATGTTTTATGGTAACCCCTCAAGTCTTTGAATCTTCGAGATATAATTAGTTTTTAGTATTGGCCATGCGCCAAATGATTAAGGAATGACTTATTATGTATAAATTAGACTAATTATGATGTATTTCGAAGTTTTCACATCTTCAAATTGACTCAAGTGTTCTTGGCAATTACAAACAATGAAATGCACTACATACGGTCATGAATATCGTTGGACTACACACACATGTGGTATTGCTTTTGGTCCAACGTTTTAAATACCTACTATTTTGGTCGCATCTTGAATATAAGGGTTTTGATGCATTTGTTGTTGTTGTCACATTGCTGATATGATATTCGTTCACATAAAAATAAAAAGAACGCGCAAATTTTATCTTGTTTACGTTTTCCAGAACCAGTTTTTCTCTGTTTAACAATGAAACCAATTTAATACTTAATGCTCTTGTTCTTGTCATACAGGTTTCCATTTTAGATGTTTCGTTGTCAGAGATAATCGTGATGCAAGGATCACAGATGGGAGAGTATTTTGGCCACTCGGCGACGGGATCAGACCTTACCGGCGATGGGTAAAGTTTTTTTGTTTAGTTATTATTGTTGTTATGGTTAGTGTGTCTGGGTTTGTTTCTTTTTTGTTTTGATGTTTATTTCACTTAGCCTCTATGAAAGCAAGTACCTCCTTGTACAGGTTTGTAAGTTGAGATTGATACTGTGCCCCGGCGACATCTTCCATGATGTATTGCTAATTGTGTCCGTCCTTTAATTTGTATAATTTTAATTTACTAAATCCATAATTTTTTTTAAATTATTTTATATGTATATACATCTGAATATAATTAGTTATCACCCTTTAGTTTCATTGGCTGCACGTGTGGGGCCTGGTGACCTTATTAGAGGCTCTCAGTTTCATGGGCCTTCGGAATCGTGGACCTCTTGTACCTTTATTTATCTTTATATTTGTGTATGTATCTTTATGTTTTGTCTGTCTTTTTGGATGTTGGGTTAGCGGGCCTGGTTTAGTAAACCTTTGTCACTGCCAGTCTACTTGGATGTCCCCACTGCCCCCCCCACCCCCTCCCCGAGAAGTTTGAAAATATGTAAAATGTGTAGTTTTGATACCTTTCCTTGATTACAAAATACAATTTACCATAATAAAGCACCATGAACTAGAATTCGTGCTCACCGGCATTATTTCATGTTCATTTCTTTTGTCCGTCACCTTATCAATCATTAAAATCTGTATAAGGAATTAATTTTAATATTTTTCTTCTCCATAGCTTTGATGAGTTGATCGTCACAGCACCTATGTATAGTAACGTGGACGACAAACGACACGACGTTGGCCGGGTTTACATCTACCAAAATAACGGCGATGTGAGTAGCAACATTTTTTTCATACTCATAAATCTTGGAGTAAGTCTACCTTTTTTCGGAGTAACCCATACTTACCGATAGACTATAGTATGCATCATAACATTATTAAACTCATAAATTTTGTGAATTAATTCGTTGCAAAATTAATCATTAAGGTACATGTTTGTCCCTCTAGTAGGAGATTTCTTTGTTTAACTCTAGAGAAATTAAACAGTCATTTACCCCCCAAAAAATCAACCACATAAACTTGGAGTCTGTCTTGAATAATGATAGACCATACTGACGTTATTTATAATCTGTAGTTTTTAATACAATGAGAAAGTGACCCTACTGAGGTCTTCCATTCTTAGATGAAAGTATATTAAGAAAATTAACAATAAAGTGTAAAATGATTGTTAAAGAAATAATGGAACAAATCGTGATTTTGTGCATCATGCAGGGTACCTTCGAAGCACCTCAGATTCTGACAGGTCGACAAGCTGGAGGCAGATTCGGCTTTTCTATAGCTCCACTAGGAGACGTCAACCAAGACGGATTCAAAGGTACGTCTGGTTTATAAAACACCTATTATCTAAAAGTACACATCCCTTTTGTCAGTATATCAATCTACATTTGCCACTCTCCACCCAGGTGGAGTAGTTGAGTACCCGCTATACGTATGGTAGGTCTGCCGATGTAAATATTAAGATTGCAAAACCCTCAGAGAGAAAAGTATTGATAGTGATGAGGCAGGCCTGGGTTTAAAAAAAACATACTATTACATCATCAAACAGCAGCAAATATTGGAAGAAAAAATCTTTTTAAGAGAAAAGGAATTTCAAACTGTAAATTCCACCTCAATTGAGCCCTAATATACACAAGTTGCAACTCAATACAACTCAAAAGAGAGGTAGAGTTGACAGAAGGCACGAAATAAAAAGATGTCCGACTTTTTCCCAAATCATCCTCTCTTGTATGATCTCTACCTCGTTGTCTATATTGACTAATACTGTGACAACCTGAGTGTTAAGGTTACAAGAAGTTTTGTTGGTTTTTTAAAACAATATTTTAGACAAATTGAGACACGGAGTCTCTCAATGGCTTTAAAACATCATGATGAGTATCATTTCATAATTTTGAACTAACTTTGTCAACTATGTTTTTTTGTATTGTGCAAACAATTGATATATGAAATGGAATAAAATCAATCAATCAATCAATCATGTTTTGACGTCTCTTTGCAGATTTAGCCATAGGAGCTCCTCACGATGGTGAGACGGGTCTTGGACGGGTGTATATCTTTCACAGCTCCGGAAGACAGGGGCTCTACCAGTCAGCAACACAGGTAACCACCATTTATTGGCGTAGATACAGGGGCACGAAGGATCCCCCCTCCCCTCCACCCGCCTGTCGAATGATGAATAAAAGAAGGAAATATGGGAACATTACAAAAGGGGATAAACGGAAAGGAGAGGAGGGGACGGGATTGAAAAGAAGGTCTGACCTCTCCTGCACCGTACTACCCAAATTCGAGTCTTGTTAACGCTTATTTTATTCACCGAGTAACGCAAAATTGACACCCCACCCTCCCACCCCTCCCCCATCCTTAGATTATACCACTGTCTCTACAGTATTCAGACCTCATGTTGCCAACGTCTGTAGGCGCAAAGGAAATCATTCTGCAAAATGGAAACTCCGAGACATTTCACAAGTGGTTGAGTTGAGTTGAGTTGAGTTTAGTTTATTGGTTTCACATTTCACTTGCATATATGATATAATACAGATAACAAAATATACATAAAAGACATATTGTTTCATAATTTTTTTTTAAATGATTATAGTAATTGACAAGGTAATCAGACTTCAAAGTTATATGTCATCACATTTGTTTGACAACTAATATCATTTAAAGGAAACCCAGACAAACGTACAAACTGTGAAATGTGCAGGAACCTATAGAAAAGCAGAGCTTGTAAAAATTAAGTTCCTGGGAGACTTGAAAAAATGACAGGGACAGAAAATGTTTACTGTAGAGAGAAGTACACAATTAAAATTAAGACGGCAGTAATTTGACAAATAATTGAAGCCGACATCCATCTTATGATTTCATGTCTTCTTTCAAGTTTTAAATTTCGATTTCAAACTTGAACATATATTTAACAAGAATATCTTATTCGTTGTCTGTTGCAGGTACTTGACCCTTTGACCTTGGGGTTGACCCTCCCGACCTTTGGCTTCTCCCTCTCGTCTGGAATGGACATGGATAATAATCAGTATCCGGGTACGTTTTCAAGTTTTCAATTTCTCCGATTTAATCATTCCTACTTTTAGCAAACACAGTTATAACAACTAAGTTAATCAATACCCTTGCCAATTTTTGTAATATTACAGTTAATAACTAATTTATTCGTACCCCTTGTAAATTTGATATTTTAGGTGATTTCGTAACCAAAACATGAAAGGTGGAATGGTTGAACTATAGGGCGTTTGTTGAATACTTTTAGTATGTCACATTCTCAAGAAACATAGATCAGGACGATCAATCTTTCATATACTTACAAAATTACAAAAATTTGCAAGGGTATTGATTAACTTTAATAATTGTTGACTGTGTTTGCTAAAATTAGGAATGATAAAATTTAAGAACTTGAAACTTCCAACACTGACAAGTCGAATTGCGAATATGCGGCCAATATTTTCAATAGTGATATTGCTTTTATAATATTTTTCCATTGCATCTAAGGAACGAGACAGGTCACGAATTGTTCACTTTTAACTGAACTCATCTTTTAAAATAACTCATATTTCTGTTTAACTCACTTTTTCTCTCCTCCTTCCCCTATATTCCCTGTCTTTTTGTTCCATTTTACTATAATACAGATTTAGTGGTAGGGATGTACAAGGCGTCAACGGTAGCTTTGTTTAGGTATGTATCGCATTCTTCTTCTTTTGTTCTCTTTTTTTTTCGTTGTTTGTTTTTGTTGTTGGTGGTGGTATTTCTCACACATCCAGTTCGATAAACCTCTTGCAAATGATACTTCTACTGCCAGCACAATAGTCTGTGTACGGATAAATTTCAGACACAATGAAACAAAAAACACTTAACATGCAAAGTATAGGTATACAATCTGAGTACCACCAGCATTTAAAACAAATGTTGTTTACATGAAGTCTGGCATTAATTACCAGCAGTTAAGCATATCCTGATTTCAGATTTACATTGGATTTGGAGATAATTCCATACACACGCACTACTGTGCATTGAGCTCTTTTCATGTACCGTTCGAAACGATAAACGGAGGAAACAATCGTTTTAATTGTCGTTTTCATGGTTAAGTTGGGAAGATAATCTTCTCGTGTATCTATACCTTCTGAAACCTTTTATCAAATACATTCACTAATCTTAAACCCATAACACCTTATCATTGGCATGATTAGGCCATGATTGTCTTTTTACTTTGTATTCAGGTTATCTTCTTGTTTCAATGAAAACATTTTAAGGTCATGATAAGTAGATGTTTGTTGCCAATGTCATCGGTGTCATTAGGGACTTTTAGATTCGCACGAAGACAATGGGGATTGCTACGATCGACGTCCTCTTAATGCACTGCCTTGAATGGACGTCACACGTATCAGTCCACGCAAATCCAAAAGTCCCTATTTACGACCATTTCCGAAGCTACTCACTGAAGATTATAGTGTTATTGCAACATTTACCGTAGATGGCGTAGGAATACTCACAAGCTTTCAACGATTTGATTTTTAAATAATCCCGCTATTATAAGGACATAATTTATATTCACAATAAATCCATGATAAATAGATAAAAGGAAAGTTGTGGAAATCGTTGCCTAAGGGATATGTCACTGGTGGCATGAATTGAACGCTGTGCACTTATTACCGGAGAAGTATGAGAAGTATTCTTCATATTGATCCCAAAGAGAAATATGAAACTATTGAAAGCATTCTAACTTTCCTAGATATTAAGGTTAAGTGTACGAGTCTCTGTTAATCTCTTGCAATCTTCACTTTGCCGTTTTGATTGGAAATTTGTAAGAATGCACTATTTCATTTTTTTCATTCTGTACAATTACCAGGTCGAGACCTGTTGTGGATGTATCCGCCCATGTCAGCGTTGATCTGAAGGGAATTCGACTCAAGGAACGCAATTACCGGCTTCCTAGCGGTGCCTTGGTACTCGGGTGAGTCCTCCTTAAAGCCCCACTGTATTACTGATAGCTTTTTGCGCCCTCTATATAGCAAACAATGCCTAATCGGTGGCCGTTGGTTCCCCATGATTCCCTTTTTCTTATGTTAATTGAGAGCTGATTTGATGAGATAACCACATGTCAGTGACCAGCAGGGTGGTCTAATCCCCCTGGCCAAACTAGTGCAGACGGGCTTTAACATATCGACAGTGGCGTAGCTCTACGGGTACTAGGGCAATTGCCCCCGCCCTTGTTATTGCGAATAAATAAAGACACAGAAAAAGCACGACCACCAAGACTTTCGAAAAACTAACCTAATGGTATCTCAATCGCCTTCTCCATCACCGTAATAATTTAATGTCTGACCTAGATGATTACGTAATTACGTAATTCCAAATATGATTTCTACGGGATATACAAGAATGTTCTGAAACTGGCATTGAGTTATTTTTTTTTAAAATCTTTTGTTAATCTTTCCGACCGTTTACGCAGATTCAAAAAATAGGAGGACAATGTCAAACTAAGATAATACTACTCCTTCCAACCCCAAACTCGATTGCCTAGCTATATCGCATTTCATAGACATTCCCTTGTCACTTCTGGGACCCGTTTCACTAAGCCTTTTTTCAATGACAAATGACAATAATCGGTGACAAATCTGCTGATAACCAATCAGAAGCAAGGATTTCACTAGTCACTGATGACAAGTTTTGTGAAACGGGGCCCTGGTGTCTCCTTTAAAACCAGTGAACCCTCAATGTTTGTATACCACGCCATGCCACTGCTTATTGCTAATTATTCAAAGAAAAGGAGGTGACTTCTACTTCTTTAAAGGTAGGCGTTACTACTGCAGCTAGAAGGGATTAGACCACACAGCGAGCCATCGAGATCACTGTGACAGGTGGCTATCTCATTAACTCAGCTCTCATTTAACATAAGAAAAAGAGGATCATGGGGGACCAACAGGCACCGATTTGGGAAGTTTTCTATATAGAGGGAGCAAGTAGCTACAAGTAGGACAGTGTGCCTTTAAAGACAGAGCCAGACCTCAAGTTTAAAAATTTATCAAAATTACTGATTATGCTTCTTTGATTTGTTATGTCTGTGGCTTATTAAAACTAGTATTTTTTGCTGAGAAGGTGACTTCTACAAATTACATTCCTATGTACTTCATTTGCAAGTGCAATTTTTAGTTATATTCTTGTGATATGTAGGGATGTAGAGAAGAAAGAAGTTCTCATACCAATATTCTTTTTATGAATAATTAAAGGACCTATCGTCAGTAGGAAATGCAATAAGTTGATATATTGTAATAAAGCTAGCTCTATAAATTTCTAAACGTTTGTGTTACAAGGATTTTAATATTCTTCTTTTAAATGTTTCATTGGTCATTTCCCTTTTTATGTTTCTCATGGAATAGATTCAATGTGACGCTCTGTTTATCGTTCGATGGGATTAATATACCACAGGAAATTTGTAAGTACCCATCTAAGGTTTTTAGAACTTAAAATATCTTTCCCTTTCATTTGCAATCTCTGCCATTCTAGTATATTCTCTCTCATTATCTCTCTCTCTCTCTCTCTCTCACTCACTCTCCTTCTCTCTCTCTCCATCTTTCTATATTTTGTCTCTTCCCTTATCCGTATCTTCCACTCTCTTTCTTCCTTCCCTCTCTCCATTTCTATGATATTAATCTGTCTTTGCGATTTAGAAGATCCGCTCATTCGTAGTGCCTACTTTTTTCGCACAACTCACAAACTACAACGTGTAATATCATTTTCCAATACCCTTCTTAGTTCTCGTATAAATGCAAAGTTTCTAAAGTTATCTATACAAGGGAATCTATAATTTACAAGCTTAGCTTTTTACTTATTTTCCCCCATATTTCATTTCAATATATTTGTCTAATTTTAGTTTAAATACCATGCTATTGTACTTATATGTCCGTATGTTTTTTTTTTTAACTGTACTGTTACTTCCATGGACTGATACAATGATATATATGTTTACACCTATTGAAAGAACAATTGTTTTCATTGTTATGGGTTTTATTGCTTATGATTTAAGTAATAAATGTGAATGTGAAATATACTCAAACGAAAAAACTTAAACGGAAATTTATTTATAACTATCATGCAATCTGGTGAAAACCAAGAGGCTGATCAAGAAACGAATCGCGTTTAAACACATTTCAGACAGGGGCGGTTTGGCAACAGGGCTTTGTTTGAGGATCTGTCCTCGCGAGGGATATTTTGACTTAAGGTACGGTCCGTTTGTCTATCCTAGGGGCAGTTGTTTGGGGGTAGTTTTCCGGGGGTAGTTGTCTGGGGGTAGTTGTCCGGGGTTAAATGTCCGGGGGGGCAGTTGTCCGGGGGTAGTCGTCATAGGGGTGTAAATCATGTATTCATCATCACTTTCGTATATTTTTGTCACCTTTGTAGTTCTGGATTATGACTTGATTGCCGATGCTAAGCTTCCCGTCAGTCAGCGCTGTTACTTTGAACTGCTTGACCAACCCGACTCTGCCGGGATCCGAGATCGCGTCAATATTTCGACTGGGTCTGAAATATGTCTCTCTCATGTTGCATACATCCCGGTGAGCATCCGTAGATCCCAGTTGCGTAGCCTAGGCAGCATCATTTCTAAAGAGCGATTTGGGGGCTCAACCCTCTCTCCCTTCCCCACTCAGAAAAACAAACAATTCAGCCCCTCAAAACAAATTTAAAAAGAATTGTGAGGCATGTGTAGAAAATTCAAGCGCCCCCAGACCAACCCCCCCCCCCCCCGAAAAAAAAGCCCCGCCAAAATTATTTGTATTTGACTGCTCCTGAGCCCAGATCATAATTATAGAGGGCACTTGTATCATGATGTGAGTGGCAATGGTCATTGTTTTATTTATAGAACTGAATTATATATTGCATTAGTTTGATTTTAATCTGCCAAGTCTTATTCTTCATCGTTATCAGAACTAAAGATGCATTGTTTATTGCAAATTACCTTATTTTCACTTGTAATAAGATTTCCATTTTTACTTCGTCTCCCAAAAGAATTCAATTCAAGACAAGCTCACGCCTATCACCATGAGAGCCGATTATAGCCTCGTCATTGCAGACCAGGTCAACAGTACACTGTTCAGACCAGCTGATATACAACCTATCCTCAACAAGAACATTCCCGCCTCAACATCACTAACGGTAAAACCTTCTGGCATTGACGCCGATAGTAGAATCTCTTGAGAGCCAGAAGAGCTTTAACTTTCTGTTAAGATGTATAGAGTTACTGTCTTTCTTTCTTTAAGTCGAGATATTTGTTTTCATTATTGAGCTTTATCTTTCATCCCATTTTTAGTAAATGAGCGCTTTTAATTTGCATATATATTTTGTTAATTTAATTGTCTGTTATAGAGAATGTGTTTTTCCATATCTAGCAAGAAGAGAGAGAAGTTGATGACTTAGAACAAGTTTGCTTTGAGACAGATCAGTATGAATATTTAGTAAACTTTCGCTTGTTTTAGGGCTCCATGGTTCTCGACACACGTTTTCACTGAAACACCAATATCACACGTTGGCTTCTCATCGTTGCTGGCGCTATTTCTGTCAACAGTCTAGATGACATAATGATTGTACGTTTAAATGTTTACTGTAAATCTTTGTAATGTCATATTCTTCTTGTAGATAATATAGTTACTTTGAAATGTTCAATATAAGAAACAGAGTGAACTAAACTGAATTGAACGGAAAGTCCTTTGTGCCAAATCATCGTTACCAATCAGATAAATCTCTCTCTCCGTAAATTTCGATATTCTGGAAGCTTTATTTATTCTTGTGATTCTCTTTATCTTAGGTTCCTATCCTGAGAAATTGCCAAAATCTTACATGTGTTCCAGATCTGAGACTTGCTGTCACAAAGTAAGTTAAATGTTGTCTTTTTCCGTAAAAAAATATGAAATATACAATTGCGAGTAGATTTCAAAAACCTAAGGATAGCGATTTACTTACTGCTTTGAAAATGAAATTAGGTATAAAGTAGTTTTTAAAAAAAGAATTTTGAACATAGGCTGGGGTGGAAATAAACATTTCTATCTTCCATTATAATATTTCACAGCTTTATGTTAAGGTTTGACGTAAAAAGCATAGCTGAAGAATCATGATAGATAACGAAATGAGACATCGAATTGCATTGCTCACTGGGGGTTTGGAGAAAGGAGATGAAACGAAAAAGAGTTAAAATCGAGAAATAATAGCAAAGGGAATGCAGTCCTACTAGTCATTATCGACTTGCTATTTCGCTATTTCTAGGAATGTGGAAAAGTTGTTCGTCGGAGACAGGAAGAACATCATCATGATTATCACCATCACAAACCAAGGGGAGGATGCCTACCAATCAAGACTCAAGATTCATACCCCTCCGGAGCTCCTCTTTAAAAAGGCAGAACAACTGCGATTGGTGAGTATAATACCACATTCCCGGGGTATTATTTTGTGATTAGAAGGTCTGAGCCCCGTCTTACAAATTTTTACGATTGATCCAAGTCAATCGCAAGTTCTTTTATCAATCGCAAGTTTGCAGTCTCCTTTCTCGTATGTACATAGTTGCGATCGTAAGTAAGTTGCGATTGATATCAACTGTTTGTAAGACGAGCCCTGGTGTTCAAACATTATATCTGGGCCCCGTCTAAAGGGTTGCGATTGATCTGAATCAAGTCCTCCGACCAATCTCAAGTTTGCAGTCTCCCAGGCTTTAAGTCAACTACCTGCTAGCGAAGGTGTGTGTGAATTCCCAACAACTCCGATTGCTGAGTAAGATCCCTCTACGCCTAGAGTTTGGTCCGTTTCAGAGAGGAAAGTGGTGACTGTAACAATGTTACGCAGGGCATCCAGCCAGCGTTTAAATGTTATTGATGTATAATTTATCATTAACTATCTTACAGTCAATGGCGATTGTTACAGAATATGATAGCAGGTGTAGCAATACAGTGTGAGAAACAAAATGGATATTCATTCAAAGCAGGGAAGGGGGAAAAAAAATATTTCATTGGGTCGGTCATGAACACGAACTCTCTCTCTCTCTCTCTCTCTCTCTCTAGGAAACTTCCAATTTCATTGGGGATATCTCAATCTCATCCATAACAGATATTTTTCATTGATTGTCTCGTTTGTAATTGGTGCGATTACAAAAAAAAAACATTTTAAAGTTTATCTTTTCCGAACTCAGATTCACGATTTCATCGCTTCGTGCTCCAATGACGTACAGCTTTCCCTGGTCACGTGCACTGTGGGGAATCCCCTACCAGCAGGTGCAGAGGTAGGTTTGATTAGATTTGATTTGATTTGATTTATTGGTTTCTGCATCTTTTTTCTTTTTTTCATCATACATTTTCATGAACATAATATGGCTTGATACAATATTCCAAGTGTATATAATTTTATACAGATAATACACGATATTAAACAAATATATTGAATTTAAACAAATACATTGAATGCATAATTAACATATATGTTCATGGAACACTTAAAAAGGAAGGTTTGGGGTTCTTTTTCAATTTTGCATTTAAAATATGGAAAAAATTGATATTTGCGACTTGCGTCTCACGACATCGGTTCCGCTCTACTTGTGTTTTTCATTTCAAATTTCCTCTTTTGTTTACAGTTTTTACAGAGGCAATTAGATAAGAAATCTAGATCATGATAATACAAATTACTCTGTGCGTTTGTACTTCTATGTCTTTCGCTTTCAACAAAACATTTCTACAATATTTTTGTTGCAGCTAAAACTTCGTGTTGAATTCGAGAACGTGAACCTCTCGGGACAAGTTGACCTCTTGACCTTTTCGATGCAAGTTCAAAGGTAATCTATTAAGTATTAATTAGCATTATCCTCATTAAGAGCCGAGTTTCTTCATTTACAGATACACAGTCACCCAAGGGTTGCTTCTATTCTGCATTTAATACGTGTAAATCTATTGAGCAGCAAAAGCAAAGTCACGTCCTTATAGGATCGGAGAGGGTTGTTACCATTTTTTTTAATTTTTTTTTTTTGGGGGGGGGTTCTTGAAAGTTGATTGATTGTGTTGGGTATTCATCATCTGCATTGCATGGCATTTTATTTATTGCACTCTTGAAAATGTGGATTTGCCCCATAGAAAAATCACATCCAATATGACTTTGAAACTATTTCTATAGCCATATATTATAGAAGTTAATTTCTTCGTTGTTTTCTGCTCTATATGCGTCACCAATGTCCTTTGGCAGGACATTGATCTACATTTGCCACACTTAACCCAGGTGATGTAAATGGGTACCAGTCCTGGCAGGAATTAATTCCTTGAAATGCTAGAGAGCCTTGCTAGAACCAGGGTATTAATCGGGCAGCGCCAGGAGCGTCACAATGTGACGGACTTGTGCGCTTTATAAGAAGCAATTATTATTATTACTTTTATTATTATTATTATTATTATTATTATTATTATTATTATTATTATTATTATTATTATTATTATTATTATTATTATTATTATTATTATTATTATTATTATTATTATTATTATTATTATTATTATTATTATTATTATTATTATTATTATTATTATTATTATTATTATTATTATTATTATTATTATTATTATTATTATTATTATTATTATTATTATTATTATTATTATTATTATTATTATTATTATATAGTGTTGAAGCAGAACGGGAGAGTACCCGACGGGACAACCTCATGGATGTCCTCATACCAGTCGAGATTGTCGCCTCTATGGAGCTCATAGGGTAAGAATACTCACTTTAAATCGCTTCAGTACAACCGGCTATCTATACCCGCAAAACACCTACCCTTGCCCCCCGATCCGCCCCCCCCCCCCCCGGACTGACAACCTTTTCGTCAGTGACTTATATGGTCTTCGTGACTTTAAGAGGTCAAATAAATTAATGTTAAAAAAAAAAACTTTCTTATTTTATTTTATTTTATTTTTTCCAAGGAGGGGGGGGGGGGGTAAACATGTTTAATTTACGTTACCATCTTATTCTTTTTACCGGTGTTGTTTTGCTAGGGGGGTCGGGCCCGCCGCCTGATAATATGAGTATTAAAGTAGGAGAAGGCCATGTTGGAGAAGGTGAAGAAGGGAAGGAAGAAAAAGAAGAGGAAGCGAATTGATGAAATCAGTGGCATTGCAGAATATCAAAAACGTGAGCTCATGCGTAGGCTCTTTTTACCTGAACGACGAGCGATTATGACTTTGGCACTTCGGTTCTCTATATGGGAAGGAACTGAACTTTGGCAACAGAAAAGCATCCTATTGGCATACCATGAATAAATATGAATGTTTTATTTTCTCTCCTTGTCTTTCCCAGGGTATCCAGTCCTCAAGAGGTCGTCTTTCGTCCCGAACATTATCCTCTTGATCGTACGATCAACTCTTACGACGATGTCGGACCAGAAATCAGTCATTATTTCTCGGTAACCATTGAGCTGTATACAAACAACACTCATCGCGCTGATTTGTATTACTGTCATAAAGACAGAATGAAGATATTCCATTTTTAAAAAAAACTTCTCAAATTACTGCAACTATTTTTTAATTATAGAAGATCACATCCAACCTTGTCCTATAACGATTGCAGATTATTCGGGCCAGTAGATTACGTTTAACATAATGCTGTTCGATTAAGATTTTCCATATCAAATTATCATAATTGGTGAGTTGTGTCACGATGGTGCATTATCTTTCAAAAGCTTTCACGAAACTGTTTACATGTACCTACAGAACATCTGTTTCCTGGGGCGGGTTGGCTAAATTCAAACAGTTATTAAAACAAGATTAACAATGATAGATGGACTTTCAGAGGGATTGTAAATGTTTAGAGAGCAATCATTGATTCAAGTCAATGATGATTTGCTATATATGATGAATACGAAATCGTATGTAATTTGATCATAGTAACTGTTCACGCGTTTGATGATCAATTTCTAAAGTAAAATCAGGGACTTAATTGTTATTGAAGCCTTTTTCTTCGGTTCTGAACTGCTTTTTTTTCTTGACACTTTCCCACTCAGCTCATCAATAAAGGACCATCCCACATTGGTCCCACCATCGTCCATATTGAATGGCCTCTTTTCACAAACAATGGCACCCTTTTGCTGCTCCTCACCAGGGCGTCCATGAACAACGGCCAAATGTGCACTGTCAATGCATACGTGAACCCAGCGAAATTACCGGTAAGAGGGAAATTTGATTGGAGGAGCGCGGGTCCCATGACTAGGAATTGTTTGGTCAAACAAAGGAGTTTGCAGTGAAAATAATCTATCTGCTATGTTATTTTTCTGGTTTTACTAAAATACTACATACCAGAGCACAATTATTATTCAATTAATATTTCCCGTTTATATAGCACTCGTTGGATAGGTCCAAAGCGGTTTGGCGCCTATTTTGTCCTCCATATTTGATCCCAAATTGGCGCAAAATAAGGGACATACACTCGGTATAATGATTGTACGAGTATATTACAGACCTGTGACTTTGCACACACTGTGTGACTTTTGTTGGCAACATATAAACTTCAAATATCAATAATTTCAATTCCAAATCCAGGAATATTTTAAGGAGGCACAGAACGGAAAATACCGAAAAGCAGGCTTTTTCGGATTTTTCCTGTGCTTTTTCTTACTAAAAATCCACATGCTTTTCTCTGATCCTCCACTTATTTTTAAATCATTGCATGTTTTTTTCATGTATTAGCAAATATTGTCCTGCCTTTTGGGAAAACACAATTTTGCCATGCTTTAAAAAATGTGCTTATGTCGATTATAAGCGTTATAGTTTGAATTATGTTGTTTGTTTTGTTGTTATTTGTGTAGTTGGAGTCGGGTGTAGTGTACGAGGATACAGGAACTCGCCCTGATCGATCATATTGCAAGGATACTAACACAGCTATGACGTCACACCACATGCAATGCTGCTCCCTGGGCAATTGCGCAACCATTACGTGCAGACTGGACAGCCTTCTAGCGACGAGCACAGCGAAAGGAGAAGTCGTTATAAATATCAAGTCAAGAATCTGGATAAATACTTTACTTGAGGTAAATACAATGCTACTTGATCATATCTACTCAACTTTAAAGAAATATTGACATAATAACCTCAAAGTTATAATCACTCTCGTAATTGTTTATTTTGCCTGAGACATTACCCTTAATCCAAGAGTTAACCGCATTGTAGTACTCTAATTGATGTGTGTGTATTAACTATGAATATGACTGACAAAGAAAGCGGACAAAATATACAGTTCCTTAGGTAGACAAAGGAACATCCCTTCACTGCTATTATGTAAAAATGTGCAGAACAGGTGTCACATGCATATTCACCTTTTACATAATAGCAGTGAAGGGATGTTCCTTTGTCTACCTGAGGAACTGTATATTTTGTCCGCTTTCTTTGTCCGTCATGTTCATAGTAATTGCTGCTCTTGTTTAAGTGTATTGTTATTGCTGTTCCTGCAGTTCTTGTAACTGCTACTGTTGTTGTTGTTGTTTTTGTCATTTGTTATCAATTCTATATCCCTGGTGTATTGATATTAATTCTCCCACAAATTTTATTTTCCGCGATCTCTTTGAATTGTCATTTCTTTCATTTCATAAACGTTTTTTTGTCCATCTGGACTACACTTACTCTTACTTTCCAACTTTTCATTTCTCCTCCTCTTCGTTTTCTTCTTCTCTCACACACTCTGAAACGCAAAATCGTAATCTCTATTCTACTATTATTTAAACTTCACATTGGTTATAAACTTCCTAATAAAAAGATATTAAAATAGACCGATGTCCAAATAGATTATTAATACATCATTTTATCTACGTTATGTTTTCCAGTACTACACCAGTTCGAGTAAAAACTTGCAAACTTACTTTACTTGTATAACCATTTTTCCGGACAGGTAAACCTTACAAATTTGAGGATATCATCGCGTGCTTCAGCTGTAACTAAAGGTAGCTACTATGCCATACCATTCGATGTTCATCCTGCCGCTAACTATACGGTAAGTCAGATATAGTGCGAGAAAGGGAGTGAGGAGAGAGATAGACAGACAGAGAGAGACAGACAGACAGAGAGAGACAGAGAGAGAGACAGACAGACAGAGATAGACAGTTGAGAAATATAAACAAATGTTGCTCAGTTAAGATACACTCAGTCATGAATGTTTCATGATTTTTTTTTTAATTTTCCTCCATATTTTATGAAGTTTTCTCACGTAGATCCAGTAATATAATATGCTATCACTATATTGTCCTTTCGTAACATTTGCACTATCTGGGATTTTAAACAGAATCGCGATGAACCGACTTTCCAAATTGGATATTGTTTGGATAGTCGCACAATGGAGCCTATATTTTCGGCAATGTTGTAACATCTGAATATGTACGCCTTGCTTAATGGGCATGTGCTTGATGTAATTAAAACTAATGCACACATCTCTGATAAGTGCCTCGTTACAAATTATTTTATTCACCTGTTACAAATTATTGTATTTCAATAGTCTAAATGCGAATTGCATACATTCCGTGTCGTCGGGTAGGACAAGCCATAATGTGTGCCCTACTTAGCAACAATTAATGTACACAAATCTCATTCTGACTAGTGAATTCTAGTTGTTGTCAGGCTATCCTACAATAACTGAAGTGTATTACTGTGTTATGTGTTTGTATTGGGAGTCTAGATAAGAGGGATGACAGACGGTATATAGGACAGACATACCATTTGTTTAACTGGGGAATGAAATAATTTGTTAAAAGGCACTTAACGCAGATTTGTGCATACATTTTGATTACATTACGAAAATGGTCTATTGCTTCTAACTCTTGTTAATCAGATATTTTCTTCGCTGTGTTTTACAGATTACAACGGATGTATCCGAGTACGTGGAAGTAGACGAACGGAAGAAACACATCCCGATCTGGATTTATATAGTTGCTGCATCGGTTGGACTTCTTATTGTTATACTTTTAATTCTCATTTTGTGGAAGGTGAGCAAGAAAGGGAGGAAAAAGAAAAAGGATGGGCATAAAATAAAAGAGGAAAATGGTTATAAGTTGGGATATCAAGAGATTGATTGAAAAGGCCGCATTATTCATTTATTTCTGTTTCCAAAATAGTTGTACCAAACATGGTATTACATTACACAACTTTGTATTCATTTGGGAAATATTATATCAAGTCTTTTGTCTTCTTTCTGCATGGCTGATCGTCAACGAAACGGAGTTAAGTCTTTTGTCAACTCTGTTTGTTGCTACGGCAGGCAGCCAGTAAAAAAGAATCCGTTTAATCAAATTATGGAAATGCAAACAGAAATTCGTTATTACTGGCTCATTTTTCCTGATTGAGGTGTCATATGAAAAGGAAGAAAAGTTAACATTCTCGAAATGTGATTTTCCCTTAGTTTTCTCCTAGTTCTTGACCGTGATTGTATAGCGAGTAAATAGTTGATTTGCTGTAGGTAGATAGAGAAATAAAAGCATGTTTTTGTGCCTGGTAACCTAAGCTTCTTAATTATACAGTTAGAGAATGCTATAGTTTTCTCATTATTTTTAGTGCGCATTGACAGTGTGAATACTATGAAAATATTGAACCAGTCTCTTAATGGGAACGCTTTGCATGCAGTACTTAACTTCCTCCTACTAGAACACATACAGTAGTGTTGTCTGTATTAGGATTGTGTGATGAAAACAAAATATTGTAGGAAATAATGGACCAACTAATGGGGACAGAAAACATGGACCAATAATTAGGGAATAACGGACCAACTATTGGGAAAAGGCGCCTGGACTAATTAGGGAAAAGTGTACCAACCATGTGTGAAAGAAAAATGGACCAATCAAATGATAGTGGGACCAAATATTCGAGGTGTCTATATGAGGCATTGTCTGGCTGTAGAGAGATACTCTTGGGCACTCCAAGGTGAACGGCATAAGAGAAAAACACTTTCGCTTAACTTTTAACTTTGCTCATCAGAATAAGATTTCCAAGAAGAGGAATTTATCATGATTAAATAGACATTAGTCGTAAATATTTTTTTTTGCAATTACGGAAAAATATGCGAGTTTGAAACGATGATAAAACCTTTCAATTGTCCAACCGATGGCTTTCTTATTATACTATTATCAAAGACAATCTTTCTGGTTAAGTTATCCTATGTTTCTGATAAGCAAATTGAGATGTTGAGAAAATGTTTCCTTGTCTCGTTTGATAATAACGTGGAATTATCTTTCTCCTTTCTCATGTTTTTTTTTTCTCGATGTACTCCTTGCTAACTTAGTTGTAGTTTACCATGCATGTTCTCCCAAGAAGCTGGTAACTTCTTGGTTCTCCGTAGCTTGAAGTAATGGTAGTTGTTTTTTGTTACCTTTCTAACCCCTTCTCTCTCTTTAGATCGGATTCTTCAAGCGGAAGAAGATCACTCCCGAACAGAGGAAGAAAATGGGCCATTCCGAATCCTCAAGATCACAAAAGTACGTCCCCTACAGCTATAGCACATGCCGATCTTTTCCCAATTGATCCTCAAGCAACTAACTGCGCGCGCAATCTTGAGTGTTCGCAGGGTTGCTCTTCGTCTATTCGTCTTTAGTGGCTTATACCAAAAATCGCACATCTTTGACATACATTGTTCAAGATGTTAAAATTGAAAATGAATCATTTTGAATAATGAGTTGATAAAATGCTTTGTGTTATTGCAACATTTGTAAAATCAAATACACTCGTTAGACATTGATATAGTAATATATTCCATTCTAAATATTTTGGTATCTGCAATAACATTTCTAGTCTTTCCAAAATGGCTTCCAATTTATTACTATTTGCCAAGCTTTGATAACAATGAATTGAAATAACTGAATTGTCAGAAGTACAAAAAGGTGGTATGTAACTTGTAATCGATGATTACCTATGATTGAATGATTGAAAATGAAACAAATTAAATTCAATTATAACATGACGTTAACTGAAGAAAGGCTTAAAGACTGTCATCTACTGGGGATTTTTGTTTTGCTGGGGGGGGGGGCTATCATTGTTGCACATGATAGTAACGATCCATTGTTCTCTTTGGCCAATCAGCGTCAGTGTTATAAAAACTGACATCAGTAAACTTTACACTGATTGGTTAGTGTCTAATAATAAATTAGTTGTAGCCTGCTTCGAATGCATTGAAAACTGCTTGGGGGTACTGTACGTTGAAACAAACAACGACGTCCGGAAATTTCCGAAATCTGGCCGATTTAATTTCGTGCAATTTCGGGGATCGGTTCAACTTCGGCTTAGAGCAAGAGGGGGAAATCGGCTAGTTGGTAGCACCGAAAAACTGAAGTGATCTCTGGAATCTGGAATCGTCTGTACGCCGTCTTAAAGTGTGTTGCATCCGCTTTTTAACTTCTCCTCTCTGTTTCATGGAATGCTTTCCAGCATGACACATTAGTTAGAGTAGAATATTTTCACTTTGTATTTACAAAGATTGATATTACAAATATCAATGCTATTATATTAATAACGTTATTTGAATATTCAAAACTTCTGAAGTCAGATTCACTTTGCAAGACAACAAGTACAATGTGTACAGCGCTTAGAACCTGTAGGTTAAGGCACTAGTTGAAATTCTGGTTCATTTTCTTCTTCAAAAAAAAATGATATTACAACGAGTAGAATTTCAAATAAAATAAAAAATACATGTACCTTAATATATTTTAATGATAATGGTAGAAACAATTTACACAGTAAAACCAGGGACTTGGAAGACAAGTCCAAGTCCCTGGTAAAACTATATAGATACTGTGTGATACATAAATGTGGTTGCTACAAATTAATACTTTTTGTATTGGGTTGAACTGGACTAGAAAACCTTCAGCCGATAAAATGGGCGATTGAAGAATTTTATTGTTCATGTGTGTTTTTTAATCCATGTTTCGTTTGCACATTAACTGTGCTGCATGACTAGTAGACTGAAATCATTCAATTTCTAGTGTTACTGCACAATCATCTCCATAATGTACCTTAATACCTTATAATATTACTTTTGATGTACATCGCTCTAGATAAATCGTTGAGCTGTTGTTTTCTTGCCATATTTGTTCATTTTTATAATTTTGTTGTACTTGTTGTAGTTTCACTACGAGCCTCAAGTTGATTTTTGATATCTCCATACATAATGTTGAACTGATGCTAATAAAGGCATGCGCCTTGAATGAATTCAATATGTCATTTTACCCTTTAAAAACACGGTGTAATGTATACGAATCGCTGCAATATGGCATTGATTGTGGACACATTAACCCCCTTGCCACATCCCACCCCAACCCCCCCCCCCCCTTTTTCACCTCTCTCTCTCTCTCTTTCTCTCTCCCTCCGCCCTTCTCCGTCTCCCACATACGCGCACGCACACACCACGCATACACACATTCATTTCATAATCTATGGACGTATTGTATTTTCACCATTGTCTTAATTTAATTCATAAAGACAAAATTTCATCCATTCAGAGCTGATTCTTAAAAATTGATATATTACTTCGATGAATGTCATATGCCATACATAATCGGAGAAATAAGTATCGCTTAGAGTTTAATCATTCAAGTTCTTTATAAAAACTATTCAAAAATATAAAAATCCTAGTCAAGCAAATGTTAATTATATCTTCTTTTCAGATACAGTCCATAGGATTTATGCATAGACTATTTATTTTGTGTATTATTAAACCTTTGAACTTCAATTGACTGAGCTAATTTCAATTTAAAGAGGGTTTAAGTTTATACTGTATACCGCCACCTGTATTGATATACGCTGCCCAAATGAAGATATCTTTATGTATACAAGTTTTTTAAATTAATTTGTCTTATCTTATACGTAAATATCAATGCTATTCAATAGTGGTCGCCTATGTAAATTTTCGAATAATTCAAATTAGAAAATTTTAGATTATTTCGCACTCCATAGTCAGACGACCTAAAAGTTGGATCTATTAAAAGTGTATTATATAAAATGTGTACATAAAAGTGTATATATTTTCTACTGTACTTCCGTTGTATATATAACTGTTCATAATTATTGAGTGCAATAATCGTATTTGTTATCAAAACATTAATAAATCATCTTCATAAACATGAGCTGCATACAAAGTCGTTTAGTGTGGTCATTACATCTGGACACCATTGGGGATGTTTTTAACGTAAAGGAATACATCTTGCAAGAATTTATTGTCATAATTGGCCAATCGTTGATTGCAGGAGTGCGTGACTGAGAGAATGGGTGAGTTGAAGGGAAAGATGATTTCTGGTTTAAGGTGAGATATAAATTTGGGAGATTTTAATTTTCTTAAAATAGTTACGAAGAATATGTACATAGAACTATCTCCTGAAAAGGATTGTTTATTCAATCCCCTCAAAATTGGAATTTGACAAGGAAATGTTGAAACTAGCATACCTTAAAAGGAAAATGTGTCCCCCTTTTAAATTGACCTAAAGTAGCACCTAAATATGTGTTATTCTTTTCTTGTCGACAATGTTTCGAACTTTTTCCCCCGTTTTTCTTTCTATACAAAATTCGTTATCTGCCGCTGGATGATAACATTAAACAATGGCGGTATTTAGTGCGAATAGACCATTTTCGTAATGCAACCAAATGTATGCATATACCTTCGTGATGATAACACTAAACAATGGCGGTATTTAGTGCGAATAGACCATTTTCGTAATGCAACCAAATGTATGCATATACCTTCGTGATGATAACACTAAACAATGGCGGTATTTAGTGCGAATAGACCATTTTCGTAATGCAACCAAATGTATGCATATACCTTCGTGAAGCATCTCGATACGATTGATTTCATTCACCTGTTATGAATAAATATATCTCAATATTCAGAACTTAAATTGCATACATTAGTTGTTGCTAGGTAGGACTAATATTATGGGTTGTCCTACCTAACAACACGTAACAAATACCAGGGTCAACGAATCGACGGGGCTCGGGGATGAAAAACTTTAGATAAACTCTATGAGGCTGTTTACACCGGCAGAGATAGCGCACGCTAGACCGCTCTATCTCTGCGGTGTGGAAGGTACAACGTCGTTTCGGTCCGCCCAACAGCGAGCCACGGCGAGCCAAAACGGCGTGCCTCTGGAGCACCTCTTGGTGGTGGTCCACGAGAGATAGCGCGGTCTAGCGCGCGCTAGAAAAAAAGGGGTGCTACGATAGACCGCGCTATCTCATTGCGGTGTGAACAGCCTCTTAGACCATAATAACATCTATGACCATAATAGCACTGCTATAAGGAAGCCGATGAAACACAAAGCTACAAGCCTCATCGGGGTCATCTTGTTCTTCTGGAGTTTTTTCATACTTATCAGTGTTCTAGGACGAACCGTTTCAACTGCTATCCCATGTACCACGTCATCACCACTTTGCAGTATCCTCTGACAAGCATCTGGGCACTGTTTCATAAAACTTGATATCGATATCAAGTTACAAGCTACTGTTATAAGCTATTGAAATCATGGCATCTGATTGGCTGAGAGCAAATTTGTCATAGACCTTTAGGAGTTGTTATAGATAACAAGTTTTATGAAACGGGCCCCAGGTCTAGAATGTGGCCCCACCAATCTGGACCACGTAGGATAGGTTGGACTGGAATAGAAATGGTACGCCATTCTAAGATCCGACAACAGAAGTCTCCAGAAACTGGGTACAGCTCCGATTGCTTGAGCAAGCTCATCGTTGAATTTCGTTGGAAGGGTCCGCCGGTCCGGAGAAGCAGGGAGGTGAAAGAAAAGGAGGCGAAACTCTTGTAATTTATTCAAACGCATTCTTGAGTTCTAAAGCGTAACAATGGGATGTGTAACATTCCACTTGGTTTTGAAGTTCCATGCTCCGAACCGCGCTTCCACTGCGGGGACTTTCGGAAGCCAGGCACCAGTTTTACATTTATTACAAAATATTAAATTACCGGCAAAATTTTAGTGTAAATCAAAAACTTTATATGGGGATTTTATTGGGAATAGTGCATCAAACAAATTTTCAAATTTAAAACTCCGTCCTTCCTTTAATTTGTGTGCCAGAGTTGGTAAAAGAAAAATTACATCCTGTCAAAAACTCAAAAAATTTGTGCGTGCTTTAATGTCCCGTTATTTGATCCATGGTTTACAATCTTCAATAACATTAAGTTTGCTAATGCGTGTTTTCGCGTGTTTTTTGTATTTTTCAAGTTTAAAAAAGGATGAAAGTACACAAGTTTGTGTTCGCTTGTTCTACTCTTTACACATTCAACAATGGATGATAAATCATTGGAAGGGACAGCGAACAGTTGCAGTGATACCATTTTCTGATGTAGGAATTCTAACTCCTGAAATGTCATGTGCTCTTTTATCTCACCACCTGGTCAACAGTTGCAGATTAGCGCATAACTTTTCGGCGGCTTGGAGCATGGGGTCAAAGGAGAGCGGCTTGATTCCAGTCCTTCTCTATCACGTCCCTGGGAGAAGTAAAAGACGAAACGTTAGTGCAGGCGGAAACTATGGGTGGTATTCTCGAAAGCGGACTAACTTTAGTCTATCGTTTAATCCTCCGACTAATTATGGAATGCCAAGTGTCCATATGAATATATTTTTGAATAATTGGATATGTAACTGAATTACCATGATAACATAATTACTTCATAGTTATATTGTTGTTTATTAATTATGTTATTACATTTTATTTTAATTTATTGACAGATTAAATTATTCAAAAAAATCTTCATATGGACACTTGGTATTCCTTAATAGGTCGGAGGATTACATCATTGACTAAAGTTAGTCCGCTTTCGAGAAAACCACACATAGGGTTTTGGGGTGGACAAAGCTGATTGTGGAATATGGCTAAATTTGAGTATTTACATATACTGTTGATACTATTAATAGTACGTGACTGAACAATCGTTTAATTTAACGTTATTGAAAGTCACGTTATAACTATTATATTTATGAGGATCAGAGTTCCACGACCGATATACCTGGCGCCACAACAACATACTACGCATCATGCTCAAAGACATTAAAAACACTTCAAACAATTCCTCCAAAGTATATGCAACATAGAAGCAGAAAGCATCAATGGGGGAACCATACCACCAAACATAATACGTACCCAACACAAACCAGAAATCTGCCACATCGACAACAAAAATAAGGACATTATCATCATCGAACTCAAAGTCCCCTTAAACATTGACAAAGCACATCAACGAAAACAAGACAAATACGCAAGCCTCATACATGACATAACATCAACAGGGTGGAAGAGCAAGCTAATCTGTATTGAAATCGGTTCACATGGACTCATAACCCCACAAAATAAATACCGCCTAAAGGAAATCCTCAAAATCAATAACTCAACTAGGTACCCGGAATCCTGGGACGAAATATTGAAGGCCGTTCTTGTTAGTTCTTATGTAATATTCCAAGGAAGACGTGAGCCAGCATGGCAATTTGAGCAATACCTTTAATTTATCAATCTATATACATTAATTTTTCATCATTTCCTGTTTATCAATGAACTTGTATCCATTCTGTACCAAAATGACAATATTTACCGTAATACGTAATTTATCTCGATTCAATTATACACTATTCATTTATGTATCATGTATGGGGATCTTTCCTTCCTCATCATAATGTTACAATCTTCTTCTTTTACCCTGTTCTGTACTATACTACTTCTGTTTTCCTCTCCTTTTCTCTTGTTCTCCTTTTCACATCTTCCTTTTCCCTTACTCTCTATCCCGGTGCTCCTTGTTATCACATATATTATTACACTGTAACTAATTAATGAATTTTAAGCGCTGATGAACTAGTCAATCCAGGGAGGTCCTCCCTGGTCAATCAATACATTAATACATAACATTTAATAAAGAAAATAACATTCCGTATTTAGCGCAAGGAAAAAAAGTAATAGTATCATTTTTCCACACATACACACACATCCACACCCAAGCATAATACATGAGGGGACGGCAAACTAGAGATTACTTCTATTTGATCTTACTTAAACATCTCATGAAGCGGATTTTACATTCGTATTCGTTTGCGACTACTGTATACAAACAAGACTTTATAGATTAGGGATTCTTTATAGGTATTGCGGAGTATTATCGAGCTTGAACAAATACTGTCTGGATTTAGGGTGTAGTGGAGATTTGTGGAGTCAGTCTAGCTTGCCCCTGCATCACGACAACGTTCCAATATTTCTGGCTTTAGTGTGTAGTGGAGATTTGTGGAGAAGTTGTAGCTTGCGCCTCCTTCACAACAAAGTTCAAATTTGGTGTATTCTGTGTAAAGTAAGTTTAATGTTTATTCTGCGAAAGTGTATCTGCTGGTTTTCGAGAGTTTTTGCTCATTGAGTTTTATCTATGTTTTTGTTTTTAACCTCAACCCACTGGTCGCAGAATAACTGTTACATGGCTCTCAGTAAATACAGAAAGATACATTCGGTGTCACGTGTAAAATCATAATAAAACTTGGGTATAATTGAATGTATTTGGAAAGTTAATTTGCAAATCTAATCAAATGAACGGGCGGCTACTATTCACCAGTTAAGCGTTGCCCAATACTATATATTAGACGGTGTAGAAGTGTGTTTAAAACGTGTTTAGTGAGTACGTTTATGGCCTCTGGCATGTATGAGGATAAAGTAGAAGAAACTGCAGATAAAAACGTATTCTACTAAACTTTAAACCCGTCGATAATGTTCAAAATCAGATTCAACAATGGAATTTAGTCTGTTCAACGTTATCTTTGACCCAGGATTACAATAACTGAATTATTAGAATACGGAGTTTCGTATCGAGCCACATCTGTGGTGCCTGAACTTTACGATCTATCCGTCGTTTTTTAATCAAAGTTCCCAAAGAAAGAAAACAAGATGGAGACTGAGACTGGACCAGACGTCGTTGTGTCCCAATCACGTGTGACGGTCCACCAGCACAAGGGGATTACCCTTCCCAGTCACGTGCTTCCAGAGATGGTGGAGGATCTCCAGTCCTTCAAGTTTCGACCAGATGATATCCTGATAGTAACATCTCCCAAATCAGGTGAGCTCATGGTGATATCACCTTTAAATCCCCATTGCACTACGTATATAGCTACTTGCGCCCTCTATATAGCAAATAATGCCTAATCGGTGACCATTGGTCCCCCATGATCCCCTAGTTCTTCTGTTTATTGAGAGCTGATTTGATGAGATAACCACCTGTCAGTGACCATGCAGGGAGGTATAATCCCTCCTGGCCAAATTAGTGCATTGGGGCTTTCATACTACACTCTTAAAAATACGTGGTCAAGAAATGACCACGTCATGGTCGTTTTTAATCACGACCACGACGTGGTTATCTTTTGACCACGTATTTTTAAGAGTGTAGCATATTTCAAGCTAGTGCAAGGGGGGGGGGGCATTTCCGACCAACAACAACAAAAAAATCATCACTTGTGGAAAGGTTGAGAATCACTGTAAGTAAAGAGAAGTACCTAGTGTAGACATATTTTCCAAAGGCTTAGTTTTTTTCTCCCTCAAATGAGTCATTTTGATAATGCTAACCCCCCCCCTCCCCCCTTTAACGACAAGTAGCCCTCCTAAATAAAAGTATATCAATAATGTGTGAGGCCAAGATCTGGATACGTCAATGGTGTAGCACATGGTCGTGCGTGGAGTAGAACATGAACCCCTATTTTGCATTCTGACTTTAGAATTACAGTTATGAATGAATAAATGCGTATCGTGGCACTTGAGTGTTAATTTGGTTACATTACGAAAATGGCCTATCCAGGCTTTGAGTGAGTGATGTCGAAAGTAGTTTTCGCACAGAAGTATATGTGCATAATGTGATTACGTAATTCATACAATGCAAATAAGCAAACCAAGATATAAAGACACGAAGTGAAGATGAGTGATATTTCATGATGTTTCTTTATTCATCTTTCAACAACTTAGTAAAATTGAATAAGATGTAAGTCCGTAATTGTTACGAATAATTGTATTTCAAAAGTCAGAATGTGAATTGCATGCATATTATGTTTGCTCGATAAGACAAACAAATGGCTTTTTCTACTCAACAACACGCAAAGTATGTACATTATAATTTTGACTATTCGTAACAGGTGTATGAAATCATTTTAACGGGGAACTTAAACAAGGACTTATGTATTAAATTTGATTATATTGAGAAATGACCGCTTTATTTGTTAAAATACAAAATAATACAACAGCAGAGTGAAGTTCAATAAATAGACATTTATTGTCTTTATGAATAGACCCCACTTACGTGAGCAAATCAATATTGACATAGCTGTCTAGACTAAAACAAATAGGCATATTATTTAATTCAATCGTCTAAATAAAATAAAATATGTTCGAACTCAAAACACACTCACTCTTCCGAAAAAGGAGTAGCAGAGAAATTCAATAACGGAGAAATGTAAGCGTTTTATAATCGACATGCATTCGAGCAATTTCACACCAGAGAGGTCTGTACAGTAGAACCCGACTCCTCCTGTGCTTGTGCAAGGACAGAGGTTTTTCCCACGCGTTGATATCCATTTTATAACAAAAGTTCAACACGCAAACAGCTTCAAAGTGATCTACTGACCGATAAAGGAAGCGGTTCCAAAATAGTAACTCATTCATAAAAGAACAGAAACCTCGTATCTTAATGTGAATAAAATCGAAAACCTAACCTTGTTTTCCTTTCTCGTCCAATAATTTATTCTGCCGTTTCCTGAAAATGATAATAATTTCAGTTCAATGTTTAATCACCCCTGCAATGTTGTTCGTACGGAATCTATTCCTTTCTTTTCATCTCAGGTCATTTCTTCTTCGTCGAGAACAGTGCTGACTCCTTAATTTTAAAAGCGGTGTTAGAGCTCGATTTCAATAGAATTTTTGTCTCTGGACACCAAAACCAATAATATGTGTGCGTGCGTGGGTGTGTGTGTGTGCGTGTGTGCTTGTGTGTGGAGTGCGTACAGTATTAAAATACATGTATATGTATGTATTTAACATTAATCAAAAAGCTCCTTTTCTTCAGCTTCAAACGAAATCGTTATGATGTCATCCACCCATTTTCTCCAGGAACCCATTGGGTGACTGAGACTACAGGACTCATCATGGCCGATGGGGTTTGGGAGAACGTTAAACGAGACACCATGAAAAACCATCTCGAGTTTGCTATCATCGACAAAGATGCATTCGATGAAAGTGTTCCTCTGGTCAGGTTCTATCAACAGTTGGACAAGATGCCGTCACCACGGATTATGTTCACCCATCTTCCTCTTGAGTTGCTACCACCTGGTGTATTCGATGCAAAAGCAAAGGTCAGAGTCCAGATTCGTTACGCCCATTGCACTCGGGGAGTTATGCGCTGACGCACGATTGCGCGTAGCGCGGAAGCTTTTACGTTTCATTAATTATTAGAGAAAGAAGACGATTAGTTGTATCGTGTCCTTGTCTGAATTCAGTCCCCCCCCCCCTCCCGCGTGAAGCGCGGAAGCTTTGACGTTTCATTTAATTATTACTCTAAATCCTTGTCTGAAATTATTTTTGCCCATCTCGCGCGCAGTGCGGAAGCTTTGCCGTTTCATTAAATTATTAGAGAAAGAAGACGATTCGTTGTGCCGTTCTATACTCTTAATCCTTGTCTGAATTCAGTTTCCCTACTGGCCCCTGAACGGTCCACGTCCAGTGTTACATGATGTACGTATGGAACGTTCGTTCGCAAATCTCCCGGCAGTGCTAATTGGCGCAGTAGCTTCTGGAAAGGAATGTTTTACTAGTGTTACTGTTAATGGCCACTAATTAGGCCCATTAGTGACTATAAAAACATATGCTCTTCCTGGCTTTTGGGGAATGTGTCAGTTTGCAACAGAAATGGAGAAATGCGCATTTTGTTGAAAATCATGTGATATCACGAACATTAATTTTATAAATCACTTGAATGCAATTAAAAATAAGTCATGGTTTAATTTTATTGGGGGGGGGCTAATGCCCCCAAGCCCCCCCCCCCCCCCCCCCCCCCCGGTACGCCAGCATCAGGAGGTAATTGTTCCTGGGTAGTCGTCCTAGAGGGTGGTTGCCCTAGGGGGTAGTTGTCCTATGGTGTAGTTGTCCTAGGGGGTAGTTGACTGGGGAGGGTATCCGGGGTGGATGTCCTGGGGGTAGGTGTCCTAGAACCCCAAAATGAATGAAAATAATTAGAGTAATAAAGGGATTATCTGTATATTCAAATTCCATTTTTGCTACAAATTCTCTGTAAATCAATAAATTATACAACAAAACCACAAAACAAAAATCAATGATATTAATAATTTCAGGTGTCTGTAAGGTCGTGAGTTTGAACATTTGAAAAGGAGACATACTGTATTTTGTAGGTGGTGTAATGAGCAGGTTTCTTCAGATACGCCGATGTAGTAATAGGCCTATAGTAGAACTAGAAGAGTAGTAAATGTTATAGCATTATATCACGATTACCACTGTAATATTCATCCTTGTTATTCCTACTTTATCAGATAATTTACAGTGCCAGGAACCCAAAAGATGTTTTAGCATCGTTGTATAGATTCGTCGGAAAGATGCCAGAGTCCAATTTTGTAACATGGCCTATGATGTATGCTTCAATCTTCACTGATCAACGTAAGTTGGATAAATGGTGATGATGATGATGATTATGATAATAATAAGAAGAATGATAATAAGAACAAGATAATAACAATTATAATTATGATAACAATGATAATAAAGAATAATACAATAATTGTTATGAAACTAATAATAAATGGTGATAGCACCTTCTCACTCTCAATCATGGAGCCACAAAAACCTATGGTGACAGGACATTTGCATGTGGTGGACCAAAACTTTGGAACCCTCTCCCAGTGTCGCTACGCTCCATGACTGATGTTGAAGTTTTTAAGAGAGCGCTTAAAACTTACCTTTTTGATGAATGCTTCGAGTAATTATGTAAACGTACATTTTACATTGTGAAGCGCTTTGAAAGGGCCTTCGGTCCTGAAATGCGCTATAAAAGAACGAACTATTATTAGTAGTAGTATTATTATCAATGATAATAATCCGTTCTTGTATAGGACACAGTTATCACGTTATGATATTGCATCCCTACGCGCATATGGCAAGCCGTTTTAACATTTATTCATGTTTCTTGATATCAAGAATTCTATTCTTGATATCAAAAAATGAATTCTTGATATCAAGAAATCGAATTCTTGATATCAAGAAATCGAATTCTTGATATCAAGAATTCAATTCTTGACATCAAGAATTACCATTGCTTTACAACGTAAAATCATTTCTTTTCTTGATATCAAGAACTCAATTCTTGATATCAAAAAATGAATTCTTGATATCAAGAAATCGAATTCTTGATATCAAGAATTCAATTCTTGACATCAAGAATTACCATTGCTTTACAACGTAAAATCATTTCTTTTCTTCATATCAAGAACTCAATTCTTGATATCAAGAACTCATTTCTTGATATCAGGAAATTGAATTCTTGATATCAAGAAATCGAATTCTTGATATCAAGAAATCGAATTCTCGATATCAAGAATTGTTATAGTGAATGATTTCGAACGCAAAAGTATTGCACGAATTCATTCTGAGCGCGCCGTTTTAACATTTATTCCTATATCCTGCCTGACCGGTCCGGTGTAGGTTGGCGAAAGTCAATGTATCGCGAGAATTCAACTAATGCAAGAATACATCAGGGACTTGGGAGACAAGTCCCTGAATACATGTTGCCAGTCTGTGCAGACCGGTGCAGTGTGGGTTGTCGAAAGTCAATGTATCGCGAGAATTCAACTAATGCAAGAATACATGTTGCCAGTTTACTATGCATTTACCGTCTCTGTGATATTCCTTGTAATGTTTTCTATATTTTATACTGTTCAAACATATGTTTATTTGGACCATTTTTTCCAGTTTAATTACTTGTATAAAACATACAAAAAACGCATCTTTCAAAAACGTAAGACGGCAACATATCACGAAATGATTTCTTGATATGTTGCTGTTTTACAAAAAAAATTACGGACGCGTATTTATTATAATGTATTAAGAGTAATTGAACTAGATATATATATCTATGCTAATATAAACAAACAGTTTTGTTGGCATTATATATTTATAATAAATTGCTTTAAAAAACATGGCTAAACAGTACCAACGAAATAATTTCTACAAGGACATTCACATAGACATTCAGCAATTAAGTACATCGGTAAGGGCTCATGAATCACATAACGGAGGACCTGGGTTCAATCCTCACTCGATCGGTGCTTAAATCCTTGACCAAAGTATTTTATCCACATTATTTTGTCCCTCTTGCGCCAGATGCAATGGGTACCTGACAATGCTAAAGGGTAATGATGATTGCATGGCTCTCAGGAAGCCGCGATCGTAACTGTTTTTCGAAAAATCAACACAAGAGCAAATTCATTACCCTACTGCATGTCCCATGGAAATCGGGTCCCGATCACGCACAATAAGGGAGTTTACAGATAGCACATGGTACAAATGACGCCAAATATCCACAGATCTTTTACACATGGAGACGTTCCACTTTGAGCATATTAGAATAATAACTGCCAAAGTGATGTGCTTCGTGAATACCTTTTGTTTGCCCTCTTGAAAAGAATGCTTCCACCTGCGTATCAAAGAATGTACCGTTGGTGCATAAATGAATAATGTTACATAACTTTCATGAGCGCATATCCAGTATTCATCTCTGTGGGTTTTACCTTTTTGGTACAAATGACCTTTATCTGCCCATGCGCAGATTGTATCTATGAACTGGCTTATTGAATAGGTGACGCGCAACCAGGCACGGATCCAGGATTTCTCAGGGGAGGGGGCCCAATTTTTTTTTTTTTTTTTGCTCCCGAAAATTTGAAAATCGCGCCGGCCGAAAAGTCGCTCAGTGGGGGGGGGGGGGGGGGGGGGGGGGTAGGTGAGCACATTTTTGGGGGGGGCCTCGAAAATTTGAAAATTTGCACCCCCCCCCCCCCCCTTGAGCGCCAGGGGGGGGGGGGGCATCCCCCCAAAAAGCTAAAAAATCACGTGTTTTTACATGGTTATTTCCCCAGGGGGGCCCGGGCTCCACGCCCCCCCCCCCCTGGATCCGCCACTGCGCGCAAGGCTATGAATTTGCCGTAAGTTGATTTGATGAAAGGAGTTGCCATCGTGCTATAATAAGACCATAATAATAGTTCACCTAATTCCTTTTTCGTTTATGCCCTATGTGTCACTATCCAACTAACTTGCATAGCAAACGTAACATAACCTCCTCCCTATTTTGTCAAGCTCTCACGCAGAACACGATACATGTAGCTCACGGTGTCCAATGCCATATTTATGATGTATACCCAGCATAATTTGAGTCGTTTTTCACCGGTCTTACTAAGTGATGAAAATATGCCAATTAACCAATTCTGGTAATAGACATGATGGGGATGGATGTGAAATGGGTTCGCTCTCTATCTCTTTCTTTCTCTCTCTCTCTCTCTCTCTCTCTCTCTCTCTCTCTCTCTTTCTCTCTCCTTTTCCTTGTCTTTGAATTCCCTTTTTATATTTTCTCGATCGGGGGCGCCTCCGTATATCTACGCCACTTATATTTAACCACGAATTTAAATCTCTGTGTTTTCTCTTTATAACCTCATTCAGACTTTTATGGTCCTTGGGACAAGCACGTTCTCTCGTATTGGAAGCAAAGGAACGAGGAAAATGTTCTCTTCTTGAAATACGAAGATATGAAAAAGGTAAGAAATATATAACTAATTATGATTAACTTCGTTCACATAGCGAGGATAACGTCCGGTCTCACAAAAAGAATTTTGATTTCTATTAAACTGTCAACAGCTTTGTGAATAGTTGGTTATTTCTTTGATAGGTATTAAAGAGTCGTAAAATCTGTATTCTATTTCTAATTTGATTTAAATTTAACAATATGCGAATAGAAAATGAAGCTTTATGAATGACAAATGAAAATGACATACAATAAGCAACTTTTTATAATCGATGTCACCGTCAGTTTTGATTACTTTAAATCAGTATTAAACTTAAAATGTAATCATGTGAATGATCGAAAGTGTCAAATTGATTGCCGAACGCCAATTTGTCGAATTTACTTTTTGTTTTCATTCTATGGCGTGCTTATTGCTGAGTAGACGGAGACAAAATGAAGAGCGGGACGATGGAGGCATCTAAGGCTGCGTTCATGCTTAAATTTTGAAGGCAGAATGAGCGATCTGAAACGCTCATCGTAAACGCTCATCGTGATCGCAGTTCCACGATGTACTGTTCATGCTTACTTCTCTGGCTCCCCCAGGCAATTCTCCGTGTGTGGCCTTAATTGGTCTTCCAGCTGGATTCGCAAACCTTCACTGTGCATGCTACGTAGACCCACTAGAGGTCAGTGCGTTGACCCCATTTAAACGCGTTTACAAATTGTAAACGCATCTTTTTGTGAGTTTACGATCGGCGATCGTGATCGCCGTTTTTCGGTGATTTTACAAAAGTGAGCATGAACGCAATCGTGTTTAAAACTAAACGCGTAACAGATGCCTGATTCTGGCCGTCAAAATCAAGCATGAACGAAATGCGAATTTTCCATGTTCATAAGGCTACCGATTAGGAAGAGAGTGCGAGAGATGCTCGATTACTGTGCACGTGTCTAACACCCCCCCCCCCCCCCCCCCCCCCTTCACGGTTCGCCCCTCTGCATATGTGTTGGTTTAACATGTTTACCCCATATTGGATAAATGTTCAATTTTTGGAACACTTTACTCAATTTTGAGTTAACTTTTACTCAACAAACATGCATGTGTCTATTTTACCCAAAATGTAACGGTCTTGGTCTAGTGGGTGCGTCGATGGTCTGTGGATAACATGGTTTGCGGTTCGACTCCCACCGCGGCACTTATGTCCTTTAGCAAGATATAAATCTATACTTACCACTCCCCAACCTGATTTAGTAAATGGGTACCTAGTGCTACCTTGTTTGGCGTTCAACAGTAAGGGGATATAGCAACGTCGATCCGGCGCTTCTCAGTGGCTGCCGGGCTCACGATCAATTGGGCAAAAAGAATTTCGGTTTAATAAAATTTATGAGTGAACTAAAATATTATTATTATTATTATTAGATTATTATTAAGGTCAGGATACTAATACTAGCTTGTATGTGCCTTGAACATCCCCTGGGATGCACACGTGAGCAATATTAATGTTCTCATTGTTACTAATATAAAAATGTTACCATTATCTTTTTAGAGTGTAGCTTCCGACAAAACCGTTATCAATGTAAAACTTTGATCTTGCAGAATCCTGCTAAGATCGTCACTCAGATTGCCGAGTTCATCAATCACCCAATCTCCGACGATGTCAGAGACGTGGTCGTCGAGAAGACCTCCATCGACCAAATGAAGAAAGAAATGAAGAGACTGGAAGAGACGGAAGAAGATGGTTATCTCTTCAGCAAGGCATACGGCAAATTCAACTATTTCCAAAAGGGTAATCACTACTATCATTTTCTTGTGTCTATTTTGGGCAACCCCCCCCCCCCCTCCAATAATAATAGCGCGTTTTCGCAACCGGCGACGCGGCTTTCCACAACGCTAATCTTAGCGGGGTCGTACTCAGAGCGAAAATTTCCGGCTAGCGTCCAAACCTACGACGGTATTCAGCCGCCACCCCGTACTAGCTCGACTCCCGACGATAATGCCGCAGAATACCGTCGTAGGTTGGGACGCTACGCAGAAATTTTCGCTCTGAGTGTGACTCCCCGCGAAGCTTAACGTTGTAGAAGGCCGCGTCGCCGGTTGCGAAAACTCGCTAATACCGTAAGATAGGAAAACACACGACCCGTGACGTATCCAGGCCATGGTATGGGCCAAAATAATGAATTCGATGCGAAAATCTTGTATATAATTACCGGAGACCGCTGCTGCATGGGTCTCGAATGCTGGTCCTCGAATGCTGGTCCTCGATTGTAATAATATTCATTATTATTCTTTTTCTTCGCCTCCCTATCCAGGCGTCATTGGAGACTGGAAGAACTATTTTACAGTGGCTCAAAGCGAAGAATTCGATATGGGACTGGAAGACAGACTAGGTGAATCTGGACTCAAATTCGACTGGGAATAATTTTGTGGGCTCAAACTTTATTGATTTATAATTCTACAATACGACTTCATCTTGATTTAATACGGAGATGTTGTGTGGCAAACGAGAAACAAGGTTGGCAGACCTATCTTGAATTATTAAAAAAACGTCCACAGTATTCAGCTGGGCTGGAAAACTATTTGTAAAAGCAAATGATTCATTTTGTGTTATTCACTCATAACTAATAAAACAGGGTTACTACTCTGAGTTTCACGCCTTGCAAGCGATCATCAGGCAACTGATAGCATCTTTAAGTTATCAGTTGCCTGATGATCGATTGCCGGCGTGAAACTCAGAGTAGCAACCATGTTCCATTAGTCTGCCTTATTCAATTTTTTTTGTTGCTCTGCCTAGGCATTGAGCACTGTACGGAAGGATAGAGCAAACCTAAGTATATATGTTTGTTTATGAGTGTCTTTTTTATTTCACTTTTTGATCTTAAGTATCTTTTTGTTTTTTGGCCCCGTGGAAGACCAGCAGCAACAATACAGCAGCAGCAATATACTGTTGTCGCTGATAATAGTTTACCGTTATTGTTTTCTTTTGACTCTCTAGAATTTCATTTCGGGATCTTTATTGGCCCCCTCATAAGTTGGAAGAAATTTGAATTCTCAAACTCATTTGGCTCGATTCGGTGCATGCGTTCTAGTAATATTTGACTGAAAATTATCGACTATAGATTCCAATGGATATTTTTTTCCTGAAAGGGGAATATTTTATGTCACGATTACAAAGACTCGGATGTTATTACATTCAAAGGTTATCTTAGTGATGGAATAATTAAATCCATGTTTTGGGAACCAGTTACTCATTATGAGGTACGGGACTATTTATTAACTTTAAATGTAAAGGAAGCTTGCGGCTTTGATGATATTCCAGCCCGATTACTGAAGCATGCTGCTGAAGTAATTGCAAAACCACTATCTTATATTTATAATCAGTCATTATTGAACGGTGTGTTCCCAGATGCAATGAAAGTAGCCAAAGTTACACCAATTTTTAAAAAGGGAGATAGAAATGTCCCAGGCAATTACAGACCTATTTCAGTTTTGCCTCTTTTGGCCAAAATATTTGAGAAATTAGTAAACAAGAGGCTACTTGGTTATTTTGAAAGAAATGGTGTCTTGTATAAGCACCAGTATGGCTTTCGTAAACATTATAGTACTAAGTTGTCTTTAATTAATTTGGTTAATGATGTGCTAAAATCACTGGATAAGGGCAGTGTAACACTAGGTGTATTCCTAGATTTCCAGAAAGCTTTTGATACAATTGATCACGCAATATTGGCTGGAAAATTAGAACATTATGGAATAAGGGGCCTGCCTCTCCAGTGGTTTAAAGATTATCTTTGTAATAGATTTTAGTTTGTGAACTATGATGGACATAGCTCATTGAAGCAGATAATAACATGTGGTGTTCCTCAGGGTTCTGTGTTGGGACCTACACTGTTTTTGTTGTACATAAACGATTTACCAAACTCAACAAATTATTTTAATTTTAGACTTTTTGCCGATGATTCTAACTTGTTTCATACGTTTTCACCGAGACAGAATTTAATTGATATGGATAATATAGTTAATATGCATCTTGACAAGGTGACCAAATGGTGTAAGGTGAATAAACTTACAGTCAATCTATTAAAGACTAATTATTTGTTAATAAGAGGGAGTAGGCAATCAGTAGTGACTCAAGGGGTGCTAAAAATAGCAGAGACTGAAATAGCCCAGGTTGATGTTGCATCATTTGTAGGAATTTATATAGATCAACACTTGACGTGGAAACCTCATATCCAAAGGGTTAATAAGTTGATTAGGAAAAGAGTTGGTGTTTTATATAGATTAAGACAGTTTGTGCCAAGGCGTGTTTTATTGTTACTGTATAAGACGTTAATCCAACCGCATATGACCTACGGAATTGAGGTTTGGGGAAGTAATTATGAAATGAACATGAAGTGTTTATTATTAAGCCAAAAGATGGCACTAAGAGTTATAACGTTTAGTCCAATTAGGACTCATTCACTACCGATATTCCAGGAGCTAAAATTATTGAATGTGCATCAACTCCATAAATTATCTGTTTGTGTTTTTATGTATCAATTATTGAATGATAAATTGCCACAGTCTCTAATTCAGTATTGCTGTTTCATAGAGCACAACTATGAAACTAGACAAAGAGAAAGTAAGAAGTTAAGTGTGCCTAAAGTAAGGACAACGCAAGGTAAATTTTCAATGTCATTCAGAGGCACACGCTATTGGAATGATCTACCCCTTTCTGTAAGGGAGAAAGCATCAGTGTCTTGCTTTCGTAGAACTCTTATATCACAAATGTTAATAGAATAGTTGTTTATAACTTAGAACCAAGGCTCTTGCCTTTTGTAAATATTTTGTTATATAATTCTTCATCTTTTTTTTAGTGTAAAATACCAAAGCTTTTTATATAAGCACAAAACACATTTACCCTAGATGTAGAATAGTTTGTAGCTTAGGTATGAATTCAATAGTTATTCATATTTATTCATTACATTCTCATTTATTGCTGTGATACTTTTTGCGTGTTAGTGGTACTAGAAACGATTAGCATTAAATGCTATTTTCTGGTCCCATTTATCCTTTCAATGTTAATTAATCATTCACATTTGATTGTTATATTGATGTACTTTTTGTTTTGGATAATAAACTTCAAACTCAAACTCAAACTCAAACTCACACATACTTGTTATACAAGCTTCATTATTGTGAATGTGAAATGATTCCTTTGAATATCTTGATAACAACAATCTATAACAACAGTTTTAAATTTAGTTACTACATGTACCCGTCTTGTTATTCATTATTTTAAAATTAGGTATAAACAATTTCTATTAAATAAGTATAATAATCAGTATTAATAGCATGGGCAAATTTTGACATTTTTTTTTTACTCTGATCGTGCATGATAGTAAGTTTTCGTATGTTTTTTGTTTTTTCGTTCTGTTCTTTTGTTCTCGTCTTCCTGTGTGTGTTTTAGGGGTAGGCTTTTATATAAGGCATCCCTCTGCCTATTCCAAATGCTCTTATAAATTGCCATTGTTTTTGTTATCACTTTCTTATTTTTTTTGTATGTTTTAAATGTTTTTATGAAGAGTGTTGAATAAACTTTGAATTTTTAATTTGAATTGAATTATCACTTACATATATTTTGGTATATTTTAAGATATTTGTTTCATCACTTTCGTTAAATATTGAGTGTCCATCCATTGTGACACTGTGTAAGACAAAACAAAACAGGCAACTTGAAAGTTATGGCTGTAATTTGTAAAAATGAAACTATATGAATTATTATATAAAATATAAATAAAATGGATGTAAGTGAGTAATAAGTGACCATCTAGATATTGAATATTATGCTGACTCTGAAAAATCTCACAATAATATATAAGGTAACATTCCATTAATACCACACCGGTTAGTTTGATAACATTCCATTTATCATTAATTAAATGTCTACAAAATGCTCAGTCCACCTCATATTAACGATAAAGAAAAAAACATTTTCAGTTAACACATCTTCACTTGAAATAGACAGATAGAGTATGACATATTTCCTGATTAGTGAATCCAAAATTTCAGCAAGTCAATATGTTGCAACTCTGCGATAATTATGTTTTATACTTGAAATCTCGGAGTTTGTGGTAGACAATGTTTAACCAGCGTGCATGGCTAGAATACTATGGTTTAACAGCTGATGAGCACCAC
Organism: Strongylocentrotus purpuratus; assembly: GCF_000002235.5. NCBI lineage: Eukaryota > Metazoa > Echinodermata > Echinoidea > Camarodonta > Strongylocentrotidae > Strongylocentrotus > Strongylocentrotus purpuratus. Next base: position 9,413,340 of record NW_022145604.1, read on the forward strand.
GTTGTAGCAAGCTCAAAACATTCGATCAGAAATAACTCGGAAGTTGCGTGCTATACGCCTAGAGTTCAAGAATATAGTTTGTCATGTTTGTTAGCAATCCTTACCATAACACCTGATTAAATTATGTTTTGAACAAACTGAATTCAAACTGAAAGTATTCAAATATAACCCCTTTACTTACATATTTAACTATAGTATTTAATAGTACTTTGAGATTTCTTCTAATCAGTATATTACCGAACATGTTTGTTTAAAAAAAACACACACAGTCACACAGATAATACATCAAATAAATCAAGGCTTCTTTTAAAATGCAACAGCTTTGACTATGGCAGTGATAACTCGAGATATTAATGCTGAATTTAATTCAGATCATGTCTAGATGAATCTACATTTGTGAAAATCTCAGCAACACAAAGTATATTTCAGAATTATTCATAAATGTCACATTCTGTTACTATTGTTACTCATATAAGTTGTAGGCTAAATGGGAATATAAGATTTAGATTTGTTAATATATAAATGTTGAAACAACCTCATTAACCTCATTATTTAATTAACAAAATGTTTGATATAAATATGTTGGTTGTTCTAAAAAGATGCAAACTAAAATGGTAATGCCATGAATTGAGTAAAAAAAAAAAAGGTAATACGTTTTACCAGACAAAGTGAATTTATGCCTTAAAAATACCAGGTGAAGACTACTACTTGCTTCATAAAATTAATATATGTTCATCAATGTACAGAAGTTTGACTGTAAAGTCTCAAATCAACTACATCAATAATTATGAACGGATCTGCTTGTAAAACACTAGATACTGCTGAAATATCACTTTGGTTAATAAACATTCAAGCATTTACTAATCTAGAAGCATTGACTTACAAGTAAGTATGAGTACGATAGATACACAGACAGACTCAACAAGAACAGATGAAACAAATGAAAACATGCATCATATGTTTTACAGTATATGTACAACGAACTCCTAGATCCTTTTATTTGAATGTAAAAATAATCAATTTCATGACTGTTTCGTGTCATTATCGCTGAGAAATTCACTAACACGAATGTTAACATAATTGTTAGACTATACCCTTGCACGGGCGATATAAAGTACAACGGTTGCAAATGAACGAATATTTAAAGAGAGAAGTCGCAAAATGTGGCCTATCTAATTGCAGACACTTGGCAGGCTAATCTTTTTGTAAACAGAAGAAGCTATGGTCAAAGTGAAATGGAAAAAAATAGAAGTAAAAAAAGAAAGAAAGAAAAAAAACTATATAAATGTTGTATAAAAAGGACATACGCATTATCATTTACAACATTTTCATTTTAATAACAAAATAACACAAAAATAGCTTTCCCCCCCCCCCCCCCCCCCCCCCCCCCCAGCAACGTGGAGTGTAGTCGTTAAGCAAGATTGCATCTAGACGAAAATATATATATGGATATTTAATAACTTTTATGAGAAAAGTATTACGTAGCCAGATCACGTTTTAGCAAACCCTATAGGGTTATTGTATTTTGTATTGCTTTTATTTGATAAATTTGCACTCCACTCTTTTGGCTTGCCATATAGGTTTTCATGGACTGCCCGCGCAGCGTATCATAGTCAATTGGTATGTAACCAGCTAAAAGCAAACAAAATCTTTCTTCTTCTTCTTCTTCTTCTTCTTCTTCTTCTTCTTCTTCTTCTTTCTTCTTCTTCTTTTTCCTCTTCTTCCTTTTCATCCTCTTTCTCCTCCTCCTTCTTCTTCTTTTTTTTTTCTTCTTCTTTTTCTCCTCTTCTTTTCCATCTTTCTTCTTCTTCTCCCTTTTCTTCATCTCATGTGTCTTCTTCTTCTTTTCCTTCTTTTTCTATTTCTATAAAACACAGGGAACGTTTATAAACTCACGAGCACGGTTTCCTTGGGCGACGTCCTACGACTGCGCTGATCCGCTTTTGGCAAAATATAGACCACACCCACTTTCAGAACGTCCGGTGTTTGTTATTGGTCAAATATTAAAAAGATGTCACGTGATGTCATCTGAAGCACCGCTGATTGGATATCATTCTTTGTATCGCGCGTTCTGGTTTTGAAGAGCGCCATCTTGTGTCAGAGTTACATATTACGAGGAATTTTCTCCGGAGGGAATCAACTTTGTCTTCATGCAGGCAAGAACCAGCTTTCATCACCATCACTCCTCCTCCTTCTCCTCCTCCTCCTCCTTCTCCTCCTCCTCCTCCTTCTCCTCCTCCTCCTCCTCCTCCTTCTCCTCCTTCTCCTCCTCCTCCTCCTCATCATTCCTTCTTCTTCTTCTTCTTTCTTCTTCTTCTTCTTCTCTTCTTCTTCTTCTTCTTCTTCTTCTTCTTCTTCTTCTCCTTCTCCTTCTTCTTCTGTACAAACGTCACATGAACCGTGCATGTTGTCGGTGTATATTCGTACTTTTAAAGGTGGGGTGACATCCACATATAAGTTGATTCCTGTTGAAATCAGATGCCGAGTTCAAAGATCAGCTATGCGTGACCCGGGTGCGTGACATTTTCAGCAAATAGTTTTAACCAGAACCACTCAAGACGGTGTATATTTTGTATGTTATGTCAGATGTGCCGGATTATCACCAGTAGTACCGTACAGTGCTGTGAACGTACTTGAAACATGTCTTCTCGCAAAAAGAGTGCGTTGGTGAGTAAAACTTATTTTTTCCTCACATATTAATGGACAATGAATTGCATGTCTTGTGTTAAATGATGTAATGCCATAAGGCAGACCGGGAGGGCAGAATCCCGTCGGAGGCTACCGTTATGTACAGGCTCGCGACTCTGATCTCCTTCTTCTTCTTCTTCTTCCAAGAAAAGTGCTGCTTCAAGGCCTTCAAGATTGCGCACTGTGTGTGCCTGTGAGGAGCCTGTAGTCCAGTAGACGGTACCATTATACCGGGTACATGTTGATAAGTACAAGTTTTTTTGTTGATTTGTGTTCTAGATGCAGGCGCGGATCCAGGAATTTCTTGCCGGGGGGGGGGGGGGGGCACACGGTTGGAAAGAGAACATATATATATATATACAGGCGCGAACGCAGGATTTTTTCAAGGGGGGGGTTTTAACATTTATAAATCGGGCCGAAAATTTCTTAACGACTCAGCCCACCGCTGAATAAGCGGGGGGGGGGGGGGGGGGGGGGGGGGGGGGGGGGTAAGAGGACACTTTTTTTTTTTTTTTTGACCTCGAAATTTGAAAATTTGACATTTTGCTCCGTTGGGGGGGGGGTAAGGTCACCTGTTTTAGGTCAGTCATGGGGAAATTTTTTTTTTTTTTTTTTTTTTTTTTTTTTAATAATAAAAAAATAAAAAAAATAAAAAATCCAAAAGGGGGGGGGGGGTTTTAGGGGGGTTTCGGGGGGGTTTATACACATAAAAATACCAAAGGGGGGGTTTAACCCCCCAAAACCCCCCCCCCCCCTGCGTACGCGCCTGTATATATATATATATATATTTTTTTTTTTTTTTTTTTTTTTTAGTCCCCAAAAAATCGCAACGCAGGAATTGTAAATATGTCATGTATGTCCTATTTGTGAAATTAAACGTTAACAGTGTCCTAATATTCAAATTATGCTATTGAGTGACTGACTGGCTTTTTTTTTTCTTCTTTGGTAATAACATAATGAGCTGTAAAGGGTACATGAGCATTTGTCTACATCAATAACCCACTTCTTGTAATGGCCAAAATTAAACTGTTTGAATCTTTGCGCAGCATAAAATGTACGACCATTCGGTACAATGGTCTTAAAATCAGACTATTACTTACGGGCTCTATAGCTCTTAAGTCGATTCGACAACTAATAGTCGTTATTTTCCACTTGAAGACATTTTCAAGCCCCCTTTTTTTAGGGAAGTTCTAAATTAGTATTATCTTTCGAATGCCGTTTGAATTTAACCTTTTCATTTTTTTGGCCTTCAAATGGGACATAGTACCTTTAATGTAGCTGTTGTTGTATATTTGAAATCGACTCTTGTTTATGCAGTGTTGCCCTGGCAACGTGGCTACAGACATGTCAAGTCACAAGGGACCGCTGACCATTGAACAGGTGCAGTCACACCAGTCTATCTCGCTCTTTTACCCAGGGGATGTTCACACCAGGGACTTTTCTTCTACCAGAAAGCTGTAAAGGACTTCTGGGGCCCTGTTTCACAAAAACAACTGCTAAATTCTGATGACAAATTTGCTCTCAGCCAATCAGATGCCATGATTTCAGTAGCTTAAACAGCAGCTTGTAACTTGATATTGATAACAAGTTTGATGAAACAGGGCCCTGGTCATCTGCTCTCACGCAAAACAAAACCTAACCGTGAGGTTTGCCACAGGATTCTGTTTATAATAATAATAATAATAATGGGTTCTTGTATAGCGCTCATGCCAGTCAGATTAACCCTCCAGGGGGGTGTTTCACAAAGATCCTAAGTAGAACTTAACTCTAGGTTGGACTTAAAAAATTATGGACAGCCATTGGAGTCTTAAAATGAAATATATTCAAAAGCAGAAATTCATTTTTTTTTTATAGACTTTTTATAAATTTACACATCCAGAACATGAAATCTCCTTGATGATAGAAAGTATGAATGATTTGAATAAACATTTTATGCCTTTCAAAATAACTTTTACAAAATATTTTCAAAGATGCTAATGGCTTTCCATAATTTTTAAGTCCAACTTAGAGATAAGTTCAACTTAAGATCTTTGTGAAACACCCTCCTGGTGCTCCCGATGTTATATAATTAATTAATGCTCAAGTATATTTCTCCATCCCTTTTTTCTTTCTTCCATTGTACAGTAAAAAAAAAATGGATATTTGTTGTAGCGATTATACCTCGATAAAATAACGAAAAGGGAATACTTTTGTTAATGTATTCTATTGTCAGTGCAACCTTGCTTTCTCATTGCTAAAATAAATAGAGTTATGTTGTGTGATCTGTGAAAACGCTTTTACAATTTCTATTCACAATACCTCACACACTCATATTTCTAAAGTATCTTTGTCTTGCCCTATATTTTAATAAAATAATACTTATCACTTGTATTGAGATATTGATAGATTCAAAAATCATTTAGTAAATACATATATCTCAAGAAGTATATTTTTGTTTGTTTATCTGTCACTGTGTGGGGGGGGGGGGTGTGTATTTTTACATGAAAAAACGACTAATTGTCATTTGGTCTACGGCAACTATAAAAATTTCCACCTCCTATAATCCCACACGATCTCCCGAAGTCATGAATTTGGTTTTCAAATTTCTGTGGAAAACCTGTATTATGATTATTATCATCTTGATTATCATCATATCATTTGCAAAGTTTTAATGTTAATTGATTGATGTAATTTGTAATGCAAATTCTATTTCCTTTACTTTTCTACTATTTCCTTCTAAACCGCTTAAAGGTATTACGCAATTTGCGGTATAGAAATATCTTATTATTATTATTTTATTATCATCATCATAATTATTATTCATTGTTAATAATTTCATTCATATTAAAGAGATATGTAGAAATTAGCCAAAGGTGGCCTATTGATAACAATTTCAAGTCATTTAAGGATATATATATATATATATATATATATTGGGGGGTGGAGGGCCTAATGCAAACAATTAATTAACCTCCAAATAGCCAAATAATCATGCTGGCTTATCAGATACATAATATGAAATATGTAATATGAAGAACACTAATATTCTAATTGTTTAATGCAAATTTCAAAAAAGGTAATCATTGCTATTATTTTCGCAAACCTACTGTATATTATTTTCTTGTGTCATAAATTGAGGGCAACACCCCCCCCCCCCCTCCCTCAAAAAAAAAAAAAAATAAATAAAATAAAATGATAATACCTTGAAATAGGGAAATAACATGACCCGTGACGTATCTAGACCGTGGTTGGGGGGGGGGGGGGGCCAAAACATTGAACCTGAAGCGATAAACTTGTAATTATAATAACTGCTCAAAGAAGACCAGATAATGCAGTCTTTAGTGGTCCTTACGTACAAGTGTACCAGAGGCAAAGCTAGAACATGAGAAGGTATACATATATATATATATATATATATATATATTGTTTTTTCTTTTCTTTTTATTTCATTGTTTCTTTTTTGGGGAAAGGGTGTTTTTTTTCTTTCTGTTTTAAACATTTTTTAAAAATTATTTTTGTATTATCATGTTCTGTACGTATAGTATTATCATTATCATATCAGTATTATCAATATGTTATGCTTTCAGTCCGATCCCTTATTATGGGTGATGTTCATTATGTATATCTTATTCTGAAGTTTTATATGATATTCATTTGTACATGTATTCAAAATGTTATTTTTGTGGGGAGGGGGTGTTTTCTGTGTGTTTTTTGGCAATATTCATTTTGTTAATATTTTGTATTATCATGTTCTGTATGTAGAGTATTATTCGTACATACAATGAACAACTCCAGTCAATTTGAATAAGCCTGTATCTTGCCACTTCGCTAGTCATCAATTTGCATTGTACCCTTTCCTTTCCTTTCCTTTTCAACCGAATGTACCAGTTATCACGAGCAAATAAATAATTAATACCCTATGATGCCATATGTTATTCCAAGTTGTAGTTATATACCGTTTAATTTATGAAGGAAAGAAAGAAGAAAGGATTCAGCTATAAAACCGTGACAAAGAATGATACATGCAATAAATACTGTTGATAATGATGATGATAATAATAATAATAATAATAATAATAACAATAATAATTATGATAACGATAATAATGATGATGATAATAATGATAACAATAATAATAATAAAATATAACAACAATACTACTTCCAAATTCTACGCAATCGTACATTTTCAATAGTGTTGGAAGTCTTTTATTTATCTATTTTACTTTTCTTATATAATTCCACTATGTAAAAACGACTTAATGTTTTCATATGAATTTGTCATTGTACATGTTCCATATGAATTTGTCATTGTACATGTTTCCATATGAATTTGTAATTTGTCATTGTACATTTGCTACTGTATATTATCTATTCGCGTATATTATTTTCTATTGTATATTGTTCATGTGCCTATGTAACGCCAACAAATGAATTTCCAAATGGACCAATAAAAAATTAATCTGAATCTGAAAACATATCAGTATTATCAATATGTTATGCTTTCAGTCATCGCTTATGGTTGATGTTCATTATGTATATCTTATTCTGAAGTTTATATGATACCGTATTCATTTGTACATGTATTCAAATATGTTATTCAGAGATTGATTTTCAATAAAATGGCCTGTCGGAGGGTCCAAAAAATATTGATGATTTTTAATCATATTTGATGAGATTTTATTGATCCAGAATATTTTTACATTCAACATAAACATAATACAAATATACAAGACATTTATATCAATGTATCAACAATAGATCAAAGAAGAAAACAAATGGATTTTTTCATCATTATACAAAATAATGATAAATGGTTCAGGCTGTATGCATCTCTCGTACGAAGCCTGATGGCTTTGTATGATAGGTGCATAAACAGACTCAACAAGAGTGTTTTTAAATCGTTTCATGAACGAATGAAAAACATGCATCAATTGTGTTCTATATTACAAAAATTTCAATTGGAAGATTTACTTCGTGTCATTATCGCTGAGAAATAAATCCCCCACCCCCCCCCCCCCCCCCTTAAAAAAATAATTTAAAAAATCCAAAGTTTTAAAATGCTTACTTTAGCGCTCACAATATATAATTAAGCGCACTACTTACCTCACGTTCAGTAAATGCATCACACGTGACCGCATTTGACCGATCATTTTGATGAGGATCTAGGATTGAGATGTAAATAAGCTTAGTTTATTGCATTACTTTCGATTGGTAGACCAATAGATTGACCGGAGGCAGAGTGGCCGAGGAGTAAAACCTGGGAATTATGATTTTTGAGGCGCTTCGGAGCCACCACGGTGGTACGGTATTGGCCGTACCACTTTTCAGCCTTAAAACAAAAAACAAAAACAAGAGAGAGGTGGAGAGGGTGAAGAAAAGAGAAGAGAAAAAGAGAGGGAGAATTAAAGAGAAGAGAAGAAGAGAGAAGGTGGGAGGATGATAAATGTCATGTAGGCTTATCAAGAACATGAACATCGAAGTGACATGCCTTTTAGCATTTAATATTATGAAACGCATTCTAAATAAACCGAAAGACAGCATGATATGTGCCACAAAAGCCTTTTCATCCAATCGCGAATCTTAAAAATAACACCCTCAAGAAAGTGAGGAATTAAGCTCGCCGCCTGATCGTGAAAACTTCCTATTTATAGGAAAATTTTCCGCCTATTTTCGTCACCTCTTCGTTCAAATTTTAAAAAAAAATTTGCTTTTCATTTCCGCAACGTAGGCTTAAAGGACATGATTATTTGGACCCAATTCTTCCGCCCTCTTTGTAAATTCATGGGACAACCAGGGATACGGCTATTTTTTGCGGGTCTCTTTGGCCCATACATCTATTTTATGGGGTTAGGGTGGATCCAGGGGGGTGGGGTGGGGGGGGGTTGCTGAAATGGAAATGATTTTCCGGGATTTTTTCTTCTAACTTTTTAGTAAATTATACTTTATGCATTTGTTGGCAAATTATAAATTCCCAAATATGCTTGTATACAAGCCTACATGTTAGGGCCCCGCGGAAAAGGCTTGGCTCGGGGGGCTAGAGCCCGAGGTTAAAGAGAAATAGAAACAAATTAAGACAAAAGAAACAAAAAGTAGTGACCTGCCAGTGTCACAATTAAACAAGGGATAAAAAAAAAAAATGCCATCTGACCGTAATTGAATGTTTAAAACCCCTGAGCTTCTAGGGGCTCCGCCCCTGGACCCCAAGCCATTTAGTGACCTGCCAGTGTCACAAATAAGCCTGGCATCAAAATATGATCATCTGACGTTTATTAAATATCTAAAACCCCTGAGCTTCCGTGGGCTCTACCCCCTGCCCCCCCCCCAAGGACCCTAAGGCGGGCCCTCCCTGGATGGATCCTAATCTGACCGTAATTTAATGCTTAAAAAGTTTTTTTAAAAACCCTGAGTTCTGGGGGCTCCGCCCCCTGAACCCCAAGTCTATTAGTGCATGACCTGCCAGTGTCACAAATAGGGTATCAAAATATGCTTACTTGACCGTAATTCAATGCCTAAAACCCCTAAGCTTCTGTGGGCTCCGCCCCTTGACCCCCGCCGGGGCTTTGCACCTGGAACCCACGCAAATTTACGGTCCACTCACTTCGCACGCTATACGCTTCACCTGACCGTAACTGATCGTAAATACTTTAGCCCCCCCCCCCCCTAATTTCGAAAAACGTTCCGCGGGGCCTGCATGTGACATGTAGAGTAGCGGATGTGGATGTTTTTTCTGCCCCCCCCCCCCAAAAAAAAAAACGTTTTGCTCTTTACGCCACTAAATTTTCACTTGTATCAACTTACCATGGAAATTGCCATCAAGAGCTTCAAGGGGGCTTCACCCCCCCCCCCCCAGTCACGAGTGGTTCTACTCCTTTGAACCCGACCCCCACTGAAATTACGTACCACTTTAATATTCCTTTCGACGGGCCTGTTTAAATCGCATCATGTGCCTCTTCATTGTCAGTGTCTGGTCAAAAATATATTCTTTATTATTAATGAATTTAAGCGGGGTACTATGTGTTTTTGTTTAAGTATTCTATAACCGCGCCTGGGAAGGCAACTTTAAAAAAAATATTATTTGACCCTCCAACCCCCCCCCCCCCCCCTCCCACTTCTTTTATTGAATGTCTCACATTTACCCCCCCCCCCCCCCCCCCCCGAAAAAAAAGAAGTCGTGGTAATAAGCTGACATTATCTTTCTAATAATATGGACTGTTTACATATAATAATTATTTCAAGAAATCTTACAAAATTGCAAACGTGTGACCAATGTTATTTTATTATTTCTTCTGATTTCCCTTAATTTAGATTTGTTATGACGATGAATATCTTTTCACTAACATTAAACGTTGATGATAGTTAACCGACGAATATTCAAACAAAGCAAAGTCGCAATTGCAGACACTGGCATACATCAACAGAAAAAGATATGGTCCAGAGTGTTAAAAGGAAAGGAAAAACATCAACAACAAAAAATCAAAAACTATGTAAATATTGGTGGGTTTTTTCAAAGGGCAAGTATCAGATATCTAGCTCAAGTTTTATTTTACCCTCGGGGGCCCTCGGGTCTTACTATATTTTCGTATCGTTTTGTTTTATTACGTATACATTTGCACTCCACTCTTCTTGCACTTCGCCAATAACAAAGGTCAAGGTAAATCTTTATCTCACACACCGGGCAAGTATCAGAATCACAGAAACGTAGAGCAGCAGAAGTGAGAGCAAGACCCTTACATACAGCCTGGCGGAAATCATCGAAATCGATGGATAGCGCCGATAAACTCAACAACAACAACAAATGGCTTGCCATAGATCTGCATGTGCAGCAGTCCGCGCGTATGGCGGGAAACATGCCATATACATGACAACTATACAACTATACATCCATTCGATGGATGTAGGGTTTTAACCAATCAGAACGCAGGAAACTGTACAACTATACAACCATACAACTATACGACTATACGGCTATATGCATCCATCGAACGCATGTATAGTTTACAGCGTGCGGGCCGAAGTGCACGAGCAGTATAGTTGTTTTGTGAGGAGAGATCGAGAAACCACTGCACGAGCAGTAGTTGTTTTGAGAGAGAAACCAGTGCACGAGCAGTAGTTGTTTTGAGAGAGAAACCACTGTACGAGCAGTAATTGTTTTGAGAGAGAAACCACTGCACGAGCAGTAGTTGTTTGAGAGAGAAACCACTGCACGAGCAGTAGTTGTTTTGAGAGAGAAACCACTGCACGAGCAGTAGTTGTTTTGAGAGAGAAACCACTGCACGAGCAGTAATTGTTTTGAGAGAGAAACCACTGCACGAGCAGTAGTTGAAACCCGAGCTTTATAGTCGTATAGTTGTATGGTTGTATGGTTGTATAGTTGTATAGTTGTTGATTATGGCACTTCGGCCCGCACGCTGTAAACTATACATGCGTTCGATGGATGCATAGCCGTATAGTCGTATAGTTGTATGGTTGTATAGTTGTACAGTTTCCTGCGTTCTGATTGGTTAAAACCTTACATCCATCGTAAGGATGTATGGTTGTATAGTTGTCATCAATATGGCATGTTCCGCCCGCCATACGCGCGGCGTTTCTTAGTCAATTGTTATGAGATTCATAATCCACGGCCGCCATAAAGAAACACAACTTTAAACCATGTCTTCTCGCAAAACGATTGCGTTGGTGAGTAAAATATTATCTAGCTCTTTTCATCGCATTGTGGACAATAAATTGCATGTCTGGTGTCAAATAAAACATATACATGATGTAATGCCATGGCCCATGATGAGAATCCCGTCGGTAATAATCTGCCACGGACGTGGATCAATCAGGGTGCACGGCTCACGCCACCCGCGCCTCTACAGTCCCGGTGTGACCGTGTAGAATGTTACCCGCACCGATCGTCCCCCCATTAGAGATCGATCGAGAGCGGACGATCGGTGCGCATTTTATCCGCGCAGAATGTCCGTGTCGGACATTCCGTGCGCGCCTCAAATGTCCGACGGACAATCCGTGCGGAAGAGGTCTCGCACCAATAGTCCGCCTGCCGCACCGAATGTCCGTACTCTAGTCCACGGTATAATTATACTTAATGAATGAAACGACTGGTACCCATATTCAGCTTTGCCAGCTAGCTAGGGATTAGACCGAATTTTCCGTCTCTTTCGTTCGTTAGCCTCTTAGGGTCGGCCGGCTCTCTTTAGAGACGGAAACCGTCTATACACATTCCCTTGATAACGCCACGGCCATTTCAGGTCGTAGCGTTTTGCCCCCAAAATTCCCCAAAATGTCATTTTACCTCATGCATTGATTATTTAAAATTAGAAGAAGGTTATACTACATCGGTTCACTTACCAACTTGACTGAAATAATCCGTTTAATGGTCCCTTTTAAGGAAATTATGGGTCAAAATCGACATCCATGTTGAAATCTTGCAAGCCGTGTTAAACTCTCGCTGCGCGTGCGCACGGAGTCATCTAAATCGTGTGTGTGTGTGTGTAATTGGGTTTTTACAGACGTGTATCAATCAGATATGATTATTTACGTCTGGGACCGACCTTTAACGTCACCATCTGAAAGACGTGACTCAGTTGCGAACCTGCGTCCTCGGCTGAATCAGTTTGTAACTTCCACTGTTAGCTGGATTACAGGCGCACGCCACAACGCCTAGATCAATCTCATCCCTTCTAGTCTACGCCGAAGGCAAAACGATTATGAAGGAAAAACTGTGATAACGCCATTACGAACGTGTAGATGGCGCACAGTTTTTCCTTCATAATCGTTTTGCCTTCGGCGTAGACTAAAAGGGATGAGATTGATTTAGATGACTCCGTGCGCAGCGAGAGTTTAACACGGCTTGCAAGATTTCAACATGGATGTCGATTTTGACCCATAATTTCCTTAAAAGGGACCATTAAACGGATTATTTCAGTCAAGTTGGTCAGTGGAACCGATGTAGTATAACCTTCTCCTAATTTTAAATAATCAATGCATGAGGTAAAATGACATTTTGGGGGATTTTGGGGGCAAAACGCTACGACCTGAAATGGCCGTGGCGTTATCAAGGGAATGTGTATAGATGGTTTCCGTCTCTAAAGAGAGAGCCGGCCGACCCTACCCCAATAAGAGGCTAACGAACGAAAGAGACGGAAAATTCGGTCTAGCTAGGGATGACACTCAGTGGCGGATCCAGGGGAGAGGGGGGCGGGGGCCCGCCCCGCCCCCCCCCCTGGGAAAAAAAAGGGGAAAAAAAAGAAGGGAAAAAAGGAGGAAAAAAAAGAAGGAGAAAAAAAGGGGAAAAAAAAGAAGGAAAGAAAAATAAAAGGAAAAAAAGGGGGGAAAGAGAGAGAGAGAGAGAGGGAAAGGAAGGGAAAGATAAGAGAAAGGGAAAGAAAGAAGAGGAAGAAGAAAAGAAAAGGGGGAAGAAGGACATCAAAGGGGGGGGGAGCTCGCCTCTTAGACTGTTGCCTCCCCCCCCCCCCCCCAATCAAAAAAACAATTTTCACACCAACAAGTTGTGAATCGGGGTGGGGGTGGGGCAAAAGGCCCTTGCCTCCCCCCGCCCCCGCTAAAAAAAGAGAGAAGGAAGGAAAAGGAAAAAAGGAGAGCTAAAAGGGGCCGGAAAGAGGAAAAGAAAAAAGGGTGAAAAGAAGGGGAAATAAATCATTTGCGGTTAATCCCGCCAACAACGTGTGTAAAAGGGTGGGGGCCGAAAGGACCTTGCCTCCCCCTCCCCCCCCCCCCCCCCCTCCAGCAAACCTAAAAGGAGAGAAGGAAGGGAAGGGAAAGGGAAAGAGGAGAGAAAGGGAAAGAAACAAAGAGAAAGCAGAATGGTATATAGGGGAGATCAGTTGCGATTTTCCGCCAACAAAGTGTAGATCGGGGGAGGTGGGGGGGGGGGGGGCTCGGGGGAAATAAAATTTAGTCGTGGTTTATTTCTAATTCCATAACGGTGGTTTACACATAATGCTGAAGTGACATAATTTTGCGAGATTTTTTCTCATTTTTTAGTAAATTATACTTTTTTATGCGTTTGTTGTAAAATGACAAATTCCTAAATTTACAGTCAGGAAAGAAATATGCCTCTTGAGATGCCTACATGTCAGGGCCCGCGGAACTGCGGGGATCGCGAGCCTACAGCTCCCCCCCCCCCCCCGATTTTTTTGAAAAAGAATATTAAAGAGAAATAGAAAGAAAGAGAGCAAGAAAGAAAAAATAGTTAACTGCCAGTGTCACAACAAAATAAGGCATCAAAAAACCCCTGAGATTTCGGGGTTTCCACACCCTCGATCCTACCAGGGGCTCTAAGGCGGGACCCTGAATGCTTATCTGACCGTAATTTATTGCCTTAAACCCCTGAGTTTCCGGGGGCGGACAAGGTATCAAAATATGTTCATCTGACCGCAGGCGCGTGACGAGGGGGCGGTGGGGGCGGCCCCACACAAAAAAGCCGGCCAAAAAAAGAGAGGATAAAAAAGGAAGAGGACGTAGGATAAAAAAGGAGCAGAAAAAAATAACATTTTTTGAAATTCAGACAAGGATTAAGAGTCGAAAACGGTACACCGATCGTCTTCTTTCTCTAATAATTTAATGAAATGTCAAAGCCTTCGCGCAGGAGGGGGGGGGGGGGGGACTGAACTGAGACAAGGATTAAGAGACGAAAACGTTACAGCGAATCGTCTTCTTTCTTAAATAATTTTAATGAAACGTAAAAGCTTTGAGCTTAAGAGTTGAGAACGGTACAACGAATCGTCGTTTCTCTAATAATTAAATGAAATGTCAAAACTTCCGCGCTTCGCGCAGGAGATGGGGGAACTGAATTCAGACGAGGATTAAGAGTCGAGAACGGGACAACGAATCGTCGTCTTTCTCTAATGTTTTAATGAAACGTAAAAGCCCTATTTCGGGACCCCCCCCAAAAAAAAAAAGTCCTCTAACCCCCCCCCCCCCCCCCCCCCCCTCCGGCTTATTCAGCGGCTGGCCGAGTCGTTGCGAATTTTTGGGGGACCCATAATTTCAAATTTGGACCCCCCCCTAAGAAATCCTAGATCCGCGCCTGATGACAAGGTCTTCCCGGCGCGGATCCAGGGGGGGGGGGCAGAGGGCCTTGACCCCTAATCGCCAACAAAAAATGAAGAGAGAGAGAGAGAGAGAAGGGAAAGGAAGAAGAGGAAGAAGAAAAGGGGGAAAAGAAGGAGATCAGGGGCGAAAGGCCTTCGCCGCCACCCCCCCCCCCTCAGCAAATAGAGAGAGAGAGAGAGGGAGAGAGAGGAGGAAGGGAAGTGAAAGGGAAAGAGGAGAGAAAGGGACAGGAAAAAAAAGGAATTAGGGAAGATCAGTTGCGATTTTTTATTGGTTCTTCTATCATCATTGTACAAATGTATTCATTTATTTATTCTTGTTTGATAACAAAAATTTGAATATAAACTGATAACAGTAACAAAATTAAATGTAGAACGAAACTATCTTGCTGGGAGCAAGAAGCGCAAAAATGATCATGCATTTGCATATACAAGTAAGTGTATCATTAATATCATTCATATTGTTTAATTACATCTTGTGAAATAGTATGCATTCAAGCTTTGGGGATTTTTGTTGGTGTATTTGTATGAAAGAAAGCGTTTGGAGCTTATAATGCACATGTTGCAATTTCAGGTGCAACTTAGGGTTCAAATATGGGTTACGCACGGCCAAGCATTAGTGTAGGAAATCTTCAAATGTTAATCAGGTATATGACTAAATTACTTGTCTGTTGCCTTACGAAAAGAATTATATTTAGTCAGGGCCTGAATTTAGTCGCAAAACAATCATTGTGTTAAAAGGAAAAAACATATTTGATGACATTCGAAATTCCCTAACAACCAATACAATTGGAGAGCGTGTACTCGTTTTGTTTTTCTTCAAAACTTACTCAACTATAAATAGCTGGCCCGGATACTTGAGCCTCTCACAAAACGCAAGTATAGGCCTGATGTGTCGTAAGGGGCGTCGCTAGACCTTTTTCAGTGTGTGTGTGTGGGGGGGGGGGGGGTATAGAGGCCAACGATTACCGACAAAACAAGCCACCAATTACGGACAAAATTAATTGTCCCAATATCTACAAATTTAACCCTATATACCCGGGGCCGACGGCTAAATTGTATGCAATTAATGGTCATTTTCATCAACGACATAAATATACAAATTATTTCGTCAACTTAGTAAGCATCATAGCTATATATTTTAATGCAGGCGCGTAGCTATGATCTTATTTTAGGGAGGGGCGGTATTGAGCAAGCGAATCATTTAAAGAGCGCGCAAAGCGCTCCCTAGGTGGGGAGGGGATGGGTGAAAGGCCTCCCTAGCTTAGACGTTTCATTAAATTATTATGAAAAGAAGACGATTTGTTGTACCTGAGCCCCCCAATATATATATTTTTTTTTTTTTTGGGGGGGTGCCCTCCAAGCCCCCCCCCCCCCAGTTCCTAAGCCTATGTACAGGTCAATGAAGTCTACTTTTTGAAACTTAAAGGCCCGAATTCAAAAAGGAGGTTTGTCGACAAACCTTCTTTGTGAATTCGGGCCAAAGGGATTGGGTAACTTTGTCTCAGGTTCTGAAACAAAATCCTGGAATGATAGTTAGGGCTAGTTCTGATCGGAAAGCGACCCAAATATCGGAGTATGGCTAGCTGCCCCAGGGCCTTGTCCTATATACGGATCAGTGAAAAAAATACTTAGACAATTTCGGGGGCAACTTTTATGACTTTCGGGGGCTCTTTTTGGCATTTCGGGGGCTAATTAACCCGAGCCCCCGTGTAATTTTTCCCCTGATACGTATAAGTGAGCGTCCTGATGGCTCCACTTCTAACTCGTGTTTTTAGCCCTTCTTTCTTTTTCTTTCCTTTCCTTTCTTTTTTTTTTCAAAGAGGGGGCGGAGGGGGGGGGGGGGCGGGTCCGTCGCCCCCGTAAATTCGCGCCTGATTGACACCCACATAAACTGACCTTATTTATTACCGAACAAAAAAGAAAGAAAGAGCCCCTCGACACCATTGGTGTAAGTATTCAGCCAGTTGCTACCCCCCCCCCCCCCCCATCAAAATAAACTTTAAAAGAATTTTAGCCCACGCACATGCGCCTTCCATTTCAAACGTGCGCGTACGCGCGCGTCAAAAAGAAATAAGAATTTAAAGTGCTTAAAACCCCAAACCAAGTTATCTTTTATACGTTTCAGACAATTGTAAGCGTTTCAAAAATTTCCGCGCGTGCGGATCTGTCCGCGTATTTGCGCGCATAACGTACGTGGAACGGAGAAATTCCTTTTTTTGCATTTTTTGGATTCCTGATACTTTCCTCAACAAATCCTGTAAATTTCAGTCAGTTTTGACACATAATGATGGAATAAGCGGGCGTCAAAGATAACAACACGCGCGCGCACACATTTGCAAATTTTAAAACAAAAACATGCCTATGTTTAATTGGTCATAACTTCTATAAGTGCCCGGATAATCCAATTTCTTTTAATAACTGGATTAAGTATGAGTTGTATATATTATTTTATACATCTTTTTGGCTTATCGGATTTTCCGATATCATCACATTGCTCGTTCAAGTCAAAACTTTTAATTTTAATAGATTTTAATTGATTAAGTAATTAATGACAATGCACGTTGGACCATATATCGTTCATCTTTATTCGAATTTCTCCCCCAAAAAAATTATTGTGTTGTTGCTGAGGTTATTTTTTAATTAATTGTGACATTTATTTTCCATTTGGATGACGGGATCATGACGAAATTTGTGGTCAAAGACGACGAGTCCAAATCAAACTTCAGTTTTTACACGCACTTGTGATGACGATCGAACTCAAATGATCGCAGTAAAATTGTAAACGTCCCACAGAAGTCTGCCATCACTATAAACGCGTCTTAGATTGGTCTTCACTTGTGCTCGTCATTAATTGTCTTACCGCTGGAGACTTGGAGATGTCTTTTCTCTAACTGCTTTTGATTCTTTTTTATGCTTCAAATTTGTCAGATCAAAATGGGATAAAAAAGACCCTTCGCAAGTCTGATCTTAAATTTATCGACCGTTGATACACCAGACCTACAGGCAAACGATTTAGATGACATATTTTATGATCCCACGGGCAGTGGAAACTACCTCGCACTTTTGGTCATCTTAACGTGTATTCTTTGTTCAAGGCCCCAATTCAATTCCAAATTTCCAACGTTATTTAAATTACACGAGGGTTTGTATCTTTCTACAAAATACACGATAAACAATTAGCCGAAAAAACCTCGTGTCAAGTTTAGCTGAATGAATGCGGGTATTATTCGATGGTCAAAAGTTTGTAAAACGACTTTGAATTAAAGGGAGACAAAAATCTTTTCTCAAAGTTTGTTTGTTGATTCAGGGAAGCAGGGTGGGATCCAGCCGGGGGCGATTCTCAATAACATGAAGCAAATAGTAAGCATCTAAATACTTCAGATGCCTGTTTGATTATGATTTAAATTTGACTGTATGCCTCAATCATATATAGAGAATATAACCACTAATTTCGCTGAAACGATTCTCCTCCCCGTTCTTCTTCATCTTCTACTTAGTAGTTGTAGTAGTTGGAGTAGTAATAGCAGCAGTATCATAATAATCATTGCTATATTTATAATTATAGTACATATCGTAATTATAATCATTATTATAGTAAGTGTGTGTTATTGTTATTATTCTTATAGTTATTTGTATGCTTTTTCTTCTGATCATAATTATCGTATACACAATACGTCATGTGCCAATAATTTATTGCTATGATACATCCAAGATGTCTACCAAAACTGTCAATTCGTTGCTGAAATAATCAAGCCAAAAGAAGGAACATTAGAATTTCTACTTTAAATTGAAATAAATTATATAGGAGAAATAAATAGAGAATACAATCATGATTTTGGAACTAGGGGATTAACATGGACATAATGCACTTGTTTACATGACCACAATATCTCTTATTCATTCTACCTCCAATTTTTCAGACTGTTTTCAAAACAATATCATGTTTGTCGATCATAGTTCTATGAAGCTTGATGTCTCATGGTAAGCAATCTAAGCAACAATTTCTGAATTTTAGCGACAATCGTTCGCCTTTGCTGCTCTTTAAAGGTGAAATTCAAAGAAAATCACAAATATGTCAACTAATGTATCACTAGAAACTGGTAAGCTAACAGATTGCCATCGTACAAGTTTTAGGTCAACTACATATCGGGTGATTTACAAAAATACAAATACAACCACCTCCATACTAGCTGGAATATACGAGAGATTCGCCGGAAAAATAATGATGTTTTAATGACGTCACTATATGGACCAATACTGCCCAAGCAGACGACATCCCAAAAAAGAATGAACATAATTGCAAAGCTATTATTTGTCAAATTATAATGAGTTTAGTGTATATAAATGTAATGGCATGTCAAACCATTCAAAAGGGATATGACCCGATTCTGATAACTAAAATCTTTTGCTTGTAAATACACAGGATAGGGGTTAATTAACAATCAAAGAAACCAGATTTTCAAATTGAAAAACCCCCGGAATGATATTAAGGACGGCATTTTGTTCCCTCTTGAAACGCCGAACATACCGCGTAGTGTGCAGCTGAATATACAATGGCGTCTTATTTTGCTTACAAGCAACAGATTCCTTTATTTTTGTATCGCTGCATTTGTCATCAAAATAAACCATGCGCGGGGTTTAGAGTGAGGCAATAGATTATACATTTAGCCTGACGGTAGTGAAGTAAGAGAAAGAACTCAAGAGAAGATGAAAACACAGGCACTGAAAATGTGTGAGATGTCATGGGACATCGTCTGCTTGTGCAAATCATGTCCATACTGTGATCTCACACATCTCAGCAGCGTTCGGAGAGCTCTTCAGGTGCTATGCCGGGGCTGTATTTAAGCGTTTTGTAATTTATAATAATCATTACTTCGAATGTGTCCACGCATTGAATTTTGATAACCTTGTCGAATCAAAGCTTCAACTTTGCAATAATGAAAATAAAGTTAGTTTTTAAAATCAATGAATATCTACTTTAATACTATTATGACGTGCAGTAAGAAATTGAAATATCAGAACTCATGATAAATTCGTTTAATAGTTGATTCCACTTGGTTGATTCTATTGTTCGGGTTATTTAGCAGAACGAGATAGAAATTGACATTCTCATGGCTAACGTTTTATCGTTAGTAGTTGTTTGTCGTCTCTACAATGCTATTTGAACAATATTTGGTGACAAAAGACGGCATTTCTTTGTAGCGTCAAAAGACGGCATTTCTTTGTAGCGTCAAAAGACGGCATTTCTTTGTAGCGTCAAAAGCCGTCAAATAACAAAAACATGGCACATAAAAAGATCATCAGTACTGGGTCTGATTTAAAGGAAACTTAATTTGAACCCGGCCATATTCTGTCTCTCTCTCTCTCTGTCGCTCTCGTTTGTCATTGCCTTCATTTCCCCTCGCTTACTTCATTCTTACCACGGAATATGTAATGTGTATGCACGTGTATGCCTCAATCATTGAGAATATACTCACTAATATCGCTGAAATGATTCTTCTCCTACCCCTTTTTGTTCATTTACTTCTTCTTAGTAGTTGTAGTTGTAGTAGTAGTAATAGCAGCAGTATCATAATAATTATTATTATTATCATTGTTATATTAATTATTATAGTAAATATCGTAATTATAATCATTATTATAGTAAGTATGTGTTATTGTTATTATTCTTATAGTTATTTGAATGCTTCTTCTTCTTATCATTATTATCGTATACACAATAAGTCATGTGCCAAGAATGCATTGCTATGACACATCCAAAATATCTACCAAAACTGTCAATTCGTTGCTGAAATATTATCAAGCCAAAAGAAGGAACATTAGAATTTCTATTTTAAATTGAAATAAATTATATATGAGAAATAAAGAGAGAATACAGTCATGATTTTGGAACTAGGGGATTAACATGGACATAATGCACTTGTTTACATGACCACATTATCTCTTATTCATTCTACCTCCAATGTTTTCAGACTGTTTTCAAAACAATATCATGTTTGTCAATCATAGTTCTATGTAGCTTGATGTCTCATGGTAATTTAATCAATCTAAGCAACAATTTTTGAATTTTAGCGACAATCGTTCGCCATTGCTGCTCTTTAATACTATTATGACGTGCAGTAACAAGTTGAAATTTCAGAACTCATGATAAATTCGTTTAACAGTTGATTCTACTTGGTTGATTCTATTGTTCGGATTATTTAGCAGAACGAGATAGAAATTGACATTCTCATGGCTTACGACTTTGCATTAGTGTTCATCGTCTCTACAATGCTATTTGAACAATATTTGGTGACAAAAGACGGCATTTCTATGTAGCGTCAAAAGCCGTCAAATAACGAAAACATGGCACATAAAAAGATCCTCAGTACTGGGTCTGATTTAAAGGAAACTTTATTTGAACCCGGCTATATTCTCTCTCTCACTCGTTTGTCATTGCCTTCATTTTACCACGGAATATGTAATGTGTATGTGTAGGCCTCATTATGTTAACTAGGGTCAATGGTTAAATTGTCTCAATATATCTTCATACATTCATAATGATCAAGGCTAAACAGTAGAAACTTGACATATGGATAGATCATAATGGGAGAAGCATTTTATATAACAATATGACATCGTGAAAATGCATTCTTCATTATGTAAATCATGAGCATTCGTATCACCTAATTCGTCAAAGTGACGAATTAAAGTCTAGTTATTATTATTATTAAAATGTGGATCCAGATTTAGTCCAAACTCCAGGAAAGCAAGTTGTACCTGAGATTCATATTTGTAGTGGAACAAGTAATCCACAGCTACGGCACCATTCAGATGGATTAAATCATCCAGCCGGGGGATGTTTAAGATTTGAAGAAGGAATATATTTACAGAGCAAGAATGGATCAAGTTATCCAGCCTTGAAATAGGTGTCTCCTGAGAGGAAGGTTTTTTCTAAGATAGATAATTAGATAGTAGAGAAACTTACTGTCGACAGAAAAGTGGAGGAAGCAATCCACAACAGTCTTACAAGAAAAGTACAGAGATGAATAAAGGGGAAAAGATTGATATTCCCAGAAGTCAGAGAAGTGGAAGAGAATCGTCTAGTCAACAGAGTGAAGGATTCAATGGTCCAAGACCAACAAGTGATGTTAGAGGATACCAGAGAAATGATGCAAAGAATGAGTCTGATCATAA
The DNA here is from genome assembly GCF_000002235.5 of Strongylocentrotus purpuratus. NCBI lineage: Eukaryota > Metazoa > Echinodermata > Echinoidea > Camarodonta > Strongylocentrotidae > Strongylocentrotus > Strongylocentrotus purpuratus. Next base: position 9,435,263 of record NW_022145604.1, read on the forward strand.
GTCGCACTGTCTGTATACAAATGCAGACTCCATTATGAATAAAAGAAGCTGACTTCTAACCAGCATTGAAGAAAGTGAAAGCTTGGAGGAGTTAAAAATTCAAGCAGCTGGACTTGAAACAGATGGCTATGACTGCTTCACCAATGGAAATGATGGGAGAGGTGTATGTGTTTACACAAACAAAGGGCTCAAAGCTAACAAAAATAATGACCGGATATGGTTTTCAGAGAAAGTGTCTAGTGCGAGATCAGTCTCCAAGACGAAGACAATCTTCTTGTTGGATGTACGTACAATTTCTCTTTTTTCCTCTTTTCTATTCCTGTTTTGATTGCAGGTCACAGGGGCAAATAAGGGCATCGGCTTTGGTATTGTCCGAGCTCTTTGCAAAGAACTTGGAGAAAGGGGCGTGGTCTATCTAGCCAGCCGGGATGAGGGGCGTGGTGAGAAGGCGGTCCAGGAGCTCAAAGGGGAGGGGCTTAACCCAAGATGTATTCAACTGGACATTTGTAATAACGACCATATTTTAAAAGTTGCCGACTACTTCCGGGATACCTATGGAGGTCTAGATATTTTGGTCAACAATGCTGGTATTTCCTTTACGGTACATCAAATTTATGTATATTATTATTAAAGTGACTCGGTAACATTGTTGAAGGTTGATGAAAAATTGCCTAATTTCTGTATAAAATGTTACTTGCTAAAATCCTTCTACAGTACTAACCAGGGGCGGATCCAGGCCCCCCCCCCCCCCTTTGAGAAAAAAAATCATGCAAAAACACGTGATTTTTACCTTTGTAGGGGTTGGGCCCCCCCCCCCTGGCGTTCAAGGGGTGGGGGGGTGCAAATTTTTCGAGAACCAAAAAAAAAAATGTGCTCACTACCCCCCCCCCCTTACAAAATACACAAAGGATGCCAACTTTTTACCAATTGATTTCAACAGTTCAAGAAAAAGAACAATATTCTACATGTATATGAGTTAATACCTTTGATATATCTACATTAGCTTAGAAATGTGTTTAATCTTAAATACATTTCCTCTAGTTCCTTAACACTATTTCAATTCATTATGAATGGAACTATTCTCTTTCCTCTTTTCATTTCTTAACCAGGCTGCTGCGACAGAACCAGATAGTATTCAGGCACCCGTTACCGTAGAAACCAATGTGTTCGCCACGCTTCGGCTGTGTCGAGCTCTCATCCCGCTCATTCGATCTCATGGCAGGTGAGAAAGTTTTCTTTTTGTTCAGCTACATTTTTTTGTTAACAACTTGGCCAGACACTGACTACACTTACTTTTATCTTAACCATAGTATTGGGAAGATTGCTGCCGTTTCTGGAGTTGGGTTTCCACTTCTAGCTCTTATTGCTGCTCAAAGAAATGTGATTTTCTTTTTAAAATTCAGATACTGCCCGCCAAATGACTTTTTGGTTTCCTCTCTTCAAATTGATCACTCATGCGTGAGATATGAATCATATGAGTTGCATTAAATGAAAGAGGAGGTTCTAAGCTTTCCAAATATGTGTCATTTGTTAACTATAATTGTAATTAAGTTATGATAAAACATCGATAATTCTCGGTTTCGTTTTTTCTGGGACGCACTGTATAGCTATTAAAAAATTGTTTCATTTTGTAGAGTTGTTACTATGGCCGGTCAACTTGGCTCATTGGCTTACCAGAAACTTGGTCCGGATTTACAGAAACGATTCAAAACTGTGTCTACAGAACAGGGCATCGTTGATCTTATGACTGAGTTTATCAGGTGAGGTCAATATCGTAATAATAATAATAATAATATATGAGATTTTTAAGCTCCGAATCCACTCGAAATCGAATTCTCAAGCTCCACCTGTGCCAAAAAAAATAATAAATCACATAAAACATCTTTCAATATAATAGTCAAATTCATAATTATAATACATGATTTTCCAACAAACTTCATTTATGGTCTGTTAAGTCTAGTTATGAAGCTAATCAATGAGTTATCTAGGTCCTAAACAGTGGAATACGATTCCCCAAGTAATAACGAAATCACAATTCATATCTTCCTTTATAAAACAATATAAAATCTTACTACTAAATAATTATTAATCAGCACAGTTGTTGATTTTTTTTTTAATTGTTTATATCTGAACCCTCTCTCATTGTTGTTTTGTTTTCTTTCTTTTTTCTTTTCTCCCTTTATATATTGTTTTCTTCTCTCTATTTTACTTTCTCTTGACTTATAGATAGTTGAAGTGTTTGTACTTTGCTTATTTTACTTAATTTATTAATTTGTGCTTATAATATTTTATATTTCTTTTTGTATTGTTTTTCATTCTTTAATGGGCGATCCAACTTCACAGGTTTTCGCAACCTTCATGGAAAGCCCCACATAAAACCTTTGTAAACATAGTTAAAATTTACAGTTACTTTGTATATTTTGATTTTTATATTGCAAAATAAAATTTAATTGAAAAAAAAATGAACATATGTTCTTTTTAATATAAAACAGTAGTAAAAAAGAACATATGGGTGATGGCTGATTTTATCGGTGTAATATATAGAAAACTGAAAATTCACTTCGAGGAATTTAGTTGTGAATTAAAGAGCTTATTGTAAAATAAGATTTGTTTTGTTGTTGTAATGATAATATAATGATAATAATGATATTAATAATAATATTAATAATTATAATAATAATAATAATAACTATGATAATAATGGTACATATAATAGTAATAATGCTAATGTTAATAGTAATAATGAATACAAATCATGATCATGCTTACCTCAAACATCTTCTTATAATATACTGTGTAGAAGGAAAAAGAATATAAAAGCAAAACAAAAAAATAGAGAAGAGTAGGATACACATATTTCGTAAATATTACAGTTAGTAATATAGATATCTTTTTTGTTTCTTACAAAAATTGTTTTACAATTGATGTTAATAAAGCCTCTTTCAGATTGTTTTTAATGAATCATTTCAATCCAGTGCAGCTAAAGAAGTGAAGAAAAAGGAGCTTGGGTGGGGCTCATCTAACTATGGAGTGAGCAAGCTGGGTGTGATAGCCCTTACCAGAATCCAGGGACAAGACATCATCAAGGACTCGGGCAGGGAAGATATCCTCATCAACTGCGTGAGTAGAACTGTCAAATAGTTAGTAATACTTATAAATGACTCTTGAGTCTTGAGATGTAGTTATATTGAAACAAGCAAACAGTATTTGTAGCTCTTTTAATAGGATCCACATGCAGAACTCATGAAGGATTCTAGCAATAAAGATATTCCCATCAACTCTGTAAATAGAATTGTCTTCTCTCTAATGCTCTTACTGCTACAGACAGCCCATCTCTACAACTTAAAAGAAATAAATATATACATGTGTCACTCCAGCTATTTTTCCCCATGTGTAACCAATAAGGTTTCTAAGGTTTCAGTATATCTGTAACTGATAGCTAATAGCCATAACAAAGCTTTAATCACAGAAAATATCAAATACAATGATTTTCAACACGCATTCATGATTCCACAATTCAGTTCAGTAATAGTTGGTAATTATATGGGACATATAACTTGGACTTGCCCATGTATTAAAGATACTATATCCCTTTTGCAGCCAACATCGAATTCTGTAGAACTTTGCAGGAATTGAAAATATGTCATGTTTGTCCTATCTGTGAAATTTAAACGTTAGCAGTGTCCTAATATTCAAATTATGCAAGGAAATCCGTTCACTTGCTAGACTTTACTGTCAGACACTATTGAGTGACTGACTGGCTTTTTTCTTCGTTGGTAATAACATACATAAAATGAGCTGTAAAGAGTACATGAGCATTTGTCTACATCAATAACCCACTTCTTGTAATGGCCAAAATTAAACTGATTGAATCTTTGTGCAGCATAAAATGTACGACCATTCAGACTGTTACTTACGGGCTCTATAGCTCTTTAAGTCGATTCGACAACTAATAGTCGTTATTTTCCCACTTAAAGACATTTCCAAGCCCTCTTTTTTTAGGGAAGTTCTAAATTAGTATTATCTTTCAAATGCCGTTTGAATTTAACCTTTTCATTTTTTGGGCCTTCAAATGGGACATAGTACCTTTAATGTAGCTGTTGTTGTATATTTGACATTGACTCTTGCTTATGCAGTGTTGCCCTGGCAACGTGGCTACAGACATGTCAAGTCACAAGGGACCGCTGACCATTGACCAAGGTGCGGTCACACCAGTCTATCTCGCTCTTTTACCCGGGGGATGTTCACACCAGGGACTTTTCTTCTACCAGAAAGCTGTAAAGGACTTCTGGGGCCCTGTTTCACAAAATCAACTGCTAAATTCTGATGACAAATTTGCTCTCAGCCAATCAGACGCCATGATTCCAGTAGCTTATAACAGTAGCTTGTAACTTGTTATTGATATCAAGTTTTATGAAACAGGGCCCTGGTCGCGTATTTTTTATTTACACGGCAGCGAGGGGAAAAGCTCGATTAATTCCAATGAAACCGCTCGCAGAGAGTCTAGTCTGTAGTGCGTGTACAATGATGATGTGTACTGATGACTTGTGTTGTCGATGTACAGTGTTGTTGGTAAGTTGGCCGAGGGTATGTATGTTCACGCTCTCTGTGCCATGGTGTCGCATATAATATCATACTGCCGTCTCTATTTATTGCATAAAAAATCCATCTATTTAGTTTTCTTGTTTTCCTTTTTAATTTGATGTATTTCTTCGTTTCTTTCTCTAGATCTACATGTTAAGTACAATTCCCGTTATAACTGCACTGCACTGCTATGTACTCGTACTCCGACTCGGTCTAGTCTAGACTCTTCGCGAGCGGTTTCATTGGAATTAATCAAGCTTTTCCCCTCGCTGACGTGTAAATAAAAAATATGCGCCCTGGTCAGGCATGCAAAACCTAACCATGCCTAAGTTTTAGCATTCCCTTCCAGGTTTTGTGATGTTTGCCACAGGATTTTGTTTATAATAATAATAATAATAATAATAATGGGTTCTTGTATAGCGCTCATGCCAGTCAGATTTGATCCTCCTGGTGCTCCCGATTTTATATAATTAATTAATGCTCAAGTATATTTCTTTCTTCCATTGTACAGTAAAAAATGGATATTTAGTGTAGCGATTATACCTCGATAAAATAACGATAAAATAACGAAAAGGGAATACTTTTGTTAATGTATTTTATTGTCAGTGCAACCTTGCTTTCTCATAGCTAAAATAAAATAGAGTTATGTTGTGTGATCTGTGAACATGCTTTTACAATTTCTATTCACAATACCTCACACACTCATATTTCTAAAGTATCTTTGTCTTGCCCTATATTTTAATAAAATAATACTACTCACTTGTATTGAGATATTGATAGATTCAAAAATCATTTAGTAAATACATATATCTCAAGAAGTATATTTTTGTTTGTTTGTCTGTTACTGTGTGGGGGGGGGGGTGTTATTTTACATGAAAAAACGACTAATTGTCATTTGGTCTACGGCAACTATAAAATTTCCACCTTTTATAATCCCACACGATCTCCCGAAGTCATGGAATTTGGTTTTCAAATTTCTGTGGAAACCCTGTATTATGATTATTATCATCTTGGTTATCATCATATCATTTCATTTGCAAAGTTTTAATGTTAATTGATTGATGTAATTTGTAATGCAAATTCTGTTTCCTTTACTTTTCTACTATTTTCCTTCTAAACCGCTTAAAGGCATTACGCAATTTGCGGTATAGAAATATCTTATTATTATTATTTTATTATCATCATCATAATTATTATTTTCATTGTTAATAATTTCATTCATATTAAAGAGATATGTAGAAATTAGCCAAAGGTGGCCTATTGATAACAATTTCAAGTCATTTAAGGTTATAACATCTATTGTGAATGCTTCAATCACCAATGGTCATTTCCCTGATTCTCTCAAACATGCTCATGTGACTCCACTCTTGAAGTCCACGAAGCTGAGTCCTGATGATCTAAAGAGCTACAGGCCTGTATCTAATCTTCAGTTCTTGGGAAAGACTGTAGAGAGAGTCGTGTTAAAACAAATCCAGGAGTATTTGTCCGAGCATAACCTATATTCTGAGATGCAATCAGGATACCGGCCACATCATAGTTGTGAAACTGCCCTGCTAAAAGTTTCAAATGACATTCTGCTTTCCCTGGATAAAGGCGATGAAGCGATTCTGTTGCTGTTGGACTATTCTGCAGCCTTTGACACCGTGAGTCATGATGCCCTTCTAAGCCGTTTGCATGATAGATTTGGACTCAAAGACACAGCCTTGGAATGGTTTCGATCCTACCTCACTAACAGAACTCAGTCTGTTTTTGTTAGCGACTGTGAGTCACATGTCAGCTCTTCGAACTTCGGAGTACCCCAAGGATCTGTTATCGGTCCGTTAGCATTTACACTTTTCTCGTCTCCATTGGAGGATGTCATTAAACACCATGGCATATCTTGTATGACTTATGCAGACGACACTCAAATTTACCTCGTGCTAAAGAAGGATAACCATGCTGTTGCTCTACAAAGACTCAGTGCATGTTTTACAGACATTAAGAATTGGTCCATACAGAATGGATTGAAATTAAATGAAAATAAGACGGAGTGTATACACTTTGTTAGCAGACATAGGACTTGTAGTCCGATTGATGATGTATGTCTTGATGGTACTGACATAGAATGTTCTACAGGTGCTAGAAACCTTGGGGTCACATTTGATAATAATCTATCTCTGAAGACTCATGTGAACAATGTATGCAGATCTGCCTCATTTGCGTTGCATAAAATCGGTAGCATCCGTCAGTTTCTTACTAAAAAGACCACCCAGAGACTTGTTCAGTCACTGGTCATGTCTCGTATTGACAACAGTCTTCTGTATGGTCTTCCTGATGCACAAATTAACAAATTGCAGAGAGTACAAAATTCAGCTGCTAGACTTATTGCAAAGCGTCGTTCACGTGAGTCCATCACTCCACTGTTTAGGGAGCTTCACATGCTAAGAGTCCGGGAACGAATTGATTTTAAGATCCTCTTGCTGACTTTCCAATGTTTGACAAAAACAGCTCCAGTCTACCTTCAAAGGGTGATATCAGAATACTTACCCTCCCGCAACCTGCGCTCAAACAAGAAATCACTCTTAATAGTTCCTGCCACCAATACCCAGTCTTATGGTTCCCGAACTTTTTATGCAGCATCCCCTCAACTCTGGAACAATTTACCTCAATGTATAAAACAAGCAGATTCAACAGACAAATTCAAATCCATGTTAAAAACCTACTTTTTTGTTAAATAGCCTTTTTCATTTGCATATGCAGCCCTCTCGATTGTCCACTATTTATTATGTATAACTTAATATTTGGCTGTAATTCCTTCTATTTCTATTTTTCTTAAGCGCTTAGAGACATATTTTGTGATAAGCGCTATACAAATGTTGTTAATTATTATTATTATTATTATATATATATTGGAGGGGTGGAGGGCCTAATGCAAACAATTAATTAACCTCCAAATTGCCAAATAATTATGCTTATCAGATACATAATATGAAATATGTAATATGAAGAACACTAATATTCTAATTGTTTAATGCAAATTTCAAAAAAGGTAATCATTGCTATTATTTTCTTGTGTCATAAATTGAGGGCAACATCCCCCCCCCCTCCCTCAAAAAAATAATAAATAAAAAATAAATAAATAAATAAAATGATAATACCTTGAAATAGGGAAATACATGACCCGTGACGTATCTAGACCGTGGTTGGGGGGGGGGGGAGCCAAAACATTGAACCTGAAGCGATAAACTTGTAATTATAATAAAATGCTCAAAGAAGACCAGATAATGCAGTCTTTAATGGTCCTTACGTACAGGTGTACCAGAAGCAAAGCTAGAACATGAGAAGGTATACATATATATATATATATATATTGTTTTTCTTTTCTTTTTATTTCATTGTTTCTTTTTTGGGGGGGAAGGGGGGTGTTTTTTTCTTTCTTTTTAAACATTTGTTTTGATTATTTTTTATTATCATGTTCTGTACGTATAGTATTATCATTATCATATCAATATGTTATGCTTTCATTTATAGCTTATTATGGTTGATGTTCATTATGTATATCTTATTCTGAAGTTTTATATGATATTCCTTTGTACATTTTTTCAAATATGTTATTCAGAGATTGATTTTCAATAAAATGGCCTGTTGGAGGGTCCAAAAAATATTGATGATTTTTAATCATTATTTGATAAGATTTTATTGATCCAGTAATATTTTGACATTCAACATAAACATAATACAAATATACAGACATTTATATCAATGTAACAACAATAGATCAAAGAAGAAAACAAATGGATTTTTCATCATTATACAAAATAATGATAAATGGTTCAGGCTGTATGCATTTCTCGTACGAAGCCTGATGGCTTTGTATGATAGGTGCATAAACAGACTCAACAAGAGCGTTTAAATCGTTTCATGAACGAATGAAAACATGCATCAATTGTGTTCTATATGTACAAAATTTCAATTGGAAGATTGCTTCGTGTCATTATCGCTGAGAAATAAATCCCCACCCCCCCCCCCCCCCCCCCCCCCTAATTTTTTTTTTTTTTTAAATCCAAAGTTTAAAATGCTTACTTTAGCGCTCACAATATATAATTAAGCGCACTACTTACCTCACGTTCAGTAAATGCATCACACGTGACCGCATTTGACCGATCATTTTGATGAGGATCTAGGATTGAGATGTAAATAAGCTTAATTTATTGCATTACTTTTCGATTGGTAGACCAATAGATTGACCGGAGGCAGAGTGGCCGAGGAGTAAAACCTGGGGAATTATGATTTTTGAGGCGCTTCGGAGCCACCACGGTTGGTACGGTATTGGCCGTACCACTTTTCAGCCTTAAAACAAAAAACAAAAACAAGAGAGAGGTGGAGAGGGTGAAGAAAAGAGAAGAGAAAAGGAGAGGGAGAATTAAAGAGAAGAGAAGAAGAGAGAAGGTGGGAGGATGATAAATGTCATGTAGGCTTATCAAGAACATGAACATCGAAGTGACATGCCTTTTTAGCATTTAATATTATGAAACGCATTCTCACATAAACCGAAAGACAGCATAATATGTGCCACAAAGCCTTTTCATCCAATCGCGAATCTTAAAAATAACACCCTCAAGAAAGTGAGGAATTAAACTCGCCGCCTGATCGTGAAACTTCCTATTTATAGGTTAGGCTACTATAAAAAAATTCCGCCCATTTTCGTCACCTCTTCGTTCAAATTTTAAAAAAATTTGCTTTCAATTCTTGCAACGTAGGCTTAAAGGACATGATTATTTGGACCCAATTCTTCCCGCCCTTCTCTGGTAAATTCATGGGACAACCAGGGCCTACGGCAATTTTTGCGGGTCTCTTTGGCCCATACATCTATTTTATGGGGTAAGGGTGGATCCAGGGGGTGGTGGGGGGGGGGGGGTTGCTGAAATGACATGATTTTCCGGGATTTTTTTCTTCTAACTTTTTAGTAAATTATACTTTTATGCATTTGTTGGCAAATTATAAATTCCCAAATATGCTTGTTTACAAGCCTACATGTTAGGGTCCGCGGAAAGGCGGGGCTCGGGGGGGCTAGAGCCCCGAGGTTAAAGAGAAATAGAAAAAAATTAAGACAAAAGGAACAAAAAATAGTGACCTGCCAGTGTCACAATTAAACAAGGGATAAAAAAATATATGTTCATCTGACCGTAATTGAATTGTTAAAACCTCTGAGCTTCTAGGGGCTCCGCCCCTGGACCCCAAGCCATTTAGTGACCTGCCAGTGTCACAAATAAGCCTGGCATCAAAATATGCTCATCTGACGTTTATTAAATATCTAAAACCCCTGCCCCCCCAAGGACCCTAAGGCGGGCCCTTGGATGGATCCTAATCTGACCGTAATTTAATGCTTAAAAAGTTAAAAAACCCTGAGCTTCTGGGGGCTCCGCCCCCTGAACCCCAAGTCTATTAGTGCATGACCTGCCAGTGTCACAAATAGGGTATCAAAATATGCTTACTTGACCGTAATTCAATGCCTAAAACCCCTAAGCTTCTGTGGGCTCCGCCCCTTGACCCCCGCCGGGGCTTTGCACCTGGAACCCACGCAAATTTACGGTCCACTCACTTCGCACGCTATACGCTTCACCTGACCGTAACTGATCGTAAATACTTTAGCCCCCCCCCCCTCATTTCGAAAAACGTTCCGCGGGGCCTGCATGTGACATGTAGAGTAGCGGATGTGGATGTTTTTCTGCCCCCCCCCCCCCCCCCAAAAAAAAAAAACAAAAAAAAAAACGTTTTGCTCTTTACGCCACTGAATTTTCACTTGTATCAACTTACCATGGAAATTGCCATCAAGAGCTTCAAGGGGGCTTCACCCCCCCCCCCCCCCCCAGTCACGAGTTGTTCTACTCCTTTGAACCCGACCCCCACTGAAATTACGTACCACTTTTAAATTTATTCCGACGGGCCTGTTCAAATTGCATCATGTGGCTCTTCATTGTCAGTGTCTGGTCAAATATATATTCTTTATTATTAATGAATTTAAGCGAGCCATATGTGTTTTTGTATTCTATAACCGCGTCAGGGAAGGCAACTTTAAACAAATATTATTTGACCCCCCCCCCCCCCCCCCCCCTCCTCCGAAAAAAAAGAAGTCGTGGTAATAAGCTGACATTATCTTTCTAATAGGACTGTTTACATATTATAATTATTTCAAGAAATCTTACAAAATTGCAAACGTGTGACCAATTTTATTTTATTATTTCTTCTGACTTCCCTTAATTTAGATTTGTTATGACGATGAACATCTTTTCATTAACATGAAACGTTGATGATAGTTAACAGACTGTTCAGTGATCACCCCTGGGTGATATCGGCATAGTAAAAAGTCGCACATGAACGAATATTCAAACAAAGCAAAGTCGCAATTGCAGACACTGGCATACATCAACAGAAAAAGATATGGTCCAGAGTGTTAAAAGGAAAGGAAAAACATCAACAACAAAAAATCAAAATCAAAATTAAAACTATGTAAATATTGGTGGGTTTTTTCAAAGGGCAAGTATCAGATATCCATGTAGCTCAAGTTTTACCTTACCCTCGGGGGCCCTCGGGTCTTACTATATTTTCGTATCGTTTTGTTTTATTACGTATACATTTGCACTCCACTCTTCTTGCACTTCGCCAATAACAAAGGTCAAGGTAAATCTTTATCTCACACACCGGGCAAGTATCAGAATCACAGAAACGTAGAGCAGCAGAAGTGAGAGCAAGACGCCCTTACACACAGTCTGGCGGAAATCATCGAAATCGATGGATAGCGCCAATAAACTCAACAACAACAACAAATGGCTTGCCATAGTGCTGCATGGGCAGCAGTCCGCGCGGCGTTTCATAGTCAATTGTTGTGAGATTCATAATCCACGGCCGCCATAAAGAAACACAACTTTAAACCATGTCTTCTCGCAAAACGATTGCGTTGGTGAGTAAAATATTATCTAGCTCTTTTCATCGCATTGTGGACAATAAATTGCATGTCTGGTGTCAAATAAAACATATACATGATGTAATGCCATGGCCCATGATGAGAATCCCGTCGGTAATAATCTGCCACGGACGTGGATCAATCAGGGTGCACGGCTCACGCCACCCGCGCCTCTACAGTTCCGGCACTCTAGCTGCTATGGTTCAGGGGAGCTGGGAGCGGGCTGCCCCGCGCCTGTCACCGCCGATCCCATCTGTCGGTTCCAGGTAGCCTTGTTAACTTGGGCTGGATGCTAATGACATTTTAATATATTTTTTGATATTGATATCACCAAGGCCAAACCTTAACTGGCTCCCATAGATGTGCGCAGAGAGGCAGGTAAAAAAATTAATAAAATGTGTCCGAAATCACCCCTTCCTGCACCCGATCTGACAAATATTATTGGACAATGGCTTTAACGATTGCTAATGCCACTCCTAGAGTCCTGCAATTAAAATACGGAGGTAAAAATAACGGAATATTAGCAAATACCTTATTAACTCCAATACAGCTAAGCTTCCTTTCCACATGTGACAGATGACTTTAGTTCTGCATTACAATGATGTTGACCTATGACATGTGTTGTTACTACTAGTTTTCCATTCCTTGTATAGAGCATTTTCTCATTCTGGTCCATCCCTTTGGAATAAGCTGCCACTTAGTATTCGTAATTTAACTGCCCTTCATGACTTCAAAGTTGCTCTAAAAAGCCATCTCTTTCTAAACAGTGCTATTCAATATTTAAACAAGGGAGGTTAGAGGATACCAGAGAAATGATGCAAAAGAATAAGTCTGATCACAAGTCGCACTGTCTGTATACAAATGCAGACTCCATTATGAATAAAAGAAGCTGGCTTCTAACCAGCATTGAAGAAAGTGAAAGCTTGGAGGAGTTAAAAATTCAAGCAGCTGGACTTGAAATAGATGGCTTTGACTGCTTCACCAATGGAAATGATTGGAGAGGTGTATGCGTTTACACAAACAAAGGGCTTAAAGCTACCAAAAATAATGACCTATCGGATATGGTTTTCAGACAAGTCTCCAAGACAAAGGCAATCTTCTTGTTGGTTGCATATACAATGTCTCTTATTTCCTCTTGTCTATTCCTATTTCGATTCCAGGTCACAGGAGCAAATAAGGGCATCGGCTTTGGCATTGTCCGAGCTCTTTGCAAAGAATTTGGAGAAAGGGGCGTGGTCTATCTAGCAAGCAGGGATGAGGGGCGTGGTGAGAAGGCGGTCCAGGAGCTCAAAGGGGAGGGGCTTAACCCAAGATGTATTCAACTGGACATCTGTAATAACGACCATATTTCAAAGGTTGCTGACTACTTCCGGGATACTTATGGAGGCCTGGATATTTTGGTGAACAATGCTGGCATCGCCTTTAAGGTACATTGATTATAGTATGTATAGATATAAAGATATTGTTGTCAGTATTGTTATCATTGTTATAATTATTGTAATTATCGATATTGTTGTTCGTATTATCATATTGATGATTGAAAAAAAAATAATAATGTATAATCATAATCATAGAAATAGAGCAAGATATTAAAAAAAAAAAATACAAATGACATTGAATTTATTGAATTCATTGTTAATGATAATATTCTCTTTCCTCTTTTCATTTCTTAACCAGGCTGCTGCGACAGAACCAGATAGCATTCAGGCACCCGTTACCGTAGAAACCAATGTGTTCGCCACGCTTCGGCTGTGTCGAGCTCTCATCCCGCTCATTCGATCTCACGGCAGGTGAGAAGCTTTTTTTTTTGTTCAGCTACATTTTTTTGTTAACAACTTGGCCAGTCACTGACTACACTTACTTTTATCTTAACCAGAGTTTTGGGAAGAATGCTGTCGTTTCTGCTTTGGTTTGTGAAATCGCTCTATGGCGGAGGCATCATTTTTGACTGCGCGCAGTCGAAGTTCCATCTAGTTAGGAGGAGATTATAATTCAGATATATAGGAATGGCTATTTAATAAAGTCAAGCACAATTCAAATCCCTATAGAGACATCCATGGTTAAAATATATCAGTTAGTGCCTTTAGAGTTGTACAATTTTTTGGGGGAAATATTGAATCAAATGTTTGAGATGTGATACAAAATATTATGCGATGCTGGTTACCTTTTTTTGTAGCTCTCCATCGTTGTAAAATCATTGCAGTCTGGCTTTGCCATAATGATGATTATTTTTTAATCAATAAACCATTCATCTACCTATCCATCTATATGATCTACTAAAACAGTTTCTAACTGGTACAAAGTAACAATGCTGAAAACATAATTTTCTAAGTACATATGTCAAGGTCTGGGGAAATAAGGGAATACGTCATCGGACTGTGGATCACATGGTCTGCAGTTCGAACCCCGCTGCGTCACTCTTGTCCTTTAACAAGACATAAATGTTGGGGCTTAGGGAATACGTTACCAGACTGTGGATTACCGTTCGAGTCCCGCTGCGTCGCTTTTGTCCTTTGATGAGACATAAATCTACATTTGCTACTCTTGAACCAGGTAGTACCTAGGGGCATTTTACACCTCGAATTCCTCCAGAGCCTGCAGGCTGCACAGCTTAGCCGGCCTGATTTATCCGATTTAAATTGATTTCACGATTCTTTTTCAGGATTTTTTCCTGATTTTTTTTCTTTCCTTTTTTTAACCGCTTTTATCCCGCTGTTTTTCACAAATTTTTTTCCCCACAATTTTTGTTTTCCCTGATTTTATCTTGATTTTTCTGATTATTCCCATATTTTCTCTATTCTTCCTTATTTTTCCTCAATGTTCTTATTCTAAAGGGGGGTAATGTTGTTAGATGCCATCCCCCCCCCCCCCCCGAATCCTCCTTTTCTTTTAAAACTCAAGTGGGCATTTTTTTTTAGTGCCCTGCTTAGGCAAAGGTAATTGGATAAAGTACACTGTCAGCATTTCGAGCGTTTCCTTTAATGAAGCTAATAAGAATTTGATTCATTTTGTAGAGTTGTGACTGTGGCCAGTCAGGCTGGATCATCGATCTATGGGAGACTTGGTCCAGATTTACAGAAACGATTCAAAACCGTGACGTCAGAACAGGGCGTCATTGATCTTATGAATGAATTTATCAGGTAAGGTCAATATTATAGTAATAATAAGAATAATATATGAGATTTGTAAGGCACCAAATCCACTTAGAATCAAATGCTCAAGGTGCACTTGTCAACAAAAAACATAATTTACATATAAGCATCTGCATTATAAACAAAAGAACAGGAGTAAGTTAGAACATATTGCTTAGAATTTTTATTCAAGATATAAACATTATAGTTGTTGTAATGAATAGAAACTTGAAAGTAACTTTGGAGAATTTAGTTGTGAAAAGAAAAAGATGAAGATGAAAAAAATAGTAGTAGTAATGATAATAATAATTATAATAATAATATTAGTAATGATAATAATAAAAATGATGATAATTGTAATAATGTACCATACTTATATCAAATCTACCACAAATATATCCTTTTACACTGTGTAGGGAAAAAAGAATATGCATGTATGTAAAAGAAACAAAAAAACTAATTGAGAAGAGTGAGATATATATACTTCATTATGTTACCAGTTAGCGATTAAAATAGTTTTATAATTAATATTAATGAAACCTTCTCTTTAAGATTGGTTTTAATGTGAAATGATTCATTCCAATTCAGTGCTGCTAAAGAAGAGAAGAAAAAGGAGCTTGGCTGGGGCTCGTCTAACTATGGAGTGAGCAAGCTGGGTGTGATAGCCCTTACCAGAATCCAGGGACAAGACATAATCAAGGACTCAAGCAGGGAAGATATCCTCATCAACTCTGTAAGTGGAACTGTCAAATAGTACCTGGGGGGTGTTTCACAAAGATCATAAGTCGAACTTAACTTTAAGTTGGACTAAGGAGAGCAATTTGTAGCCTTAAATTAAATACTTCCAAAAGCAAAAATTGAAGTTTTTTTTTAGACTTTTCATAAATTTCACATGAAGAACATGAAATCTCTTTGATAATAGTAAATATGAATGATTTGAATTGAACACTTTATGCCTTTTGAAATAAATTTAACAAAACATTTTCAATGATGCTAATGGCTTTCCATAATTGTTAAGTCCAACTTAGAGATAAGTTCAACTTAGGATCTTTGTGAAACACCCCCCTGGTAAAAAATAATACACAGCACAGTGAGGGCATTAGTAAAAATTACCCACACAAGGTACCTTTGGAACAGTCTGACACGCCCGAGACGATAGCCAAGGGTGTTTGGACTGTTTTGAAGGTACTGAACAAAATGATGTGTATTATTTGTTTTATAAGATTATGTCTTATTGGTTATATAAAATGATGTTTTATAACATGGTTTTACTAATGATCGGTCATTAGCATTTGATAATGACCGGTCATTATCAAATTACGTTTCAGACAAAATAAATGCCTGGTCACATGTACGCTCTCATCCAATTATTTGATCAGGATCCATGTCATCATCTTATAATTAGTATTATATCCTGTATCAACAATGTACTGGTTTTTGGTTGAGAGCTCTTCACGTGACCAGAAATATTTCAACCATTTTAAGGTAGCTCTGAAAAAGTACTATGTCGGAGTAGAAGTACTATTTGTGAGTTGAAGGGGTGATAATTTTTATAAATTTAATAAATTTTATTAAATTTGAAGTTTTGAAAATGTTGAATTTTTATAAAAATAATTTTAATAATTTTTTTATAAAAACGATTTTTAATAATTTTTTGTATGCAGGATAAAAAACAAATACCCTGCCTTCTTTTTGAGGTACTGGTTAGACTATGGGCCTTGTTGACTCCGAAAGTACCATTTGCTTTTATTGGAGTCGCCTCTTGCCCATAGTTTCAACCAGAACCTCTCAAGACAGTGTTTATTTGTATATTATACAGAAATGATTATTGAGGTTGAGATTTAGTTTGAAGCAAGCAAACTTGTATTTATAGCTCTTAAAATGAGATCCAAATGCAGAACTCATGATGGATTCAAACAGGGAAGATATTTGCATCAACTCTGTAAATGGAATTGTCTACTCTCTCTAATGTTCTTACCGTACTGCTGCAGACAGCCCATCTCTGCAACTTAAAGAAACAAATATATACATGAGTCGCTCCAAGCTATTTTGTCCCATGTGGAACCAACAATATCTAAGGTTTCAGTATATCTCTAACTGATAGCTGATAGCCATACTAAAGCTTTAAAGATAAAGGCCAGTTCTGGTCATGCGATTGCATTGTGAAAGAAACGTTGTGGAATCGATCAGAAAAGGTTGATCATCTAGCATATAAGTATTGGTGTGAACTGCAAGGTTCTGGAATCATCAAAATGATAAGAAATTTGGCACAGTCTTGGTTAAGTTACAAGCACTGTACACAGAAAGATGTATATGGGACTACGCGACCACGTGCGCGATATCTATTTGGTCCAATCGATATAATAATTTACCAAATATATCAATTAGTAGGCAGTTTCCCGGCAAAATATTGTCAATCTGGCGCTGCTCAGTGCCTGCCAGGCTCACAATCTATTGGGCAAAAAGAATTTCCATTTTAGGTTAAACTTATTAAAATTTGGAGTGGACTTTAACAAATTATGATTATTATTATTATTATAATTAGTCAAAACATATTCTTTCACATGATTGGTAATGAGAGCTTCCATTTCTTTTTTTTTGAGAGAGGAGCATTTCCAAAACTGGTCTTTACCTTTAATCACAGAAAACATCAAATACAATGATCTTTTAATGTCAAGTCGTGTTCATGATTCCACAGTTCAGATCAGTAATACTTAGTAATAAATGTAACTTATACCTTGGACGTGCCCAGGTATTAATGTAGTTGTTGTTGTTTATTTGACATTGCCTCTTGTTTATGCAGTGTTGCCCCGGCTACGTGGATACGGACATGTCCAGTCACAAGGGACCGCTGACCATTGACCAGGGTGCAGTCACACCAGTCTATCTTGCTCTGTTACCCGGGGGATGTTCACACCAGGGACTATTCTTCTACCAGAAAGCTGTAAAGGACTTCTGGTAGATGTGTGGCGACGGGGGATCCGATGGATGTCTCTAGAGATTAGGGAAGTGGGTGTAAACATTGTAGAAAAAGGTGCCCAAACTTTGATGTATACCGGTCTTTTTGGCTGATGCTGCATGGAATTTCTCCCAATAATGATAACATACAAATAATAAACAGCAGTGAGGGCATTAGTAAGAATTACCCACACAAGGTATCTTTTGAAGGTACCGAGCGTGGGTTTATATGCCCAAACAAAGTGATGTGTATTAGTTGTTTTATAAGATGATGTTTTATTTGTTTTATAAAATGATGTTTTGTAACATGATTTTACTAATGACTAGTCATAAGTATTTACTAATGACCAGTCATTAGTAAAATTACGTGTTAGGCAAAATAAATACCTGGTTACGTATACACTCTAAACCAATCGTTTGATTAGGATCCGCTTTATCATCTTATAATAGTGTCTAATCCAGTGCATAGAAAGCGCTTTGATATGCCAACCATGGGTCAGCATTAGAGTTAGAATATATAAACAAATTACCAAGCAGTCACAGTGTGTGTTCAATGAGGGTATATAGTTCAAAAATAGATATGTCTTCACACTGTGTTTGAAGTGTTCTTCTGTTGGCGATTATTCCATTTGAGGAGGGAGCCTCTTCTGGGCGGTGTTTCACAAAGATCCTAAGTTGAACTTAACTCTAAGTTGGACTTAAAAATTATGGAGAGCCATTTGTAGCCTTAGAATTAAATATTTCTAAAAGCAAAAATTGAAGTATTATAGACTTTGAATAAATTTCACATCAAGAACATGAAATCTCCTTGATGATAATAGAAAATATGGTTGATTTGAATCAACATTTTATGCCTTTTAAAATAACTTTTACAAAATATTTTGAATGATGCTAAAGGCTTTCCATAATTTGTTAAGTCCAACTTAGACCCCGTTCTCATTCACTTCGTTGGAGCGGTCTAACTAAGACCCGTTCCTCAGGAGCAGTTCTTAGGTGAGTGAGAACAGTCAAAGTGGTCCAGGAAGTGGACTTCTGGACCGCTCCAGAAGACCACCTCGGGAGGTGGTCTTGAGGAACGGGTCTAATTAAGAGCGGTTTGGACCGCTCTAACGTGCAATGTGAACGGAAGCGTACTTTGAACGGAAGTGAGCTAGTGACGTTCCGTGCGAAACGTAGTACGGTACATACGGTTATTCTGCGCGCGAAAAAATTGACCTGCTGACCTGAGCTGCCATAGCAACAAGACCACTGTGACTCGTGGATCGGTTTGAGCCATAAAAAACTGCTCGGAGTGTGAACGCTCGCAAACCGTTCCTCTGGAGCGGTCTAACTAAGACCACTTTCAAAGTGGGTGAGAACGGGGTCTTAGAGTTAAGTTCAACTTAGGATCTTTGTGAAACAACCCCTGGAGTTTAGAAGCAGTAGAAGAGACAGCTGCATCACAAGCTAGTTTGCTGTGGAGTGGTTGAAGGAAGGTCACTGAAAATGCTAGACTTGTGCGACCTGAACGGGAACATCTCCCAAAACTCTCCTCAACATACTTTGGTGCTCTGCTGTTGGACACTTTGTAGACCTGGGGGGTGTTTCACAAAGATCCTAAGTTGGACTTAACAATTATGGAAAGTCGTTAGCATCTACGAAATATGTTTTAAAGGTTATTGTAAAAGGCATAAACTGTTGATTTAAATCATTCATATTTTCTATAATCAAGGAGATTTCATGTTCTTGATGCAGAATTTATAAAAAGCCTAAAATATTAGATTTTTTCGTTTTTGAATATATTTTATTTTACGGCTACAAATGGCTCTCCATGATTTTTAAGTCTGACTTAGAGTTAAGTTCGACTTAGGATCTTTGTGAAACGACCCCAGTAGGAGAAGTTTCAAGGAGATCATGTATCCTTAACTGACAGCCAGAGGAGTTTACGAATCAGAGGAGTTTTATAAGAACATGAAAAACATTGTACCCAAGTCTAAAGGCTGCATTCTGTGCAAATATAAAGTTCTTATTAATCGTATATTGAATTAAATCTGAAGTATGAATTACATTCAATAACTTAGTCTGAATTATGAATTGAATTTTAGTCTGCATTTTGAATTATCGCATTTCGTGTTATCTATGTCCAAGTAAAATGTACTATTCTGTATCCATTTGTATCTTATTGCTGTTTATAATCTGTAATTTTGAATTGACATGCAAACCAAACAAATTTCAAATAATTGGACATAAAATTTGAATTGAATTGAAAGAGCCAATGGTAGAGTACTAGAGTTATTTTTACATATATGCAAATAACATTTAAATATGTAAATTAGTAGTAGAGGCTGATTAACCATGAAGCTGATAGCAGAATGTAGATGTGATGGGTTGAAGTGCAGGATCCAAGCATGGTAGAGTTATTTTTACATATATGCAAATAACATTTAAATATGTAAATTAGTAGTAGAGGCTGATTAACCATGAAGCTGATAGCATCATGTAGATGTGATGGGTTGAAGTGCAGGATCCAAGCATGCGATTGTATTGAGAAAGAAACGTTGTGGAAGCGATCAGAAAAGGTTGATCATCTAGAATATAAGTATTGGTGGGTACTGCAAGGTACTGGAATCATCAACATGATAATAGATTTGGCCCAGTCTTGGTAAAGTTACAAGCACTGTCATAGAAAGATGTATATGGAACTACACGAACATTTGGCATAAAAATCGGTCCCGTATTTTATGATGTTACATGCCATATTTAGGATACTAAGGCATTTGAAGAGCCATGCTTTTCATGGTACATATTTTTAACTGATGTTCTTCCCATTGGAATAATACAATGATGGCACTCACAAATCCCAGAACTCAACCTTCTCTTTAACTCTTTGTATGCTGGGCCACACAAATCATCTGCCTGTACCATATTGTATTCATAATAAGAAAGATATACAATAAACATGTAACAAAGTACAGTGGTTCATTTACTTGACTCTCAATCCAAAATTTTAGGGTTTGGATCCCGACTCGGGTCTTTTGGCAAAGCAATAATCCATGTTTGCCGCTCTCCACCCAGGTGTGTAAATGGGTACCTGGCAATAGCTGAGGTAATAATTATAATTAAAGGGCCCACATGTAGAGCATGACAAATAGTGACCCAATTATTATTATTTATCATTATTGTAAATTGCACAAATCATTATTTTTTCCTGGAGTGTGTTCTTTTTTCTATCCATGTATATGTTGGTAGAGTTTGATTTCCAAACTGGGCTGTACTTTAGCCGATAGAGAAGGAACTTTGCACCGCCAAGAACATAGTATTGTCGATGTGGGATATAGATTCAGCTGCTTACTTTTTCTCTAGCACAAAGTTTTTGAGTACATGTATCACGGACTTTTTCACAGTAAAATGATTATTTTATTATTTAACTAAATCCTCCTCCACCTCACAATGCACAAAAAGCATCAACAGTATAAAACAAATAAACCAAGTGATCAAATGCAGCATATGCGCATACATTTACATAAACAGGAATATGTGATTAACAATAGTTAAGATTCATAACACATGAAAAAGTGAATTATTGAAGTGGGCGTGTACTCTCAGGGTATGTGTATTTCTAATTTAAATGATTATGTAACATGTTTGATATAAATCTGATATTTACCTCTTTTTTTTGTTATTCATTTAAACTGGTTCAAATACCTACATCTAGCTTTCAATAAAGCTTATGACAATCTATTCATGTACATGCATATAACATTTGAATTTTTATAGCATGTTATTACAATTGATGAACTTTGTACCATAATGATACAATTTTGTGTAACTATATATTGCATATATCATCATCATCATCGTTAAGCGTTTGTCTATCCCATGATGTGGTGTTGGACATGTAATTTCCCATATGCCCTTCTCAAAGCCTTCAGCATTCGCCTTGGCCTTGGTTAGACCAGGGGCCCCGTTTCATAAAACTTGTTATCTATAACAAGTGCTAAATTTCTATGACAAATTTGCTCTCGGCCAATCAGATGCCTTGATTTCAGTAGCTTATAACAGTAGCTTGTAACTTGTTATTGATATCAAGTTTCATGAAACAGGGCCCAGATGTTCTCATGTCTTCTTCCAGGTTATGTGAGGTTTGCCACAGGACTTTGATTGTACATGTATTTTATATATGAATGAATAAATCAAATAAATGCTCAAGAGTATTTCTCTATACCTTGTTTTTCATTTTACGGTCAAAATGGATATGTATCTCTGTCTTACCCTATATTTGAATAAAATAATATCCAGATCTCTAGATATTTCAAAACTCACTTGTGTTGAGGTATTGATTAGCAATGGCGACTGGCTGGAATGCTCCCCAGGGAGTGGAGAATGTGCATACCTTGTGTGCGGGTAAGCCTGAATCTGATGACTGGGGTAATATATGTTCTGCGCCTAGAAACAAAGTATTAGGCGCATTATAAATGTGAGCTATTATTATTATTATTATTGAGATATTGATAGATTCCAAAATCACTAAATAAATACATATATCACAAAAAGTATATTTTTGTTAGTCATTTTATGTAGTCACCTTTCAACATCAAAAAAATTGAAGAATTATCTTTATTTAATTCTTCCATTGGTTTCATCTTAAAGGGTAGCCAGCATGTATGTGCATGTGTGTGGGGTGGGGAGGGTGTGTGTGTGTGTGTGTGTAGATGTTTAGATGTGTAGGTAACTTACATAAGATCCTTCTTGACTGATGTTATCCTGGTTTGTTATCGTATTTTAAAGGTGACCCAATTTACAAGCTCTGTTTCACGGGTCACCTTGTCTACTCTATTTCTGTCAAATGTGTTAAATACGTAAATATATGCCAGATTAATAGAAAAAAACGTTGAAGCTTTATGATGTGAGCATTGATGCGTATGTATTATGATGAAAAGAATGTGCTCAAATCTTTAAGAAAATCGGATGATTTTTGTTGTTGTTGTGTTTTTTTTTTTTTTTTGGGGGGGGGAGGGGGTAAATCCTCCTTTTGTTTGAATTTCGGTCACATTGTTTCGACAGATTATAACTAATTACCCTTTTCTAAGAACTTCAGCTTTTGTGGGGTTAGGCTTATTTCATTGCAGTCATTCACCATTCATTATTACCCCCACTTCCGTTTTGTTCAGAGTCGTGTAGTACTATATTTTGATAGGTTTTCACTTCCAGGAGGAACACAAATTCCCTTTCCTGTTCCTGGGTTGTTGTTTTTTTTTTGGGGGGGGGGTTCCCTCCCCCCCCCCCCCCTCTCTCTCTCTCTCTGTCTGTCTCTTTCTCTCTTATTCTCTTTCTCACTCTCTTTCTCCTCTCTCACTTTATCTCTCTCTTTCTCCTCTCTCACTTTATCTCTCTCTTTCTCTCTCTCCTCTTTCCATCTTCTCTTTCTCCTCTCCTCCCTCACTCTATCTCTCTCTCTCTCTCTCTCTCTCTCTCTCTCTCTCTCTCTCTCTCTCACTCCCTTCCCCCCTCTGTCTATACTTCTTCTCTGTCATGCTTCTAGATATTAGCATTATAATGCTGATTGTGTAGTATATAGTGTTTTTACCATGGTGCCAATAGGAAATTAAATCTGAATATGTATGTTTAGCAACCGTCTTTTTATGTTACATTGATTGATCGGCTCATTGTTAGTATATTAACTAAGATTATATTCCAAAATATAATGCTGTATGGTTTGGAAATAACTTTTTGGTTAAAATTGAATTAAAGTTAGGTACAACGGAATGATTTATTAAAAAATCATGAATATATACATTATGCTTCAATATGCTGGCGGTTATACATAATTATATAGACCTAAAAATTACAAAGAGTTTCTTGACCTCCGAGGTCCGTATTCTACCAATTAGATTAAAACCAAACCCTTGATCGCACTTAACGAAGGAAAAGTTTTGATCTCGGACCAACTTCCTTTCTTAACCCGATTTTGAACCATGCTTGAACAAAGCATTGGGTTTGACTTTTAATTGGGTACGGGCCATGATGTTGATGTAGAGCATTTTTTGTTAATGTGCTTTTTGGTTAAGAAGACTTTGACTTCATTTGAAAAGGATGATGATGATGATGATGATGGTGATATGATGACAGTAAAGGTGATGATGATGATGCTGCTGCTGATGATGATGATGACGAAAATGATTATTTTGATGATGAGCATGATGGTGGTGGTGATGTTGTTGATGTAGATGATGAGCATGATGATGATGAAAATGATTATTTTGATGATGATGGTGGTGATGTAAATGATGATGATGGTGACATTGGTGGTGATAAGATGACAGTAAAGGTGATGATGATGCTGACGACGAAAATGATTATTTTGATGATGATCATGATGGCGATAACGATGATCACTACAAAGATGGTGATAATTTTCATGATGATGAAGATGATGGTGGTGATATGCATGGGAGTGGTGATGGTGATGATGACGGCAGGTTCTTGCCTGAATAAAGACCCTCCGAAGAAATTCCTCATAATATGTAACTGTGACACAAGATGGCGCTCTTCAAAACCAAAACGCACGTTACAAAGAATGATATCCAATCAGCGCTGCTTCAGGTGACATCACGTGGCATCTTTTTAATATTTGACCAATAACAAACACCGGACGTTCTGAAAGTGGGTGTGGCCTATATTTTGCCTAAAGTGGATCAGCACAGTCATAGGACGTCGCCCAAGGAAACCGTGCTCGTGAGTTTATAAACCTTCCCTGTGTTTTTATAGAAATACAAAAAGAAGGAGAAGAAGAAGAAGAAACATGAGATGAAGAAGAAGGAGAAGAAGAAGAAAGATGAAAAAAGAAGAGGAGGAGAAAAAGAAGGAAAAAAAGAAGAAGGAAGAGGAAGAGGAGGAAGAGGATAAAAGGGAGAAGAGGAAGAGGAGAAGGAGAAGAGGAAAAAGAAGGAGCAGAAGAAGAAGAATAAGAAGGAGAAGAAGAAGAGGGAGAAGAAGAAAAGGAGATGAAGAAGAAGAAGAAAATGAAAAAGAAGGAGAATAAGAAGAAGGAGATGAAGGAGGTGATGAAGAAGGAGAAGAAGAAAAAGAAATAGAAAAAGAAGGAGAAGAAGAAAAAGAAACATGAGATGAAGAAGAAGGATGAAAAAAGAAGAAGGAGGAGAAAAAGAAGAAGGAGATGAAGGAAAAGGAGGTGAAGAAGAAGGAGAAGAAGAAGAAGAAAAAGAAAAAGAAAAAGAAGAAGAAACATGAGATGAAGAAGAAGGAGAAGAAGAAGAAAAAGAAAAAGGAATAGAAAAAAGGAGAAGAAAGAGATGAAGGAGAAGGAGAAGAAGAAGAAGAAAAGGAAATAGAAAAAGAAGGAGAATAAGAAGAAGAAAAATGAGATAAAGAAGAAGGAGAAGAAGAAGGAGGATGAAAAAAGAAGAAGGATGAAAAAGAAGAGGAGGAGAAAAGGAAGAAGAAGAAGAAGAAGGAGATGAAGGAGAAGGAGATGAAGAAGAAGGAGAAGAAGGAGTAACAAATATATAAAAAAGAAGGAGAAGAAGAAGAAGAAGAAGAATGAGATGAGGAAGAAGGAGAAGAAGAATAAGGATGAAACAGAAGAGGGAGGAGAAAAAGAGGAAGAGGAAGAAGAAGAAAGGGACCAAGGAGAAGGAGGAAAAAGGAAGAGGGAGGAGAACAATAGGAAGAAGAAGAAGAAAGAGAGAGAGAGAGAGAGAGAGAGAAAAAAAAAAAGAAGGAGGAAAAAAAGGAGGAGAAGAAAATAAATTTAACTGTTTCCAGTACAAAGTAAATCTCTACTTAAGTTAAAATGGTTGTCAGTGAGCTAATCAAAACCGAAAAAAAGGTCAGGTCAGTTTACTGAAGCATTGTGTTTGGAATAATAAGTTCACTCTGATTGATAAATAGTCAGCAACTCAGCATACTGCAAGGCTTTACATGAGGCAGGGCTTTGTAATATATACCAATTGTGTGATAACAATGGAGAAATTCTCCATTTTGATTTTTGGAATGAAAAAGGTGTTTCTAGCAAATAAATTTTACAATACATGGCAATAGTGAACTCTGTAAAAAAAGAGTGGAAATGTGAATTTGATCCATTCGTATTTCAAATGTTATTTTAGTAGAGAAAGCGAAGAGCACTCACAACTAAATTTAAGTCAAGTTGCAATTAGTGTACAAGGTTTTTTTTTTCTGAAGTAATAGCAAACCAGTTTGTGAACAATTATTTTCTAGCACCTTTGATGTTCAAGACAACGACTGGTCACAAATCTATATATAACTGAGAGTTTTCCGATTCAAACTGTCACATAACATACTTTATACTAATAACAGATTGTACCAGATGAAACGGTTGAGTCAGATATGTGTACTTTTTTGTAAATCAATTTTAGAAACACCTGTTCATATATGTCATGAATGTGATGTTGCTTTTAAGCTGAGACAAGAATGTGTTGATACGATTGGCAAGAAATTTAACATTAAGTTTGAAGATCTCAGTAGGAAAAGAATGATATTAGGATTCATCAAAGATTGGAAAGGACCCAATATAATGTTATCGAATCATTTGTTACTAATGTTTAAAAGATAGGCCTATATGTATATCCAAAAAATGCATTAACGCAAAACCATGTTTAAGTGGGCTAACGTCTTTTGTCAGTAATACGAAATACATAGAACTTAACATTGCAAAACAGAAGAAGATTGAAGGAATGCAATATAAGGAATGGTCGTCTGTGGAAGAATTATTTTGATTACAATATTATTATCCTATGATATACACTGTATAGAAAAGGACGTGTTACCCACTATTTCTGTATTGTTTGACGTTTTCCATTTGCTTTTACTTTTTGTAATTATTGTGCAGTGATTTTATGATTATTGTTATCATGATGTATGTACGAATTGTTTGATCAATACAAGTTTTTAAAGTTTTTTTTTTTTTGAAGACCGCAAAAAGTTAATTTTTGCAAAGCCATTGTGTTGCAAAAAAATCAATCCTTCCGTCAATAAATTATTTGTGCCTTTATTTTTCAGTGCAAAGTTGCAAGGGTGGCAAAAGAGCGAGCATGAAAAGAGGCGAAGAAAACAACCAAAGTGATAAAAAGGTGTGCCCAAAAATAAATCTGATTCTCGGAACCGGTGGAGATGTTGAATATTCTTGGCTGAAATGTTTCCCCCCAAGCACACGGAAAGGCCATATCCAACCATATATACTATCATGTTAAAAGTATATGAACTCAGGAGGCACTCGTTTTTCCGAATTGCCATTATTCCAGAGGTTCGTTATTCTGAAACGCAAAGCTCTCATACCGGCGAAAATGAAATAGGATTCATTATTCTGAAGATTTGTTTCGTTTTTGATGATGATGATCCACATCACTTGTGTGGCACCATTTATCTGTTTCAAACATTCAAAGGCGTCCACTCCTCCCATAGTTATGGATTACACATTTGCTCAGGTCTCAAACCCATCTTTAAACTATATATTTCTAGCTTGCATGTGTAGCGACTTGAAGAACAGTATAGGGATGGAGTTCCAGAGGCATGTATCAACTGAAGAGAAGGCATGATCACCACATTTATTCCGGTAAAGGTGCATAATCCCGAAAATGAAAGAGTTCCATATTCTGAAGATTCGCAATTCCTGAGAAAACAACAAAACAATAGACTTACATAGATTTATGTCATTTTCTGAATTACGAACTTTCTGGATATCAACAAACAACAAAATACGGACATGTTAATCACAAAATCTAAGAAGACAAAAATGCCCCCTCTAGACGTTTCTGATGAACCTTGTTGGGTTCTCCGGCTCCTGCGCCTGCGACGATAGTCGCGGTAATTTTTTAAATACTCACTGACTTCCGAACTTCAATCCTGGATCTTACAATGTACCTTACCCCAATCCTAATCCTTATCCTATAAAGCCCGGGGAAATTGTCGGACCACTTTCTTATGAAAGCTTCATTTATATTCTTCACTTTTGGTAAGATAATTGAACTGTTTTATTTCAGAATTATTGCAAGTGCGAAACTGAATAAACCAAATTTAGTTTGTTTTAAGGATTACACAAGGAATACAAATTTAATTTGCTTGATTTAGTAATATTTGATCAAGCTTTCTAATAGATATTGCGATGATTAAAATAATAACAAAACGAACATAATCTTTTTTTTTATCAGATACTGAGAAAGTTTGTATATCTTTCTGAATGTTTATTTTATGTTACTTTATAATTTTTCTTTATTGAATGGAGAACAACAATGGTTTCATCAATCGGTTTGACAAACTTAAGCGTATTAAGGCTGTGAGGAAATATATTGCACAGTTCATCTCACATTCTGATCATTATTTCTAAAATTCAATTTCAAATATCTAATCTTTCAGAAAAAAACCCTGTTAAAAAAACTGTTTTCATCGCTCGCGATTGTTTATCATGATGTAGATTCAAGTAAAATCTCGAACGCCCTCTCTTGTTGTGTCACTTATAATGTTATCATTTCACGCGCGACTAGACAAGCCGGGTCCCTCGATCAATTATCCTTTTAGTCCCTTTAAATCATTCATATTCGTATTTGTGTAGGATTTAGACGTAAAATAGAGCACTAGAAGATCGATCTGACATTCGTGTTCAAACGTGCAAAGGAACCCTTTGGACTTAATCGGACTTAATTCAAGATTGCTCTTCTCGATTGTAAGTCTTGCATTCCAACAAGTTCGGGTAAGTTTTTTTTCTTCTGCTGCTATTATTTTTTTGGATTGTGGTTGGGTGCGGGATGACAGTCAGTTTCCCACGGCCCCTGGCGGCCTGGCTCGGGTTGCTCTCCGTGTGTGCTATCCGCACTCATACACACACCGTACATTTGTGTTTGCGACCCTTTTGATTTTGCAGACGTGATCTTGATATCGTCTTTCAGTGTGCAGTGTTACATGTATTCTTGACTTGTGTCGTAAAAAAGCGTCAAGTGTTTCTTTTGCAAATGAGTAGACCCTAATCACAAGTTAAAAGATTTTCTTGGGGTGTAATCAAGTCGATGGTCAGTGGTCTAAATTTAGATCCATTTGAAGTCCCAAGAAGTGGGCGGTGGCACGATGAATTCATAGTTGAAAAATGTAGATCGAGGTCAAACTCAAAATGACACGCGGCCGACATATCTACATGTACTAGCCTAACCAATGCTGTGCCAGGCCAGTATGGTTGATATTTTCTTTATCATAGCTAGAATATACATACATAATCTAAAAGTAAGGAAATACAATTTAATTTCTCATACTCAGACAGACAGACATGCGCATAGATAGATCATAGGTCTACGTGCACATTTACTGTAAGCTCCAAATGTATTCTGGATTTCTGCACAATGCCAGAACTGGCAGAAGCCAGATTAAAAACAAACATAGACTAGATCTAGTCCTAATTAATCTGAAAAGCTGTAGACAGTATTGATTTGCAGTTGTGTTACACATGTATGGATTAAGTGCATTTTCAGATGATCCATCTGTACATTGCACATCAATAAAATGACATGTGGATGCTGAACAAATACATGTACAGTACATGTACATAGATCTATGTAGTCTAGCCTGCATTGGACTAGACAGAAATAACCATCTGGTCTGGGTAATTCTTTTATAAAACTGACATTTGTCAACCTTCCCCATCTGTATAGAGGTGGTCAGTAGAGCCAGATGTACACGTAGTCTCAGCAGAATAACCGTTGATATCAGAGACTGAAGCTTTCGGTCTAGCATTGGACTAGTACACCAATCGTGACCACTATGAGAGACACCACACCACAATATCCTTGTTAAGTTGCTGAAAAGGCTTTTGATGAGTACCAGCATAGACGTAGACGTACATGTAGACAGAAAAAAGAAATTAATTCGCAGTCTAATGACTAATCCACTCGACTACAACACATCACCTTGGACATATCAAACATGCAGGCCTACATCTAGATCAGGCCTTCTCAACTAGCTTATTAGAAGCACCAAAATAAAAATTTATTGAGGTTGAAGTGCCAACCTCTATGTTTGGTGACTGTGTTGCGAGGGAGCGTAGCGACCGGGCCGATACTGGGTGGGGTCCCGGAAGCTAGTGGATTTTAGGGCTTTTTTAAGGCCCAGATGTGGCATTTTTAACACCTTTTTGTTCCATAAAACATCAATCATAATTTCATATTGATGTGAAATAATTAGTACAATTCATGGCTAAAATCTACACTGGAAGTTAATTTACATGTATTATTTTGGTGCACTATAAACACGGAAAATGTCAAAATGAAGTGAAAATCAAACAAACAAAATGGCTTGCTTACATTTTGGGCTCAACTTCGACTGCGACTTTTTGATTTTGCTGAGTTTTTTATTTTAAAATATAATTTTATGATTTTTTTTCTTTCTTAAATTTTATTTTTTAATTTTTATTTATGTTTTATTATTTTTTTGGAACAGCCGCGCGCCACTCTGACTGACCGCAAGCGCCACGAGTGGCGCGCGCGCCGCCAGTTGAGAAGGCCTGATCTAGATGTACATGAAGGTCTACAACTCTACGTACTGTTTCGATCATGAGCTATAGGACAAACACTATCCAATATCCTCTCTGTGATCACCGACCACCATCCTTGAACTTTGGCTAGTCGTCATCCCAATCACTGTCATCGTGATCAAGGGGCTTAACTCGGAGCCTGTGACAGCAGTTACCCTCCGTGATATGGGTGACCCGACCTAATAGGCCTGTCCTCATCAGCTCGAGATTGCCAAATAGCCCACTATTTCTGATTTGGGAAATAATCCAGAAGTTACAAATCGCGTCCTCATCAGCTCGAGACTTGAAACTCAAGCTCAATATATTTTGCTTAGCGATCGCGCATAATGCGAGTCTTCGGGCTGGTGAAAAAGCACAGGACAAATAGCAGGATATTTTGCAAACTAGCCCAAGATATCTTGGGATGATTATCTCGACCAAATATCCAGCTAATTGCAACTTCGGGCTGATGAAGACACAAAATAACTGGATAATTTGCAATCGGGATATAGTTCAAATAGCAGGATCTTTGGCAATCTCGAGCTGATGAAGACAGACCTAATGACAGGCCTAATGACAGGCCTAACGACATCAAAGCATAGACCCTATACATGCAGCAGTTGTTCATGTTACTCAGTGCCCCTCTTTAGAAATGCTTTGTGGCGTCTGATACACATTAGATACATTTACCTGCATGTACATGTACAGTGTACATGTATGTATATACACATTAATCCATGTATCCCTTGCAGGTCAGACAGGGGGCTATGGTGTA
This sequence comes from Strongylocentrotus purpuratus, assembly GCF_000002235.5. Taxonomy (NCBI): domain Eukaryota; kingdom Metazoa; phylum Echinodermata; class Echinoidea; order Camarodonta; family Strongylocentrotidae; genus Strongylocentrotus; species Strongylocentrotus purpuratus. The sequence goes on from NW_022145604.1 coordinate 9,466,165, forward strand.
TGGTTAGGTACATGGTTAGGTACAGGTTCAAACATTGTACCTGATCATACATGTACCATAGCCCCCTGTCTGACCTACATTACAATGTATAGATTTAGGGTTAGGTTTAGGGTTATGACTTAAACTCCTGCAGCTCATGACCGCGTACTGGAGTCGGGCTAACTCGGCTCAAAGACAACTCGGCCCAGCTGCATAACGGTCAGTTTTTGTAGGTTTAGGGTTAGGGTTAGGTTTAGGGTTAGGTTTAGGATAAGGGTTAGAGTTAGGGTTAGAGTTAGGGTTAGGGTAAAATGACAAAAACTGACCGTTTTTGCAGCTGGGCCGAGTTGTCTTTGAGCCGAGCTAGCCCGGATTCCCCCTGACTATACAGCATCATGTAACTCTTCTAATAATATATCTTGTCAACTGTGTAATGCCTCCTGAAATACATTGCTACTTCTGTAATAAAATCATTTCCCCCCCACATCAATACCCCCCCCCCCCCAATAATGATGTTAGTTTTTAATAGCATGGTTAGATATTAAGTTTTAAGGTTTTTTTTCTCCTTCTGTCGTGTTGTATATTTGTTTGGCTTTTGGTTTTGGTTTATTTCGTGCATTTTGTAATTTTCAAAGTAAATCTTAGCACTAGAAAATTTGATATTCACTTGACTCAGAAATGTTGTAGGAAGCTCGACAGAGATGCTGGTAGTGGTAATTTGTTGATAATTTCCTCTGTTGAGAGTCAGAAGGGCGTTGCATGTAACCCTGTGTAAAAGTATCTGAGTTAATGCCCTTCTGGCTCTCAATAGACCATACTTTGATCATTTTAATATGATAATGTTGACCTGCAGTTTGCAATTCATATCACACTTTTCCCACTGGATACAAAACTCTACAGCTGTATGAGATATCCCCAATTCAGCACTGGAGTTTGATTTACTATACTTACATGTAGGCCTACAGTAGCTATGATAGGGTTCAGCCAATTAACCCATTTCGTACTGGAACCGATGGCCCCTATGTGCAGCCTATGGGTATTTGATAATTCAGTAGGCCTAGTCAGCAGGTTTACATACACGTACCGGTACATGTACATGCAAGTATCTAGTACATTTAAATACATGTACCGTAATTGATGTTGTATAAACCGCCCTCTTGTATTAACCGCACCCCTCTTTTTCACCCTTTAAAAACTCTGTCGGCTGTCGGCAGCAAGCCAGGTCCGTGAAAAAACCCACGCGTGAAGGCCTTTCATTTAACTGCGAGGTGCAGCTGAATGTGTAAGATCATTAATGTAAATTAAAAAAACAGTAGAGGACCTAGGATAGAACCTTGTGGTACGCCGTGTAATAGAAGAAAAATTGGAGGAATTATTATTATAAACTACATATCAGAAAGATTACTTTCAAACCAAGATGACAGACAAATTTGAGTATTGTTCTAGTTTCCGAGTGGTGAGTCAACACACCGATTACTGAGCTGGGAGACATTGCCGGCATATAGCGCCAGGTGGAGGGGAATAAATCAAAACTTTTAATTTTGTTTTTGTTTTTTGGTGTACCTTGTATAAACCGCACCCCTGACTTTGAATTTTTTTCGGCGGCAAAAAGGTGCGGTTTACGGTGTATAAACCGCATGTATATACATGCATGTATACATACATGTATACAGTGTAGGAAGTGGGCCTGAATTATTCAAGACGAAGTGTCCTCTTACTGTAGCCAGGGTGTAATTAAAGCATTCATTTCCGAGGAATCCATCATTTAGGGCTGAAAATAAAATTCCACAAAATCTCAACAACATGTGCACACAAGGAAGTCATGAAATTTACCAAAGATGTCAGGAAATGTTTTTCTCTTTTAATTATTATTGATGAAAAGATTGAGCCCATTTATAAAATGAATGTGTGTAGATGGTTAGAAGGAGGGGTTAATAGAGAGAGAGAGAGAGAGAGAGAGAGAGAGAGAGAGAGAGAGAGAGAGAGGGGAGGAGGATGGGTGGCGAGAAAGAATAGATTCTAATGCTTGTGTACTTGGTATATTTTCCCCTTTCAACCAGTGTACATTATGAGCCCCGCCCCCTTACCGGTTAGTCCTTGCAAATCCAATCACCCGGCCATTGCAAGCTAAATGGTACTACACGTGTTAAATACACTTTCAGACTGAAACCATTGTACAGTATTAAATCACTGGCCTAAAAACTATAACAGGCCATGGTCTCTTGCGTCATGAATGAAAAAGAAACAAAAACAAAAACAGCCCGAATGGATGCAACAAATGGTCAATCCAATTGACATGTGTGGTTTATGGTATGAAGCGATTACTATCGGCAGACAGATGTTTAGATTACAATGGTTTCAATGTCCAGTCTATGCATAATTTGCACAGTGTACTGTACATACTATGCATGTACTGTAAATACCCTTTTTTGTTGTTGTCATCTTGCTTGTTTTTGCTCTATTGTTTTTGATTCTATACAGTGTAGATATTCCCTAAAGTTGATTCATCAACGCTTAAAATTCTCAAATAACCCCTGTCTTGTTCTGATTATCTGTTTCTGAAAATAAAAACTAAACTAATCACCAAAGTGGTGTGCCCCTTCCCCAATCAATTTGCAAAAAACGCCGGCAGAAACTAAATGCTCGCTCTCAATAAAAACATTTGATTTTCGCCCACGTGACTCTCCTCACTTCCGTCCTCGCATCCAGCCTAGCCAAAAGTGGCGCATGCGCACATCTCAGCAAAAAAAAACAGAGTTATCAAACATTAATGGTTTTCAAATTTAAAAAAAAATTTCCGGTAGTGTATTTAAATGTAATATTAGTTGGAAGAAAAAAAATCTAATTGTTTTTTCTGCAATGGAAATTGCCTTACAGGTACACCTGTGTACATGTACATCTACAGGTGCATATTCATATCGTTAATGTTTGCCTCCAACTCTTGACAATTGTAGCTGGTACATGTACCATCTGGATGGAAATAATAGGATAAATCACTTTTTTTTTTTGCCTGTGGTAGTAATACAATTGAAATATTGCAACCCTGAACTGTAAATTAAAATTAATTCAGGTAAATTGTACATGTACATGTACAGTGCACATTTTGATAAGCCCACACACGCTGTACCTGTACATGTTCTGTTCTGTATTACGAGCAATGTCCTGAGAGCAATGTCAGCTATATGTAGAGAGCTTGATCTACATAATGGAAACTTGGTTTACTACCGTAATTAACGGTGTATTAACCACACTTTTTTGCCGCCGAAAAAAATTTGAAAGTCAGGGGTGCGTCTTATACACGGTACACAAATTTGTTTTTTTAAAGTTTTGATCTGTGCCCCTCCACCTGGCGCTATGCCTGGCAATGTCTCCCAGCTCAGTAATCGGTGTGTTGACTCACCACTCGGAAACTAGAACAACACTCAAATTTGTCTGTCATCTTGGTTCAAAAGTAATCTTTCTGATAGATCTCAATATGTAGTGTATAGTAATAATTCCTCCTATTTTTTTTCTATTACATGGCGTACCACAAGGTTCTATCCTAGGTCCTCTACTTTTTTAAAATTTACATTAATGATCTTACACATTCAGCTGCACCTCGCAGTTAAATGAAAGGCCCTCCTTTTTAACACGGACCTGGCTTGCTGCCGACAGAGTCGGCAAAAAAGAGTCCGCAAAAAAAGAAGAAGAGGGGTGCGGTTAATACACGAGGGCGGTTAATACACGAGGGCGGTTAATACACGAGGGCGGTTAATACATGAGGGCGGTTAATACACGAGGGTGGTTTATACACCGTTAATTACGGTAGTTAAAACTTGACCCAGTTTTTAATTATGTATGCCTCCTCCACCCACCAAAGGTGAAGAATTTTCACAAATGCAGAAATTTCACAAACTTTTATTTTCTTAGTTATTGATGACAGCAAAGAATTGTTTCATACAGGGGATGTATGGAAATATTTGTAATAGGGGTAATGATGTTTAGAATGGGTGCTGTATGACTGAAAATTTTCTTGAGAGAAAATAAATATTTCTGATTTTTTTTCACTCCAGTCTACAGAGCAAGTGAGAGGGAACTTCGCAAGATATACTGTACCCTGTATGTCACAGTGTTGCAAATTTGTGTTTGATTGATCGCAACAATTCATAACTTTCTTATTTGCATCGGGTTCTGCTCAAACTTTCACCAACTAGTTTCTCTAATTGTTCTGCTTAGACTAATTTATATCAGGGTAGACTGCCCTTTTAATCTTTTGTAGAACTTTAGCATGTGCATGAAGGCCTACTAAACAATTCATGGTGCAGTCAAGACTAGCATGCAGGCATAGACTCTTATTTATTACACTTTACCACAATTCCTAAAGCCTTGAATGGGGCATAACTCTATTATACTGTTTTCACACTGCCAAAATTTTGCTTAACCCCGTACTATAGGTGGGGTTAAGGGGGGGGGGGGTCTTAGCCCCACCTATAGTCCGGGGTTAAGGCAGCCTATTCCACTTTCTGTTCAGACTTGTATTTACCAAAGAGGGCTAGCCCCACCTATAATACGGGGTTAACTAACCCTGCAAAATAGCAGGGCTAACCCCGCCATTGTGGTGCTAACTCCTGCTAACCCCGCAATTGTGGTGCCAAGGAAATGAATGAGAACAAAAACGAAAAATAGTCCGGTACTACGCAATGGAGTGTATCGCAGCTGGCCAGATGAGAAGTAAGGAGCCCACTGTCCAATCATAACATTCACTATATCCGGGGCTAACGAATTGCAGTGAGAACAGCGTGAATTTTCTTATTCCGGAATAGGCGCTAGTACGGGACTAAAAACAGCGTGTGTGAAAAGCCCCCCAAAATAGTCCGGGGTTAAGGATATAGTACGGGGCTAAGCAAAGTACGGGGTTAAAAAAAAAAAAAAAAAAAAATCAAAAATTAAGCAAAACCAGTGTGACAAGAGTATTAGTCTCTGACTGTGTCTGTAAAATCTCTTTGGTCAAATTAGCTAAAGTGCAGAGCCTATGCAGCATGCTGTCAGCCTAGTCTTGCAGTGCAGTCACTGTTACACACAGCGACTGACAAGGCCCCTGTGTCTGCAAACTATAGCCAAATTAACTGCCCCATAATTGACCTTTTCATTACATTTATGTATGTTGTATGCACACATGCAGTTCTGTAATGTACTTCACTCTCCTTTCAGGCAATGTAAACATACACATGTACATGACAGTCTGGTATAATTTATTCAATATCTATTGCATTAGACAATTATGTTGATAATCAGCTCTGAAATAATCAAACACGGCCAGTTCAAAGCTTAGGCCTACATTTACATAAACCATAATCAAGTTTAGGCCTACAAGTTCCAACAGTTTTACTTGATGTACACTGTAGGCCCACATAAACTATTCTAAAAAAGGTTTGAATTAATTAATTTTGTGCTATTATCATCCTTTTTAATGTATTTTGATATCACATGCATCTCACTTTGAAGGTCACAATCAATTGTAGTGTTAATAATGACATACATGCATGGGATTAAAATCACATGACACAAAATTAGCAAAGCGTGTATAATAATTAGCAGTATTAGGGAGACAAAGTGTTGCATACATTTTGTAAATGTACAGGTACAGTTGTAATTTGTACATGGGGCATAAAGGGGTTGGTGGGGTGGGGGCACTTCCTACCCATCTCCATTTGAATTGTGAGAGAGAGAGATGAACATAGAGAGAGGGGGAGACAGGGAGGGATTGGAAAGGGGGGGGGGGAGAAGGGCAATTTATTTGTGGAATGTTATCCACATAATTTTTCAGGTGCCCCCCCCCCATTCCTCATACCTGTGTCCCCCCCCCCCTCAATTGCTAGATCCAAATAATACCATGTGTGTTCAAACTGATAAATCTAAACAGTTTGATAAAAAATTTGATGCTACAGGCTTTATTTTGTCAGGGTTTTGTAGTTTTGGGTCCAGGGTTGAAGCTGAGAATTCCATTAGGCCAAGTCAAAAAATATACATGTTTAGCGTCCCCGCCCACTTCCTTTTGGGGGCCGCCTCCTATTTTTTTTATTTATTTTTTTTATTTATTTATTTTGTTTAATAATTTTTTTCATTAATTAATTAAAAGATGAAAAACATACTGTTAAAATGATCTATTTCTGATTTTCGAAAAAAAAATAGAAATAACGGCAGCCATCTTGAAAAATAGCCGACTGTCCGGAAAAATGTACCAAGCGGCCATTTTGAAAGAAAGAAAAAAAAAAGGGCCTCCTCCTTCCTATTTTAAAAAAAAACAGGATGCTAAACATGTTTTTTTTAATTATTTGGCCTTAGTGTAGGATTTTGATGCAGAGCAATTGTTGCAGGAACCGTGATGTCTTTCAGCCCTTCCTTTGGACACCCACAAGCGAGAGCCGCCATGACCCAATCCTATTATCTTGTTGACTGATCCTCTTAGGGACCAATTCAAGAAGTGGCCCGCAAACACCACTCTAACAAGTTTCAAGAGGTCCTGAAGGGCCGTAGCCTTATTTTCCATTCAATGACCAGGGGCAGATTTTTCGATAATTACTAATCTTGTAGAGTATGTACTGTACAATGAGGATTTGGAATGGATCGCTGCTATTTATCTGTTAATAATGAAAATATAAATTGCTGACAGTCTGATGGCAAAGAGGGCTTCAGCTCTAGCTCATACTTTCACGAAGAGTTACAGTGTATGTCTCCTTCTAGCTTTCAATATATGACATGTTTGTTTCAAAGGGTTACACATTTAAATAAACTAGTTTTAGCAAGGGTGCTTACATGTACATGTTCATTGTATGTTACATCTCTACTACATGTACATGTACATGTAGTAGAAGTCAAACATTTGAAAGGTTTTTGACATTTTGCCTACATCATGTACAGAAATGATGCACTGACCATTTTCAGAAATAGAGAGGATCTGCAACATTCCTGAAGGAGATTTAATGCTAAATCCTGTTTTCAATGTTTGTCGTTACAATTCATGGAATGTGCATGTATTCATTGCCACAAATGATACAGACTACAGTACAGTACATTGTACTGTAAGTACAATTTATGCTTGACAATTGGTACTTCAGCATGTACAGTACAGTGTACATGTACAGTACATGTACATTGTATTTTGCATGCTATATTCAACATTCCTCAATATGGTATATGATTAAATGACGAAATAGGCCATTTTCGTAATGTAACCAAATTTAATGCATACGTCTTTGTGAAGTGCCTCAATACAAATTATTTCTTTCACCTGATAAGAATAATAGTATTTCAATAGACAGAATCCAATCTACATACATTAGTTGTTGTCAGGTTGGACAAGCATTATGGCTTGACCTACCTAGCAACACTTAATATATGCTGTTGCATTCTGACTATTGAAATACTATTATTCCTATCAGGTTAATGAAATAATTTGTATTGAGGCACTTCACAAAGACTTATGCATTAAATTTGGTTACATTACGAAAATGGCCTATTGGCATGCCATTCATGTACGTGCACATTTACATCATATTTTGCATGACCTGTAGTTAGAACAAAGAGAAATTATATGTATTAATCAAAACATTGATTAATTGATCAATATTTTACAAAATCATTTATTGATTATTTATCTAATCTAATGATTAATCATTTTACCAAAAATGATCAATCAATCAATATGTCACGGAATCAATTATAGATTATTCATCCAATCTAATGAAAACATTCAATCAGAAAACCAGTTGGTTGTAAAACAAACAATCACTCCACCAATAAAGCATGCAAGTAAGAAAGCAAGCAAGCAAACAATCAATCATCCAATCAGCCAACCTATCACTCATTCAATCCCTCAGTGATATAGTGATACAATCGACCAATCAATCAATCATTCAATCAGTCTATCAATCATTCAATCCCTCAGTGATATAGTCATACAATCGACCAATCAATCAATCATTCAATCAGTCTATCAATCATTCAATCCCTCAGTGATATAGTCATACAATCGACCAATCAATCAATCATTCAATCAGTCTATCAATCATTCAATCCCTCAGTGATATAGTCATACAATCGACCAATCAATCAATCATTCAATCAGTCTATCAATCATTCAATCCCTTAGTGATATAGTCATACAATCGACCAATCAATCAAACATTCAATCAGTCTATCAATCATTCCATCCCTCAGTCAATTAATCAATCAATCAGTCAATCAATCTATCAATCAATCAATCAGTCAATCAATCTATCAGTCAGTCTATCAATCATTCAATCCCTCAGTGACATAGTCATCAAATCAATCTATCAATCAGTCAATCTATCAATCAGTCAATCAATCAATCAGTCAATCTATCAATCAGTCAATCAATCTATCAATCATTCAATAAGTTAGTCTATCAATCAATACATCAATAGATGAATCTTCCATTCTACTTTATTATCAATCAATATATTCAATCAATCATTTAAATCATTCATTTGTTCATTTAATCGATTCACCAACAAAAGAATAAGTCCAAACAACCATTCATCAATCAATCAATCAAGTAGTCTGTCTATCCATCCATCATTCATTCAATCCATTGACCAATCATTCATTCAATCAGTCGATCAATCAGTCAATCAATCAATCAATCCGACAGTCAATCAACAATTCATTCAAGTCATAAATGAAGCAATTCGTCGCTGTTTTCACGAAGTGACGGTAGTGAAAAAAAATTGCATTCACTTTGCATTACGATTTTCCTCACTACCGTCACTTCGTGAAAATAGGGACGAATTATTTAATCTAGAATCACTCAGCCAACCAACCAATCAATTAAACAACGATTCATTCATTCATTCAGTTATTGAGATCGGTTATCATTCCATCCATCCATCCATCAATCAATCAACTAATCAATCAATCAATAAACCAATAAATTAACCAGTCAATTAATTAATCAGTCTCAATCAATTAATTAGTCAATCATACAGTCAGTTTATCGATCCAATTAATAAATCATTTAATCAGTACATCAATCAATAAACCAATCGGTTAGTCACTCCACCCAGCTATGAATCAATCAGTCAGTCAGTCAGTGTATCAATCAATAAATCAATCTATCAATCCAGCCAGCTATGAATCAATCAGTCGGTCAGTCAGTCAGTGTATCAATCAATAAATCAATCTATCAATCCAGCCAGCTATGAATTAGTCAGTCAGTCAGTCAGTCAGTGTATCAATCAATAAATCAATCTCTCAATCCAGCCAGCTATGAATCAATCAATCAGTCAGTCAGTCAGTCAGTGTATCGATCAATAAATCAATCTATCAATCCAGCCAGCTATGAATCAATCAATCAGTCAGTCAGTCAATCAGTCAATTTACCAATCGGTTAGTCACTCCATCCAGCTATGAATCAACCCATTGACCAATCTGACAATTGATAATTTTTAGCTGACATTCAATTGAATTTCCCATGCAAACTTACACTTTGCACTTGCTTTGAAGATCAGACTTTATTATCATGATAATGTCAACAGTTTTGTGATGACAGTGATAACGATAGGAATTGTTCGTAGTAGGTTATGACCACTTTGACCTTTTTCATTTCAGGTTAATGATACATTTGTTCCTTTTTGATGATAAGGAACGTATTAAGATTTTATTTGCACATGTATAAACAAGTATGTGCATGCAAACACATACATACTGTACATACATGCACATGTATTTATCATTTTTCTTTTAATGAGCCTTTTTTTACTCTGTGGTGACAGATAATTCAATTATGGGGGACAAATGCTACTTAATTGACAATTTTCAACTAAATTTGTCTATGAATTGACGTGTATGAAATAAATGACTCATTGAGTAGCCTACATTGGATCAATGAATTAATGATATTTATGGCTTACAAAAGGGAAAACTTATGAATGAACAATGCACAATTACATCGTATTTGTGCCCGACATTCCACAAGTGATAAGTATTGTGGAAACTTTTAGCATGAATGGGCAAATTGCTCCCTTTTGTCAATATTTCTTAAATTGACTTTAAAGGGTACCATTGATCTGAAGAAAATAGTTTTGTACTGCTAAAATATATTAATTCAACCTCTAAAAAACTTCAACGTGGAAATCTATGGGCTAACGGTTCAGGAGTACGAAGCATCTGCGCATATTCATGAATGATTTTGACCATTTGAATCTCGGACATTGTGCAAAAGTACGGTACAGCCTTCTGGCTCAGACAAGCTGTTTACATGTACCAGTAAATGTAATTTTTTTAATTATTGACCACAATCAATTTTTGTTCTGATTATATTGCAGGAATCAGAGGATATATTGGATTATTTAGTACCCAGCCAGCTGCTACAGGATAGAAACGTGAGATAATGTCTGTCCCACGATCAACCTTTAGAGGGCGCTGTTTGTTTTGAGTTTTGCTGACAGACTAAGAAAACAACGCATTTTCGGGAACGTGATAACGGAAGTCTTTCACTTTTTAAGATTTGGTGTAGTAGCCAAAATTGTTTTCAAAACGCCAAACTGCCAGAATTAGTATTACATAATGAGTAATCAACCCCCACAGCATCCTCTCCCCCACCAGCACCCACACTCCCCCCACGCCCCGCCCCCCACCAGCTCCCCTGCCCCTGACGGTGTGGGGAAACCCCCTCCAGGAGTAGGGGGAGGAGGTGGTGGTGGCGGTGGCGGTGGTGGAGGTGGAGTGGGAGAGCCTGTAATTAGCTCGTCGGATATGGTGAGGCACAACGGAGGGGCACTTTCCCCGGACCGGGGCCAAATTATGGATAGAGGGCAGATGGACAGGGGCCCGATGGACCGAAGCCCAATGCCCATGGGACCGGACCATGGCTATGATCCCGAGAGGCAGAGGAAACTTGAGGTAGGTTCAACAAACTTTTAATAAAACCTGGGGAGTGTTTCACAAAGGCTAAGATCGACTTAAAGTTAGACTTACCTCTGGCAGGCCAATCATGCCACTGGTTGCGTCACGTACTATTAGACCCCGTTCTCATTCACTTCGTTGGAGCGGTCTAACTAAGACCCGTTCCTCAGGAGCAGTTCTTAGGTGAGTGAGAACGGTCAAAGTGGTCCAGGAAGTGGACTTCTGGACCGCTCCAGAAGACCACCTCGGGAGGTGGTCTTGAGGAACGGGTCTTATTAAGAGTGGTTTGGACCGCTCTAACGTGCAATGTGAACGGAAGCGTACTTTGAGTGGAAGTGAGTTAGTGACGTTCCGTGCGAAACATGTAGTACGGTACATACGGTTTGTGTTCCGCGCGTGAAAAAATTGACCTGCTGACCTGAGCTGCCATAGCAACAAGACCACTTTGACTAGTGGAGCGGTTTGAGCCATAAAAAACTGCTCGGAGTGTGAACACTCGCAAACCGTTCCTCAAGAACTGTTCCTCTGGAGCGGTCTAACTAAGACCACTTTCAAAGTGAGTGAGAACGGGGTCTTGGTCTCTCAATTATGATCTTTAGATAACATTTTTCCTTTGATAATGAGCTATCAAAAAAATGTAAATTGTAAATCTGTAGATTCGTGACCACGATTTATACGTTCCTTTAGAAACCAATGTCAGGTATGGTTATTGGTTAGAGGAACTAGTGGCCTGAACAGCCTGCCATATATAGTTAAGTCCAACTTATCTTTGTCTTTGTGAAACACTCTCCAGAAAGTTTTGATATGTATACATTAGCTACCGGTATGTCCACAATTTACTGTTGTAGTTAAAGAACATAGAACTTTGCGAAACTTCAACGGTTCATAGTAAGGGACCAAAGCAACAAGTTTTTCAAGTTTTAAGCTACAAGCTCGTGGGCAAGCGGTCACTAGCTTTAACAACAAGCTGGTGAAACCCCCGTCGGGGTCACTCAATGTGACTTCCGGACCGCATGACCGTTACCAAAATTGCGGAAAAAGGGGTCAATTTCAAGCAATGTCCGCGGACAAAATATTCCTCGAAATAAAAAAAATGGGGGTGCACAGGTGTCCTCGAAATTGATAAATAGGGGTCAGGAAAAGGGAAAAGAGAAACCCAGGAAGAAAAATTCTCGGAGCCGAGTCTTGTCCTTGAAATATGATGAAATAGGGGTAAATTTGCGAAAGTGTCCTTACAATCTTATAAATAGGGGTATTCCAAAGTACGATGTTGTCCTTGTTTTGACGTAAAAAAGGGGGTTAAAATTCACAAAATGTCCTTGAAATTGACCGCAAAAGGGGGTTATTTGCATTTTTGGTAACGGTCATACGTGTCACCCTCTGTGGAGGAGTGACCCCACCGGGGTGAAACCTCAAAGATCATTGCATCTGCACAGCATTCTTCGAGTGAGGACCACTCCTTCTGCTACTCGTAGTTAACTATAAGGTACATGTAGCCCATGGCTGATAACTTTGAGTAAACTTAATGTTTGAAAACCATACGATGAGTGTTTCTGCATGCATGGTCCTCAACTACAACAAGTAAACCTCAATCTTCCAAACCTTAGCTAAGCTCAAAGATTAAAGACTCTCGCGTGATTGTACCCATTGCGAGGGTCATGACAATTGTTACACATTTCTGCATACCAGAAGTGTATTTTTACCATTCAAATTCTTTTTCCAATGCAAAATTTTCTTGGAATGATTCCAGAACTGATGATTTTTTTCCCCCCAGTTTTAAAAACAGTCAAGCACAGCAAATTTGCAGGATTGCACATGTACATTGTACAGTACATAGACTTGCCAACTGTGAAATATATGCTCCAAGTTACTATTCATTTGCATGGACAATGTATATACATGTATCTACATACATGTACATATACATGTAAATGAATGTATCCTAAATGTATGTACATGTACATGTACATGTTGCGACAAACATTTGCATGGTCACTGAAATAATTATTTCTCAATTCATGTTTAAAAATCTTTTGTCATTTTCGCAAGTCCTGAGCTGTGAGCCATATTATTTTGTAAATACACATGTACACTAGATATTTTTGGACAATATTGTGTCAGATCATTATAGTTTATAGCATACATTTTGTACAAGCAAGGGTGTTGGAATATGACTACTTGTATGGCATTAGAGTGAATGCACTTGTACATGTGAGTTTAGATGTTTAGCATTACCCAGGTACTGATGTGTGATGGGAGGGATAAATGTAGTAATACATTTGTTACATGTGTATGATCTTCACAGTGTTGTTCAATATATAATCAAAACACTGAGCATAGTCTGCACACACAGACTACAATTTGAAACTTAAACAAAATTCCACAAAATCTGAGGCAGAGCCTAGCTCTGCCAGTCTCTGGCTATGTCAGGACCAGCTTAGGCAGATAGCCTGTGGCCTATGGGGTGCACTAGACCGTGCAGTTTGCATAGTCTCTGAGTTCAGACATGCTGTTTCAGACTAGTTACGGCTGATAATAAGGGTCTGCCTAGCAGACTACGCTGGGTACATGATCGAATCAAGGCACACAATTGAGTGAACCGTTTGTGCTGGATTCTTGTGCTGGATTCTGGATTGCGTATCGCCATGCCTCGTATTTCTACATCAGATTCAAAGACAGATCTGAGTTGCACATACATGTACAGTACATATGCAGCTGACTATTCGCACACAATCACAGTACGATGGAGTGGACCCGAGCTTCCACATGAAAGATACGAACTTTGACATTACCTTTCGGAACGTCGGTTCAGTGGTAGATGAGAGATACTCATTAGGAGGGGCTAGGGTTCAAGGCCGGCCGCCGGGGACCTGGGAATGTGTGTCCGGACGAAGACGATCGACCGAGAGAAGAGGATCGAGGAAACGGCCGGTCGGTAATTGGATTCTCCAGACGAGATCAATGATAATCATTAACCAATTTAAGGCCAGCTTAAATTGATTTCTAGTTTCTTGTCAAGTCTTTTTTTGACATGAGGAGGAGTACATGGTTTCCATGTTATTCAATATTTGATAATTTTTATGAAAATTCATGCTACTAAGGCCAGCTTAAGTGCAAATTTTCCTTGTATAATTTCATTTTTACATGTACTGTACTTATTTATGCACTAGAGAGGCTTACATTTATAAATATGATAAACTTTTGTTGCATCATTGTTGACATATCCTCATATTCCTTATTCAGTGTGAACCAAATATTTCAAATAACAAAAATAGATTATAATTTAAAAAAGGGAGGCCAGCTGAAAAGAAGAAGTGAGGCGGTACAAAGACATAGGATTTCATTTAACTTACATGGGGGGGGGGGGGGGGGTTAGGAAACCAATTGGGCATACTATTACACTATTAAAAAGGGAACAGAATGTGACCAGTATTACACTTAAATTTCATGTTTTTGACTGAACATGCTCAATGTAAAATGTCTTTCTTGTTGGGGAGGGGAGGGGGGGGGGGGGGGGGGGGGGCTAAAACTTAGATCTGCCCATTACGAACATTACAATCCTACTACATTGTACATGTATGTACATGTAGCTGCCCTATTCATTGCATAGTCAGTGTGTACATATGTGTGCCCTCCACCAGGCCAATGAACTGGAGATCTAGAAGACCTGCACTGTAGAACCCATAAAGAGCTAGAAAACTGAAGTACCAAACCCTTGTACTGATCTAGGGGCTGGAGACAGAAACCACGTTCAGACTTCTAGAATTCATTGTCTAGCTATCTGAGAATCGTAACTGAGCCTAAATTATCATTATCATTTCATTTATAAAGCGCCTTTTGATTTAATAGATACAAAGTGCGTCCATTGGCGTGGAGGGCTTTTTATAAAGTAAAATGTCACCTTCTTTTTCGTCAGACAGTGTATAAAGAAATAATGTGTAAGAAACGTTACATAGCAAAACACATATTTGAACATCATTCTGAACAAAAACTCTATAAAGATTTTATATATAAAGGGTTCTTCTCTAGCCCGAACATTGTATGGTACGATAATTGTATAACTGGGCGGGGCTTATCCTGAGTGCACACTGATGATTGGTCAGCTGTCAAGTCAATGGACCTCTTCAAACTATTTTCTTTTTAAATACAACGTTTCTTTATACAATGTTTTCTTGTAGTCTGTATGCTCCTTTCGCTGTACAATGATACATGCCATTTTTCAAAATTTGTTATACATGTACATGTAGTATACTGTATGATTCCTTCAGTCTGAATGGGTTAAGAGTATAAAAGAAACACTTGTCGAGTGGCCTCAGAAACCTTTAGGTCCAACAGGGCAAAATGGGATTAGTTCCAATTTTCTCTTTCTTACGTTGGGGGTGCGGTGAGAAAAGTCTGCAGTATTCGCTTCGGGCTAACATGACTTTAAAGGCATTTGTTATCACTGTAAGCACCAGGAAAATTATTGTTGTGACTTTAAAAAAATTCTTATGCATGATCTACATGTGAATTGTAATGTGTCAAGAGTATGTAGCAGATAGTAAAGTTTCATTTGTAATTTCAAAGTATAGCATTTAAGAAATTAGAATGAATAAATAGGTAGCTAAAGAAATTGTGAATAGTTAACAAAAAAAGAAAGAAAAACATTCTGCTTTGTAATTTGTTACAGATTTTAAGATGGCATGCAATTTGTATGCAATTAACCTGTACCTGTTTTGCTACAAAATGGTATGGAGTATACCTGTATTTGAATTCTTGAAATAATGGTTTGATTGAATACAGTGGATGGTATAATTATGTTGATTTTATGATAATTAATCAGAAACATGAGAAGATTGTTTCATCCAACATTGAAAATTTAAAAAATGCTCTAAAAGGGGAAAATAAAATGTCTGTCAATGAAATATTAGAACCTAGCAGCTGCTCTGCACTACATTAAATCATGGCCTTCAGTGTGAAAAGTAACACAAATGCAGGGTTCGTCACCAAAAGGAGTCTTCTATAAAATGTGGGTGCCTCCAAAGTGTTTAACTCCAGAGTCCAGCCCCTCCCCCTCCCCTCCCCTCCCCCTCCCCCTCCCCCTTCCCCTCCCCCTCCCCCTACATGTATGTGAACCCCAAAACATTTAATCCAAATTCCCCTGTGCAAAACAGAAATAAAAATTAAGAGCCCTGCTTTAATTACTCTGAATTTAAAAAAATCTTAGACTGGGGGAGATGTGTGCTTGTACAGAATAATTATCAATGATATATTTCAAACTGAATATATATGCACTTGTTCCCTACAAAACTTGAACTACAAGTACATGTGTGCATACTTGTTCTTGGTCTTGAGGCTGAGGGTGTAGGGATACAATTAAAAACACATAAATGTATAGGTTCAGAGTGTGACCTACATTAATTACAGCTCTGCATTCATGGTCTTTTAGCTGGGTCTGGAATTATATTTTGGTGGGGCCGGTCTGAGTCCAGCAGACCCCTATCCCTTTTTGTTGAAATCAAGGGTTCTTGAGCATTTTGGGAGGGAAGGGGGGGGGGGGGGGGTCCTTGTGCACTACTTTCCTGTTTATATCAAGCACTGCATGCCTGCATGTACAAGAATACACTCAGGATGAACATGTACATTGTATGTAATATACATGTACAAGTATACCACACATCAAATCTACTTGTATATTTCCTGTATGAGGGGTTCCCCCAATCAGCACTGAATTATATCCCAGCGAACTTTTGGCACGAGTCCCACTCTTATAGTTCGCTGATGATGTAGTATACAGCCAGTGCCAAACGCCAGGGTACTATTTTCACAGCAATGTTATTGCCAAAGTGATCGACATCAAAGTCACCAGTTCCAGGTCAAACTGTAAAACCTTGAAGTGAGCTTTTAGCAATGCTATTCTTCTAACATGTTCAAAGGTATTTAAAACAAACACAGATAAGTTTGCAGATAAAGAGAAAAAATGAAATCTATAATTATGTTGAAACATCAACATGTATGTTACATTGTTGATCTGTACATCAGGGCTCCATACTCAGGATTCGTTGGATTCAACATTTGAGATTATATGAATTATTGGGTGAGGGGGGGGGGGGGGGGTCATGATTTAGAATTTAGGGGCCTGTTAGTGGTTTAGCCTTGTTTATGTAACAGGTCTCATCAAAAGGATGCTTTGAGAATTGCAGTATTGGATCCAGGAGGGTACAGGGGCACATATCCCCCCCCCCAAAAAACACTCCTATTCCTTATACAGTATTTACACTGTACATTACATAACAGAAGAAGGGGAAGAAACAAAATTTGTATTTTGTGCCCTCTTCTGTGAAGCAAAAGATTGGGACTAATAATAAACTCCCTCAATCAAAATTAAAATTATGATAAATAAAAATTCTTGCTTGGCAGAGATTTATGTATTGTTTACAATCTGATGTTTAAAAATACATAATTATGTATTGCCAGTTGATTACACAACTAATAAATCATACACTGCAAATGAACTTTCCCCTCCCTTTCCAACTTCTGACATTTTTCGGGGTTGACTTTTTTAAAGTAGTGCCGGCCCCACCTTTAAGTTGATGATCCGCCGTCCCCTCTCTCGAATTTGACACTTGATATCAAGTTTGGAGAGGAAGTGAAGATTGGGTTGCCCTGGGGGTTAGTAGACACAACAGATTGCATGCAAGATAAAATATTATAGGCGTGTCTTCACTATCTCGAGATTTGCCAAATATCCAGCTATTTGAACTATCTCGATCGAAACTATCCCGATCGAAACTATCCAGCTAATTTTCGTCTTCATTTAGACCGAAGTAGCAAATTAGCTGGATAGTTGGTCGGGATAATATCCCAAGATATCTCGGTCTAGTTTGCAAAATATCCCACTATTTCCCAACTAGCGGGATAGTTTGCGACCGTCTTCATTAGACAGAAGTACGGAGTCAAATATCCCGATCCCATCATGCACAACGATTTCCAGTTTTCCGTGTTTACTAGTTGTTCTAGCGCGCTGAGCGGTATAGATCGCATGTGCGTTGGAAATCATCAAGTGCATGATGGGATCGGGATATTTGACTCCGTACTTCTGTCTAATGAAGACGCAAATTAGCTGGATAGTTTCGATCGGGATAGTTCAAATAGCTGGATATTTGGCAATCTCGAGATAGTGAAGACGGGCCTAATGATTCATACAGCTATAAGCCTTGAGTTGACCTTCACTAAACAGCGCCTAATCCTACCCCACTTAGGAATATTTTTTTGTAGCACGTGTCCATTTTGTCTTTCTCTAGCTCTGTCGATGTGCCCCTCCTATGAATGCATCTGTCCTCTCCTACATAATATGTAGGCCTATAGACATGTATATTTGTCTCCTGTTTTATGAAAATCCTCCTCTATGTTAAGCTACGGTCACAAAGGTTCGTACGAATGATAATTTCGTATATCTCCCTATTTTTCCATTGTCTCGCCGAATTTCCATTGTCTAAAAATCGTTCGTACGGCGTTCGTAGCAGTTCGTAATGGCATTTGTGACCGAGGCTTATACTGTTATGAAAGTTTGCATTACATAAGAAAAATGTCCTGTTGTCTAGTTCTGACATTAGGCCCTGTGTAATCAACCAACACCATTTTGAATTCTTTTAATTTTTTTGGAAACCATTACCCTTCTTGGAAAAGCCCATATAAAAAGTCGATGTCTGCACATTTAGATTTTTGGGTGAGTGGTGCGCTGCTTTACATGCAATCGTACAGAAGCACGGAGAGTCATGGGACCAAAAAACTGACACATACTGGATTCACCAATGTTTCAAGAGTGGACTGCAAAAATCTGTAAAATTTCAATCAGCGTTTTAAAAAAAAAACCACACTGCAGAGGTGGATTTTTTTTAGATCTTGGGTTTTTATCATAACTGCCAGTAGTTTGCTTAGCAACTCCAGACGAAACACATAAATGAGAGATTTTTCCTTGCATTGTAGTTTATGCAGCTCATGCATAAAACACAATCATGGATATATGAGATAGTAATAGCCTTGATTTGGTAACACATGTTTGTGATGCATGGAATGGCTGATGAAATAGAAGGAGACTCGTCTTTAGAAACTTAGCATGAATCATCCCCCTGTCCAATGACTTTTGAGGGTACCAAAAAGGGAAACTGGGAAAATTGATGAAAAGTTCATTCATTTTACTGGATTTTCAAATGAAAATACATATTACATACTTGTACATGTACTGCATATCAAAGGTTCGTTGAGGTTTATTAGAGAAATAAAATAAAATGTGTTGATTCATTAGATGTACTATTACTGTATGTGCAGACTAAATTTCTATGTAATGTTTGCATGCATGGACCAATAAAATAATCTTGAATCCTGAATTTGATCTACATTGTACTGTATCTATGGCAAGAATATCACACAAACCATTTCAGCCAGTTAATCTCGATTTGCTGGGCTAGAACAGCATTACAGGTATGAACTGGTGAAAATCCAATTTACTTAGCTTAGGGGGTAGGGAGTATTAAGGAGAGGGACCAATATCCTTATTGTTTTATTTATGAATTAGATAGTGTCATTACTTTCAATATTGAAAGAAAACGTCCTCCATACAGTACTACTGTACATACTGTATGTGCAGACTATGTCATGTGCAAGTTTGATCGGTGGGAACCCTTGCTGGTAAACCCAGTTTGTTGTTCCGCTTTCAAAATATTTTGAAACTTATTATCTGTCTCCCAACTTTTCATTCTTACCTGTTCGTACCAACCTTTTTTTCTGCAATGCAGGAGAGGAAGAGAGATGGGGGAGGGTGGGAATAGAGGGGGGAAGAGAGAGAGAGAGAGAGAGAGAGAGAGAGAGAGAGAGAGAGAGAGGGGGGGGGGGAGAGTTAACGAGAGATGGAGAGAGAAAGAGAAAATCGTTAAAAAGCTACTTTTTCCCTACTTTTTGTTCTTCCATTTACTCATTAAAAAATAGAGAGAGAGAAAGGGAGAGAGAGAGAGATGGAGAGAGACAGACAGACATACATATATACAAGAGCGAAAGAGAGAGAGAGACAGACAGACAGACATACACACACGACCGACCGAGAGAGAGAGAGAGAGAGAGAGAGAGAGAGTGACAGAGAGACACAGAGTGACAGAGAGAGGGGGAGAGAGAGGAAGAATGGTTACAAAAAGAAGACCTTGACAGAAAGTGGAAGTTTGCATTCTGCGGTTGAGATTCCTTTTTTCCAGCTCTTTATTTTGGGGTGACCTCAACAATGGGTTAATTGCCTCCAAGCAGTTGACCTTACACAATCATCCCAGCGTGACAGAAACGAAATACCAATCCACAAAAGCCGCAGATATGCATGGTTTCTACGTCGTTCATTGGTTTGGGACCGATTGAGGGTGGGACCTGTATCCAAAGCTCTACGTTTTTGGCAGAAAAGATGTCAAAGCTTTTTTGTGACTTTTTAAATGGGTTCCACTTCCAATGCACTGTGGACCTACATGTACATGTACTATGGTTCCAGTTTAATACATGCATGTGACAATATCTGTATTTTGTAATAACTTGTTGAAGGTTGGAAGTGGATAATTCTTAGTAAATGAAATTCATACAATGTAGAAACATGATGAGGTGGTTCCAGTTAATATTGATACAATGCTTCCTTCATTTTGTGAGACACTTTTATGTAAAAGTAGATCAACTCAATTTGCATAAATATTTTTTTTTTAAATGTGTCTAAATTTGCTATTGATCATACATCAGTACTGAATTCATTGAGTAATAGAAATACACAACTACATGTGTATAAATGTACTGCAGTGTATGCTTATCATACTTTTTAGTTTGGTTTTGTGTACAGTATGTAAGTTACAACTTACGTGTATTTTTATGATTCATATCTTAATCTTATGACTCAATAATCCAGGTCGTTTCAAAGGTGTGATAAATAGCTAATTCGCTCTTCACTCTTTTTTTTAACAGTAATTTTAAGAAGGAGACAGCCTGATTCTGCCCCCGTGTAATTGGTCCAGTCACCTAATTGAACTTGAAACTTCAAGGTCATAGACTACAATAGACTGTAGGTCAACACTGGTACTTTAACAAGTTTCTGTCTTTCCCTCTTTTTCCATCTCTCCCACTATCCCCACTTTTTTCTTCTCTCTCTCTCTCTCTCTCTCTCTCTCTCCTGATAACCAAATTGTCCCTTTAAAGCCCTATTGTACTACTTGTAGCTACTTGCGCCCTCTGTATAGCAAATACAATGCCTAATCGATGCCTGTTGGTCCACCATGATCCTCTTTTTCTTTTGTTGATTGAGAGCCGATTTGATGAGATAACCACCTGTCAGTGACCTTGCAGGGAGGTCTAATCCTGCATGGCTAAGCTAGTGCAGACAGGCTTTAACAAGTTTCTGTCTTTCCCTCTTTTTCCATCTCTCCCACTATCCCCACTTTTTTTCTTCTCTCTTTCTCTCTCCCTCTCCTGATATTAACCAGATTGTCCCTTTAAGTTTAAGTAGAAAAGCTTGGAGAAGTAGGCAGTCTGCATGCTCTTATCTAATTGGTATGATACAGTCTTCTTTACCAAGGGTACCCACATCAGTGTCAATACTACACTTTCTGCGGGCCCTGCAATTATTAAAATCCCAGTATTGCCAGGTTCCCATTAAATACACCTGGGTACAGAGGGACAAATGTGGGTAAAATACCTTTATCCAATATGTACATGTAGCACCGAGCAAGTATCAGTCCTGTGAGCTCTTGAATGAGAGTAAAGAGTCTTCTCCATGCTCCCCAATTATCTACATCTACTTGTACCAGAAACAAACAAAAAACCCTTAAAAACTAGCTTTAATACCAAGGAGTTTGAACTCTTTCCTCATAACAGTGTACCTGTACATTGTACATCAAAGCTTATATACTGCTCAAGGGGGACACGAAAAGTGTTTTTTATAGGCAGGCCGGCCGGTGGTCGTTATGTTCAGCTTCCCTATCACATGTTTAAATAATAAACCACCTTCAAGGGAAACTGAAAATATGGTTTTCATAGAAAGGTTGTCTATATATACAGGTGGTTGCT
Organism: Strongylocentrotus purpuratus; assembly: GCF_000002235.5. Classification (NCBI taxonomy): domain Eukaryota; kingdom Metazoa; phylum Echinodermata; class Echinoidea; order Camarodonta; family Strongylocentrotidae; genus Strongylocentrotus; species Strongylocentrotus purpuratus. The sequence continues at coordinate 9,488,113 of NW_022145604.1, forward strand.
AAAGCAGGTTAGACAGTACTTTTTCTCCCTTTCAAGTTTTTTAGTCCATTTCTTCCTCTCCTCTTTAATATGGAACCACATTTTCCCTTTAAGCCGACTAACATGAAGAACTAGGCAATCTGCCTTCCATCTCAACGTGATTGGTCCAGTCACCTAATTCAACATGAGATCTCAAGGTCAGAGTCCCAGCCAGACACCTGTTGGCTAATTTGACACTTTGCCGGTTCGGTCACCGTAGAAGAAGAGGAGCGCCCAAGGTGTGAACTGCCCTCGTTGGCGGACTAATTATTCACCGCAATAATGCTCTGTTAGCAGCTAGAGATGAAGGCGGAGGTTTGATACTTTTGCGGGTTTACGGTACTTTCAAAGACGTGGGTGTTGTTTTTTATTGTCAAATTAAATTTCAAGTTCCTATGAAGAAATAAAACATTAACAATGCCAGCTGATTTGTGAGAGAGGCATTGTATTGTATTGTATTTATTTTTCGTCATTTAACAAAAAAAATCAACATATTAAAAAAAAAAAACATATATATTTACAATCATAAAGACACACTTATAAAAAAGAAAGATGGAGGGATGGCCCTACTCAGCGTGGTTAGCATAAATTTAACAATGCTGGTTTACAGAGGGGTCCCTTTATAGGAAGTGGAAACAGTAGTCAATTAGTATTTTAAACCTAATGAATTTACCTATCAATTTTCTTACTTTATTAAAGCCTGTCTTTACTAATTTGGTCAGGGGGATTAGACCGCCCTGCAAGGTCACTTACAGGTGGCTATCTCATCAAATCAGCTCTCAATTAACATACGGAATAGAGGATCATGGAGGACCAACAGGCACCGATTATTAAAGCATTGTTTGCTGTATAGAGGGCGCAAGTAGCTATAATTATTGCATTGGGGCTTTAATTTACTGTATTTATATTGCTGCAATGGTACAACATACATTTACATTGTACCCAGATTTTCAAAGGGTGGATCCATAGACGTAATAGAAATGGTGGATCTATAAACTGGAGCTGTCTCATGGCAGTGACCTTTGACCTTTGTCTCTCAACCAGGGCAGGTCTGTTTTGGGTTGATGGAGATGCATTCCACTTGCCTGGGCAAGAATGTGACCTTTGACCTTTCAGCAATGAACCAAGTTGACCTACCTTTTTGTCTCTTCACTTGCATTTTCTTATTAGGTATGTCTACATCAGCTCGAGATTGCCAAAATAGCCCGCTATTTCTGATTTGGGAAATAATCCTGAAGTTACAAATCGCATCTCCATCAGCTCAAAACTCGAGCTCCAGATATTTTGCTCAGCACTCACACATACATGTACATGTAGTGCGAGTCTTCGGACTGGTGAAGAGGCACCGGACAAATAGCAGGATATTTTGTAAACTAGCCCAAGATATTTTGGGATGATTATCTCGACCAAGTATCCCGCTAATTGCAACTGCGGGCTGATATAGACGCAAATTAGCTGGATAATTTGCGATCAGGATAGTTAAAATAGTGGGTTATTTGGCAATCTTAAGCTGATGAAAACAGGCCTACTTGCATTTTTAGTATTGTTTAGTTTGTGATCTGATCATTCCAAGCGATGACAATGATGTGCCCCCATTATCAACGTGCCTCCAAAATTTATGAGACACATTTTATCACAGTTTACCCCAGCAGTAATCATACAGGTTGACCCAATTTTTTCTCCTCACCTGAATTGTTGTACTGTCTGGTTTTTTAGTCCACAATATCAATCAAGTATTATCAGAGAATCCCAAGTTATCAGTGCACCCAAACCTACATGTATGTTGAAGTATAATATTTGATGCATCATAGTTTTGTATATTTGGAGATGGCTAACAATTTGTCTTTTAAAGTCCATCTGTACTAGTTTACAGAAGGAATTAGACACCACCCTGCAAGGTCACTGACAGGTGGTTATCTCATCATATCAGCTCTCACTTAACATAAGAAAAAGAGGGTCATGGGGGACCAATGGTCACTGATTAGGCATTGTTTGCTATATAGAGGGTGCATCCAAATAGCTATAAGAAGTGCAGTAGGGCTTTAAAAGGCCAAAGGGTACCTTCAATTCCATTTTAAAAGATTATGAGTTGCGCCCTTCTGGCTTTATAATGATAGTAATAATAATATTCTGTACCCAGTGAAGCCTCATCAGTTCTAATGCTGTTCTTTCTGCGGGCCCTGAAATTACTATTACCCCATCAATTGCCAGGTACCAGCACCTGGGTGAAGAGTGGCAAATGTGGATTAACGTGTTGCCAAAGGATGTTAGAGCCAGGCTGAAATTTGAACCCTTAACCTTTATATTGAGAGTCAAGTGAATGAACCACTGTACCACGTCACCTCCTCTTTAATATACAGATTCTTTAGATCATGCAATTCAACATTAAATTTGTGTCTCCTATCCTAAGAATATTTGAAATTAGATTTATAAAGTTTTTGTGCCACATTACCAAACTTTTATTTATTATTACAACTCTTTAAAAATCCTTTAAAATGAATCCATACCATATATTGCAACATTCTAAAAACTTTGCGAAATGGATAAATTCCCTTTAAGAGTAGAGTGTATGTGTGCCTAATCCAAGTGGATAGTGCAGTTGTCAAAATACATAATCTACTCCACTAACGAATGTAAGGTCAAGGTCAGAATTCAAAGCTAGATTTGCGGAGTTGGTATCTGCCAAAAAGAGGCATTCACATTAACAAATTCCTGTTATCTGTTAATTGTTTGGCAAGTCTTTAAAACTTTATTTTGTTTTGTTTTAGTTATTCATTTTGTCGTTGATTCATCTGAGTTGAGAAAAAGCGACTGAGAAATGATGAGGGAATGTGTCGCAAGAACCTACATTGTAGATTACAAGATAAATTGTTTGGCAAGTCTTTAAAAGTTTTTTGTTTTGTTTTAGTTATTCGTTTTGTCGTTGATTCATCTGTGATGAGAAAAAGCGACTGAGAAATGAAGAGGCAATGTGTTGCAAGAACCTACAGTACATTGTAGGTTACCAGTACAAAAAAAATTGACAGAAGAGAGAGGTACATGTTAATGTAGAAGGGGCAGGGGGGGGGGGGGTGAATTGATGGAAATTCAAGTTTAGTCATATAACTGGGGAACAAGTCTTTCCTCCTTTCCAGCTAATAATCGTCGGACTGTCAGAACGTGTCCAATTTAAAGCCAAGACCTGTTCGCATGTTGCCATGCTATACATGTATGCCCATGGTCCAACTTCCGTTAAAAAACCCTGCTAATGCCACTTTTACTATATTTTGACCGCCTGCCAACTTCTGTCAAGTCCATTTACAGAGTTTTTTGGGTATTATATCCTTCTTTTTTTTTACAATCTTGAATTTGTGAATGTTACGTAAAATATATGGCTATTCAACCACATGTTTGTACATTAATGTTGATTCATAAATGAGTGATTGTATTATACACAGGTGAGGTATGTTAAGAATCATTTTAATTTTGCTGTGTTAAACACTAATGACGGGGAGTCTGGTTAAGAAATCGGGGATCGATCCTCATCCACAATCCTGAAAGTTTTCCTAGTTTTACAATCGCTTTTGAATGTTTAAAAGCTTAAGTTGGTATTGCACCTCCATGTACTATATGAAAAGATTAGTTTAAGCTTTCATAAATGAGTAATTTTGAGTGGGTTTGGTATGCATTCAAAGAAACCTTCTTTGAAGTTCCTGTGAGCACAGATTGAGAAGAACCTGATCGTGAATTCAGGAAAATTAACTTCACCCTCAAACTTGAAATTTATCCAAGTTTTTATAATACTTTAAAAAAATGTTTTAAATCTTACGTTGCTGTTCACACCTACGTTCATGAACAATTGTGTTAATGCAATCAAATTCATAATTTTAAGAAACGATCTCTTAGCCTTGTGTGAGCGCAGATTGAGAGGAGCCTGGTCATGAATTCAGGAAAACTTCACCCTCAAACTTTAAATTTATCCAAGTTTTGATAATTTACTTTTAAAATCTTGCTGTTCACACCAACGTCGATGAACGATTCATAATTTTAAGAGAAATGCTCTCTTAGCCTTGTGTGAACGCTGATTGAGGGGAGCCTGGTCATGGATTCAGGAAATCCGGTTGCTAGCGTTGACTGACAGGAAGTAACTTATAAAAGTGACAGCCCCACCACCAACCCAGCAGGCACATCCAAAAATCCAGAAAGACGTTTGTTTCCCTCCCCAATTTGAATGATCAGAGTTAACACATGTTTTACAAAAGGTCTCTCTTGACATTTTTTATATTTTTTAATTACTTTAAACTTGCTAGTCCCGTCAATATGGTAGCCCCATCACTTAAATCTAGCAGGCACATCTTCAAAACTATAGAAAGACGTTTGTTTCCCTCCCCAATTTGAATGATCAGAGTTAACACATGTTTTACAAAAGGTCTCTTGACATTTAATTTTGTTTTAATCCATCTACTGGTAAGCTTGCTGCATTGTAGTCCCCTCAATATTAGCCCCATCACTTAAATTTAGCAGGGACATCCACAAATCTAGAAAATCGTTTGTTAATTCCCTCCCCAATTTGAATGATTAGAGTTAACACATGTTTTACCAAGAAGTTATTACACAAAAGGTTGCTTGACATACAATTTTATTTTATAATTCACCTAAACTTGCTAGCCCCCGTCAATATGGTAGCCCTATCACTTAAATCCAACAGGTACACCCCAAAAAGCTAGAAAGACGTTGGTTTCCCTCCCCAATTTGAAAAATCAGAGTTAACATATGTTTTACAAAAGGTCTCTTAAACATATAATTTTTGTTTAATTCATCTAAACTTGCTAGTCCCCGTCAATATGGTAGTCCCATCACTTAAATCTAGCAGGCACATCTTTAAAACTATAGAAAGACGTTGGTTTCCCTCCCCAATTTGAAAAATCAGAGTTAACACATGTTTTACAAAAGGTCTCTTGACATATAATTTTTGTTTAATTCATCTAAACTTGCTAGTCCCTGTCAATATGGTAGTCCCATCACTTAAATCTAGCAGGCACATCTTCAAAACTATAGAAAGACGTTGGTTTCCCTCCCCAATTTGAAAAATCAGATTTAACACATGTTTTACAAAAGGTCTCTTGACATATAATTTTTGTTTAATTCACCTAAACTTGCTAGTCCCCGTCAATATGGTAGTCCCATCACTTATAGATGAAGTTGAGTTCTGGTCATGCGATTGCATTGTGAAAGAAACGGTGTGGAACCAACCGGAAAAGGTTGATCATCTAGCATATAAGAATTTGTGTGTATTGCAAGGTTCTGGAATCATCAAAATGATAAGAAATTTGGCCAAGTCTTGGTAAAGTTACAAACACTTGCACAGAAAGATGTATATGGGACTACACGAACACGTGGCGTAAAAAGCCGGCCCCCCGATGTTACATGCATATTTAGAATATGAAGGCATTTGAAGAGCCATGCTTTCCAGGGAACATGTCTTAAAGGCCCACTGCACTACTTGTAGCTACTTGCGCCCTCTATATAACAAACAATGCCTAATCGGTGACCATTGGTCCCCCATGATCCTCTTTTTCTTATGTTAACTGAGAGCTGAGTTGATGAGATAACCACCTGTCCAGTGACCTTGTAGGGCGGTCTAATCCCTCCTGTAAACTATGGCAGATAAGCTTTAACTGATGTTCTTCCAAACTTGCATAATAAGAATGAGTATTAATGCTCACAAATTATTTTTCACCTCTTCCCAGAACTCAACCTTCTCTTTAACTCCAGCAGGCACATCTGACATTATAGAAAGACGGTTGTTTCCCTCCTCAATTTGAATGATCAGAGTTAATGCATGTTTTACCAAGAAGTTATTACACAAAAGGTTGCTTGACATACAATTTTGTTTATTATAATTCACCTAAACTTGCTAGCCCCCGTCAATATGGTAGCCCCATCACTTACATGTATATTCAGCAGGCACATCCCCCAAAACTAGAAAGAAGTTTGTTTCCCTCCCCAATTTGAATGATCAGAGTTAACACATGTTTTACAAAAGTTCTCTTGACATTGTACAATTTTTGACTAAGTAGTTCCTACCGGTATACACTTCTAAATCTTGTGTAAGACCTACAGTATATTTTGAGCATTTCAAAATTCCATATTTTTGTCTGATTTCATTCAAACTTTCACCAGTCTACTTCTCATATTTTTTTGATTTCCTCTAGAGTAGTTTGCTATCAGGGTTAGATTTCCCATTAATCTTTGGTGTCATGTACAAACATGTTCATGTACATATAAATGTGTGTAGGACTATACTCACATTCGAGAAATCTCAGTGAACTTTTCGAGACAGCTCGGGGAAGGGGGCAAATCTCTAATTCTACTTCTTCCAACCCAAACTTGCGCACACCCTAGATTATCTGTCATTTCTTTTCCCCTCCGTAACCCAATCGGCCTAGCCCTGCTTTCAAGCTTAGGAACAGGGATCAAGATGTGTTCGCACCCCCGCGGGATAACGGTGAAAGTAATGTTTTCATGCACTACATCGTACATGGTTTATTGCCATAAGCATGAGTGGTATAAAGTACATGGTTGTTTTGATGTGTGGGTGTTTTGTCAAATCGTCGGCCGGCTGGCAGAAGGGCATTAGCGCGTGAGCGACTCGAAAACTACTTTTGAATTATTCGCATTTAAAGATTTGTTTTATATTTAAACTGCTTTCCGTCCGGAAAATTGGTTAAAACTTAAAAGACTAATAGAAATGTTATAGTACATTAAGTCAGTTTTATACAAGTTTGTGGTGATTTAGTGCTAACGCCCTTCTGCTGAATGTTTCATTTTTGACCTGAAAATCGAGCTAACGCCCTTCTGCCAGCCAGGTGACAAAATATTGTAATTGGGGTCTATGGGAAATGTGTATTATAATGTACTTATCTTCTTGTACATGTATATGTAATTTATTGTATGAAATGTATTGCTGTTGGTAAATAAATCAAATCAAATCAAATAAAAAAAAATAAAAATATATTGAAATGTTTTCAAGGGGTTAAAGCCCATGGGGTATGACAAATGCCAGAATGGTGTACAACAAGCTTGTGATCCTTTTCATTTATTTTTTTGTGGAAATACCTTCATAATCCTTGGTGCACTTCTCAAAATGTATTATGCATATTTTTTTATGATATGCCCTCTAAAAGAAAAGAGCCCCCCCCCTCCTACTGTAGTTATATATTTTGAAAACGATGACATCTTTAATTAGCAATTTCGTGTATTAGAGCAAATCGGAAAGTTTTCCGCCATTACATCACAAATACATTACCAATCCAGCAAATTTGAAGAGCCCAATGCACATCTACGGTAGTGATTACAACTTTTTAAAAATCATAACTTTATTCAAAAACTGATTCATAGCTTTAGGAATTGTGGCATTTATCAAATTAGTGTCTGTGCTTGCAGTCTAGCCTCAACCCTAATTAGCCGTTAAAATGAAAAGGTATTGTTTCTGCGAAAGTTCCGGTACATGAAAACTGTTGGTCCTTTTCTTGACTACAATACTATATCATGTCAATGCACTTCGTTCAATGTTTGTACATTATGTATACAATTATTATAATGAAAGCAAATGATGTCAAATTGTGGGAGGATTGTTTGACAAGGGCAAACATACATGTATCCTGTATAGAAAATGTAACAATACAGAGTACGACATGCAGTTTAGAAGGACAAAAATAGCCATTATTCATTAAAGGCTCAAAAAGATTTGTGAACAAAATCCCTGCATGTATATTTAATAGTAATACTCGATAAGCATATCATCTTTGGAGCAAGAATGTCATTACATGTAAGTCTGTGTAAAAAGTATTGAAGTTAAAGGTACTATGTCCCTTTTGCAGCCAACCTCAAATTCTGTAGAAATTTACAGGAATTATGAATATGTCATGTATGTCCTATCTGTGAAATTTAATCGTTGGCAGTGTCCTAATATTCAAATTATGCAAGGAAACCTGTTTACTAATTGCTAGACTTCACTGTCAGACACTATTGAGTGACTGACTGGCTTTGTTTTCTTCTTTGGTAATAACATACATAAAATGAGCTGTAAAGGGTACTTGAGCATTTGTCTACATCAATAACACACTTCTTGTGATGGCCCAAATTAAACTGATATAATCTTTGCGCAGCATAAAACGTATGACCATTCGGTACAATGGTCTGAAAATCAAGACTATTACTTTTGGGCTCTACAGCCCTAAAGTCGATTTGACAACTAATAGTCGTTATTTTCCCACTTGAAGACATTTTCAAGCCCCACCTTTTTTAGGGAAGTTCTAAATTAGTATTATCTTTCAAATGCAGTTGGAATTTAACTTTTTTTTCTTCATTTTTTGGGCCTGCAAATGGGACATAGTACCTTTAATGGACCGAATCAGATATGCTCCTTAAACTTATATCCTATCCCAAACCATAATCAATGCAACACAAACCTACAATACACACTCTCACATGCATGTACATTGACCTTTGAAACGTACATCCAAACATCCTTGCACGTGGGTGTAAACACTGCAGACATGAACTCTCCCTGAACCCTCGTTCACCAGGCTCAGCCTGGGAATGCCTTTGATGCACTCATGTGTGGGAATACGAGTCCCAACCAAAAGTGGGTCACCTTTATAAATCTCCCCAATTTTGTGTTTTCCTTCCTCCCTTATTCCCTCTATGTATGTAATACACACAATATTTTTTCTTCCATGGTGGTTTGGGCTGGGAGAGACTTTTGGTAAACTTTGCTCAGAGAAGAAAAGGGGGTAGTTACTTGCATACCGTAGAGTTATTATGTGTGTTGCTGCATACCAGAGATCTCTATGCTATAGTCATACTGTGAATTTGGAGTTAAATGGCATTTGTATATACATAGTGCAGTGGGTGTAGGGGTGATTGCAAACTGTACATGGAGCTGCATGGATACATGTATGTTTCAACTGCAAAGGCAAGCTGCAAATGATGACTTTTTAGAGTTGGAACTTGTCTGTTTTACACAGTTAGTAATCATGCAATAAATATCTGGAACCTGCATGGGTTCTAATTTTATGCAGTTCAAACTTTTCTTTGAGCACTTGTTGCCCCTCCCCTCCCTAACAAAACAAAAAAAACACCTGGAGAAGTTTCAAAGTTCTCTTATTAAACAAAGCAAATAGCATCTAGATATGATTCTTTATCCAGTATGTAAATTGCCAATCATTGAAGACAGTTAATACAGGAAATGATATGCATATAAACAGTACATACATGCTAAACTATATAAAACATGATAAACAAATTGTAAACCAAACTACTACATGAACAAGGATTACCTACATGTAATATGAATGAAACGGACTTGGAAAATAAATATCAAATTTTTTATTGATAAGAGCTATATTTGACTGAATCGATATCGGTCAAATGAATCGATATCGGCTCGTTCTCAAAGCTATTACAGAAGACCTTTAATATGTATGTACAGTTAACAACTAAGGTATTCATTCTCTCAATTAATTTGATGTTTTTTTTTTTTTTTTTTTTTTTTGGGGGGGGGGGGTGTTTTTCTTAATTCAATTTTGTTCTTAATTACTGGTACTTTTACTAGCTATCTCTTCTCTGGCAACATACTGTAGAGTTGTAGCCCACCATCGTCAGGCCTCTTCACAACATGTGCAGTTAAGGCCAAATAAAAAACTGAAGTGTTTATTGTCCACGCCCGCCTCCTTTTTTTAAACTATTTACTTTTCAGGAAAAAAAAATCCCCCCAAAATAGCCCCCCCCCCCCCCCCCCCCCAAAAAAAAAAAAAAAAAAAATGTGCTTTACATTTTGTTTAAATAGCTTCTAAAGTGAGAAAAATCATTTGTTTCATCATACATTGCATCAGTATACTCACATAGCACAATATCTGTGAATAAATAGGCTTGGCCAGCTATAATTAGTATGGCAGTGAAATTTGGGCAGGAGTTGTGCAATTACCATTAACACCGAAATGTGAAAAAAAATCAATGATTTTTGCATGCAGTGTAATGCAGCTATCATGTTTAAAGGTAAAGACCAGTAATGGTCATGCGATTGCATTGTGAAAGAAACGTTGTGGAATCGATCAGAAAAGGTCGATCATCTAGCATCTAGCATCTGCAAGGTTCTGGAATCATCAAAATGATAAGAAATTTGGCCCATTCTTCGTAAAGTTACAAGCACTATACACAGAAAGATGTATATGGGACTATCCTATCTCTCTCACCAGACCATGAGAGAGATAAATTTACCAAATATATGAATTAGTAGGCGGTTTCCCGGCAAATTTTTTATCATCATGTATTAGTCAAAACATATTCTTTCACATGATTGGTAATGAGAGCTTCCATTTCATTTTTTGAAATTGGGGCGTTACCAATACTGGTCTTTCCCTTTAATCATCTGTCAACTGATAATTGTAGAGGTGCTTTTACCCTCCTGGGTATACATGTATCTTGACATAATGTAAACACCAAAAAGTCAGCCACAGTTTAATAGGGGGCAAAGGTCACACCACAATCCCATTTTCAAACTGACATTCAACGACCTTATGACCTTTTGTGGTTGTGTTGTGGTAACAGGGGGCAGGGATGGGGAGTTAAAGGGGAAGTCCACGGTAATAATTAGCCAGCGTTTAAAAAGAGGAAAAGAAGCGAGAGAGTCTGATCAGTGAAAGTTTGAGAAAATGTCCAGTTAACAGTTGAAAAGTTGTGAATTTTTCAAGTTGTCATCAGTGAAACACAACATTCTAAATAAATGTATCTTGCGAGATCCTTTCCATTTTGCTCTTCACAAAAATTTCATAAACTTTAATTTCTTAGTTATTGATGATGGAAGAGATTTGTTTCATACAGCACCTGTATGAAAACATATTTGCAATAATTTTATTTAGGGTGCATGTGTGATTGAACATTTTCTTCAGGGAAAATAGAAATTTCTGATTATTTTTAGTGCAGAGTAAATGGGAGGCAACCTCACAAGATACATCACAGAGTTGCCAATTCGTGTTTGATTGATCGCAACTTTAAAAAATTCCTAACTTTCTTTTTTTAAATAATTTGATTTTGCTCAAACTTTCACTGACCTAGCTGTTCCTCTCATATTTCTCTGCTTCTATTAAAACCAAATTAATATCAGCTTGTAATCTGGGTGGACTTGCCCTTTAATGGCTAGAGAAATGGCTAATTAGGATCACAGTCAGTACATGGTGAGTACAAGTCATGCTAAGGACAGCCCTGTATTGCGAAATCTTAAAGGTGATTAAAACATTTGGTGAGTCATTTCAGTTGGTTCACTTGTCGATGTGCATGTACATTTCCTTCGTTTGCATGGAAAATAATGAAAAATATATTACATATTTTAATTTTTAATGGTTTTCAGTATTGGATTGTCAACCCCTGAAGTTTTCAAGGATTTTTTAAAAGCAGTTGTATGATGATAACAGAAGATTAATTCCTTAATTAAAGGGCGATCCAATCCTGGTAATTAATTCATTTGTATAAAAGCAGAAAAGTAAGAGAAACAGAATGGCGAAAGATTGAAATACATTGGATAAATAATAAGAGAGTTAAGCAGGTTTGAAATATTTCAGGACTCCTCACCCTCTCTCTCTCACACTTGGTGCACCCGCAAGCCTACTGTATATGACAACAATATAGTTCTGCAAATTTTGAATTGGTAATTTTGTAAGTGGATAGTGACGTACACGTAGTCCTGGACTTTTCTCCCGTTTGTAATGTACAAAAACGTCTTTAATATCTTTAATTCTTTTTTCCCCCTAAGTGCCTCCTCCCTTGGCGCTCTTCTCAGAATATATTATGGATAGTATTATACATGTACCTGTAGGTCCTCCAAAGAGAGAAAAGAAAACTCACATGACATACATTTTGAAAATAATTTTTTGTCTTGGAACAAATGGTAAAGTTGCCCCCTTTGAAATAGATTATTGTGGAATGTGGAGCCTTCCTTGGAGCCCCCTATCCTCAGTGGCTGAATCATTCATGTATTAATCATTAATACATGTATGTGCCGGTAACCCTGAAGTTATGCAAACATACTGTACCGAGGTTTGGGAGAAAAGGATGGTCGTTCGTTCGTTCGCAAAGTGCTGGCAAATGTTGATGTTTTCCCTTTTCTTTATTTTTCCTATTTTTCTTGTCCCCCTTCCTCCCCCCTGTCTTTCCATATTACGTCTATGGTCTTTCCCTCTTGGAACACTTTTAGGGGCACAAGTTTATGAATGAAAATCTCTTTCGTACTTTTCTCTATTTTTCTTCTTTTATAGGGGGGGCTGTCCTTAAATATCACAGTCTGACAATGCCTTTGAAAGGAATGGGAGTTATTCATTCTCAGAGACTATGTCGTTTTATCGGCATCCAGGGATGACTTGAACTTCTCAAGTTTGGAAAGAAATGTTTTATTACGTTTGTGAACATATTGCAAATTAACGATCCCCCAATGTGTCTACATGCAATATTAATACACGTAGCTTGTGAACGCTGATGACATCGTGGTAGGCCAAGGCGAAACAAAATGGTCATCATATCAACGGAATGCTATGCACCAATGTCCTAGGATCATCAATAGTTTGTGATTTAAGGTACCTGTGAAATGCATCTTAATTGTATAGGAAGTTTGGTTACATGGTATTTCCATTTTAATCTTGAATCCCCGGCCCAGCAGAAAATACTCAAGTCACACATCCTTTTAAAATATTAAATATTAAATGCCACTGACAAATGTATTCATATTTAATAGGCCTACATTCTACAGCAAAGAAACATCACTGATCTGTGACGTGTATATATGCAGATTGGTATTTTCAGAATTCAAGGAGGAAATATTTTTTACAATTGGTGTATGAGAATTATACTGGTACTCATAATCCTAAGCAGCTTTTGCCAGTATTGAAGGGGAAAAGCAGAAAAAGATTTTCTTGTGTAAACTGACCACCATATTAATTCGATTTTTTAAAATTTTATTTATATTTTTATCGGTTTTTACACTGAGAATTGTAAATGATTGTGTCCAGTAAAGTCCAGGATAGGGTCGCCCAGTATGTCATTGGCTTGTACATGTATTATAAACCCATTGGACCCTGAGGAATTCCATTGCTTTCATCAAGGGATTAGAACATTGGTCAAAGCTTTGAGGCCTCTGGTAATACACTGGGATGTCATGGATTATCCAAGGGGCTTTTCAAATAGGATTAAGTCCATGATGGACCTGTATGGGGTCCTTGTCATGATTAGGGATGGGATTAGCAGGAGGATATAATGAGGTGACAGACGCCATATAATTGATCATAGGATTAATACAGCAGTGAGTGAGATTCTATTATGTTTTTTTTCTAACTGTCTTTTAGCTTCTTTAGCTGTCTCTGTCTCTTTCTCTGTCTGTCTGGCTGTCTTTCTCTTTCTGTATCTTTCTCTCACTCGTTTTCTTTCTGTCTCTGCCCCTGTCTGTCTGTCCCTCTCTCTGTCTCTGTCTCTTTCTCCTTCTCTTTCTCTTTCTCCTTCTCTTTCTCTTTCTCTTTCTCTCACTCTTTCTTTTTCTGTCTCTGTTCCTGTCTCTCTTTCTTACACCCAAATTCTCTTTATTTGTCTCTCATTGTTTCATTCTCCTTTACCCTGTTCTCTCTCTCTCTCTGTCTCTCTCTCTGTCTGTCTGTCTATCTCTCTCTCTCTCTCTGTCTCTCTCTCTCTCTTCCCCTCTCTCCCCCTCTCTCCCCCTCCCTCTCTCTCTCTCTCCCTCTCACAATCCCCCGCCTTTTCTCTGCCTCTCCATGTTTTACTAGTTTATCTATGAAAGAATGCCATTACATAAAGATATTCCTTTTCAATTGTAATCATAATCAACAATTATTTTATAAATGATATTTGAATTAAAGGTAAAGACCAGTTATGGTCATGCGATTGCATTGTGAAAGAAACGTTGTGGAATCGATCAGAAAAGGTTGATCATCTAGCATCTAGCATCTGCAAGGTTCTGGAATCATCAAAATGATAAGAAATTTGGCCCATTCTTCGTAAAGGTACAAGCACTATACACAGAAAGATGTATATGGGACTACCCTATATCTCTCACAGACCATGAGAGAAACAAATTTACCAAATATATGAATTAGTAGGCGGTTTCCCGGCAAATTTGTTATCATCATGTATTAGTCGAAACATATTCTTTCACATGATTGGTAATGAGAGCTTCCATTTCATTTTTTGAAATTGGGGCGTTTCCAATACTGGTCTTTACCTTTAAATACTCTCACATTTGAAACTTGCATTTAAATCATGACTGTGCATGTACAAATATTTCACATGATTTGTGTCACTACTTGTGTCATGAATTCCTGGAAATATTTACAGGCTGACAATTGGGTAGCTGTCCTTTTGGGGCAGATTTGATCTTGGGAGGGGGCCAGGCTTTTGATGACAAATACAGAACAAAATATGACGGGATTAGGGGGAACCGCAAGTGGGAAAAGGAGATGAACTTGTGGAGAATATTTTGTCCTTCAGTCTAGAACCAATCAATACGCTCCGGATGTGTGAGCATTTGGTCACAACTTCATCTTTTTTAATGTGAGGGCAATTTTCATGGAAAATTCATTCAAACCACAATGGTTTGGCAAGGTCGTATCTCTGATATTACATTGTAGCTATGTTTGCACGGGCCGTTGACTAGTTTTAGACTTGATTGCGAAATCCTCAAAGTATTACAAAATATATCCATCAACTATACAGGTTCACACTGGACCAAAACAACAAGTGTTTAAAAGTTTTAAACTCCAAGCCATACAAGGAGGTTATACCTCAAAGTTAATTGCTGCCCATTAATTTAATTTTGAGTGAGGAGCCCCCCCCCCCCCCCACCTCCTGCGACTAGTTCCGGTAGTTAAATGCGTTAACCATAAGATTACTTTAAAAAAAAGTATATACCGTAATCTTAGAGTTTCGTTAGTATGTGTCTGCCTGCATAGTTTATAGCTACAAGATAACCTCTGAGTTCAAAACCGTGTTTTGAACTAAGGTGACTCAGTAACATTGCCTCAGATTCTGAAACAAAATCCTGGATTTAGCTCATGCTGCAATGATAATTATAAACCTCATCACCTGTCTGATTTTCAAGATACTTATGATTGAAAATCGATATCAAATCCTGCATATTCCTAACGGTTTTTATAACACTACAGTGTATTGGGGAAAATGAGTATGGTAAAACTGGTCACTCAAAGAATTTTAATTTTTTGAGGCACTTCATGATCATTTTAAAGTGCAATTTTTTTAGGGCTTCAATATTACACCATATCACAGACACTAATAACACGTAGAGCCAGCATCTCAGATTTAACATTGTGAAATAATTATTGGACTCTCATAAGAGGGTAGGTGATGTCTTCGGGTTGAAAGGTTTGTTGTTAGTAAATTATGCTTGGATTTGATAAAGTAGAAAAAGGGCACTTCATTGTAACAGGTGCCCCTTACATATTACCAATAAAGATAACCACCGTATAACTATAAAATCTGTCTTTTTTGGTGATATGTAAACAACAAAATGGGATATGCAATATAAAGCAATATGGCGAGTTGTGCTCGTTTTACATTTTTTTGGGAGACCATTAATAGGAAGTAAGAAATTAATGAGGGGGAGGGGGCGGTAAACTTTGAGGGCAATGCAGAAATGTGACTAAATCTTTTGATAGTGAGGAGACCATTGATAGGAAATCATAGATGCAGAATGAGGAGGGGGGGGGGGGGCAGTGGGTATATTTTGAGCGGAAGCAGAGAACCCAGTGTTGATTTATTGTCGAAAGTTGTTGGCGGCAGCGCGATAATTAGCATCATAGCCAACTTCCACTACATGGGTTTATTAATCTGCATCGCGGAAATGAAACCCAACTCCAAAACGCGATGACAGTCGCTTTGACGATGACACCGACATGTATCATGAAATCAACCAGTGTTTTACTTTGATTCTCTGGATGCCCCTCTGCCAACACTTCCCAGTGGTAGTCTTGCAAAACAGACCTGGGGGTGTTTGGCAAAGATTCTAAGTTGAACTTATCTCTAAGTTGGACTTAACAATTTTGGAAAGCTGTTAGCATCTTTGAAATATTTTGTAAAAGTTATTTAATATAGCATAAAATGTTGATTCAAATCATTCATATTTAGTCTATTATCAAGGAGATTTCATGTTCTTGATGTGGAATGTATGAAAAGTGTAAAATATTTGAACTTTTGCTTTTGAATATATTTCATTTTAAGGCTACAAATGGCTCTCCATAATTATTTAGTCCAACTAAGTTAAGTTAAGTTTGAGTACAGACCCGTGCTCGCCATGCAGGGCTAGTGACAGGGGACTAGTATTTCCTGGTGAAAATGAATTATGTTTTTGCAATAAAATGAATCCTATATGAGCCAATGATCTTGATGAACAGGTTGTTTAACATGTTCCATTAAGAAATATCTGCAAGGAATTTTTTTAAATTAAAAGTTCTTGATAGACAGGTCATTGGTTTGGCAGTTTTAAGTACAGTCCAACCTGCTTTAGTGACCACCTATCTACAAAGACCACCTGTCTACAAAGGTCACATTTTTTGTTTCCCTTGAAAATGGTTTCTCATTGAATCATGTACTAAAGGAACCTGTCTACAAAGGCCACTTTTGTGTTTCCCTTGGGCGATTGCTATAGACAGGTTTGACGGTATATAGTCTATAGCTGGTCTATAGCTAGTGAATTTCATCCATTTTCACATTTGAATTAATTATTTGTTTGTGGAATAATCTTTTAATTAGTTTAGAATATTTGGAAGCGAAGCTTAATTTTCAGCAAATTATTGGATTGATTTCTGTCGATGAAGGTAGATAGTGGTCATTAAAAGTACCCTCTCCATGTGTAATTGACTCAATGTACATTTGGTGCATGTTTGTGAGCACTAATCATTATTATAAAGCCTTTGTTTGCCAGACTACATCCCTGTGTGCTCGGTGACAGCGAATTGTTCGCTAACGAGCCCACCTCGTCTGGGGTCAACTACGAGGAAGTTTCTGATATCCGGCGCTGAGACACCGCCCCCCCCCTGCACGCGTAGTTCCGGTGGCGCGGCAGCGAGGCAGTGAGTGAGCGATGAATCGTGTTTTATGTGCCCCGAAACACATCATCCGTCTCATCACCCATCGCTTGTGTTCTCATAACAGATATCTTCGCGAGAATTAAGTTCGCAAAGTTTTGTAGCACATGCAATGTATCCTATTTGAGAGGTTTTACTTGGCATTATATGACTTCATTAATATTATAATATCAAATAATGATAATAATGATAGGCATTTATATAGCGCCGTCTATCTAGACAATTCCATTCCGAGATGCACAAGAAAAATAGAAAGAATAAGAGAGTTTGGATGAGTGTCATTAAAGGTCTCTAAGGACTTCCCCTTTAATCTTCTAGAACTTCTGTTTGGATCCCCTCCTGACAATGCAGGCATCTTCGGCTATAAATCTTCCAGAAACATAACTTCTCTAAGATGTCTAGCTATTAAAGTTCGAGGAGAAAATGAGTCCCCCAGTGCGGATGCAACCATCGATGGGGATATCCAGACTGTATCTGAGGAGTCTTTTAGAATTGGCTTTCACTTCCGATTCCAAAGGATGCTTTATGTTTTCTCTCAGCCTGCGGGCAAGGGAATCATCATTCCTGCTAACTGACAACGAGAACCTTCACAGGGTTGCCAATTTAATTGCTCTAAGGGAGGGAAAGCCTGACGCAAAACAATATTACCATGTTTTCAAAGCACTAACTTGCAGTGCACACATGTACTTGAAGTTCTGTGAGGATATGATCTATCCTTTGAAAGTTTTTAATTTCATTTTCGTAAGGACACTTTTTCAATTTTAGGGCTGTGATTCACTTGATACTTTCCATATGAAACAAGATATCGAGGGTTCAGTGACACAAAGACGTAACTCCATTTTGGCCATTTTGAGAAAAAGTGGTTTATGTGTCACAGAGCACTTAATTGGGCCTTAAGGAGTTAAGTCTGTGTTTCAATGGGGTGTTGGGTTGAGTTAAGTTTTTGTGTTTCCTGGAAAGCCCACATTTTTTTGAACATTTTGATATCATATACTCATTTTGGAAAATATGGAGTCACGTCTTTGTATCAATGAACCCTCGATATACAAGATCCTTTTGTCTAAACTGTAAGTGGACTAGCTATTCAGGCCTCAACTGAAACTTCATGAAATTGATATCAGTTACATATAGGCCTATTTTGTCTGTTTGGAGCCAGAAGGATGTTAACTCATTTACTGTAACACAGAGTTAACACCCTTCTGGCTGTGACCATTTTCAGTGAATCACTTGATTACAATGAGTCGGTTTACTAACAAATTCAAATTTCTGGATGTTTCTTTCCTGGGGACCCAGTGACAAGTTAGTCCATTAACCTGTTATTACTTGTTGTTATGCTGGACAAGCCTGGGACTTTAAGGTTGTCAAGAACAACATTTGTTTAAAAAGTATGCATAACATTTGAATATCTAAGTAAACTGGTTTATAAAGCCTGTCATATGATTAATCTTTGCAAAACACATGCCAATATTAACTGAATGATTAATTACAAAGTAGACTAGCCTGTTATTAAAGCATTTTTAGGAATGTATTTGAAACTCATATCAATACGGAATCATTGTATAGAGTAAAAAAGGATGTACAGCCTTGATAACACTGTGCAAATAAACGCCATACAAAAGAAAATAGTTTTTGAAGAGATCAGTCGACATGACAGCTGACCGGCCATCAGTGCGTGCTCACGATAAGCCCGGCCAACTTGAACGATTTTTGTACTATACGACATTCAGACGAGAGAGCGGGACTCCGATTCTTTATCAAGTTTTCGTTTGAAAGGATGCTTAAATCTCTGTTTTGATGTTTCATTATATGACGTTCCAAATATTCATCATTCAGACTAGAAAAAAGATTACTTAGCGTTTATTCAGTTTGGGTATGCGCGCAGCTATACGATGACGTCTGCTTGTCTTGTATATTTTTCTGATAAGAAACAGTGATATTTACAAGACAAGACATTGCATGTTTTACAGCTTTCTAGAACACATTAATTAATGTCCTCCTACATTAATTAGTAAAACTAGAAGAGGAAGTTTGCACACGGAATACCAATCCCATCTTAAAGTAAACATAAAATTGCTGGAGATAACATTTGACAATCATACAGATCAAACACTTGTCCTGTTTGTTCCCAAGAAATCACAGATTGGTACTGTACAGCTGATGAAAATAATTGATGAAAAATCAGCCCCAAATAATTATGGGAAGCCCCAAATATTAATTTGGCAATGACAATAGGCGTGTCTGCACTATCTCGAGATTGCCAAATATCCAGCTATTTGAATTATCCCGATCGCAAACTATCCAGCTTATTTGCGTCTTCATTAGACCGAAGTAGCAAATTAGCTGGATAGTTGGTCGGGATAACATCCCAAGATATCTCGGTCTAGTTTGCGGTTTTCCGTGTTTACTCGAGGTCAGTGGTTGCGAGGTCAGCGCTGAGCGGTATAGATCGCATGTGCGAACCGGAAATCGTTGTGCATGATGGGATCGGGATAATTGACTCCGTACTTCGGTCTAATGAAGACGGTCGCAAACTATCCCGCTAGTTCGGAAATAGAAGGATATTTTGCAAACTAGACCGAGATATCTTGGGATATTATCCCGACCAACTATCCAGCTAATTTGCCACTTCGGTCTAATGAAGACGCAAATAGCTGGATAGTTTCGATCGGGATAGTTCAAAATAGCTGGATATTTGGCAATCTCGAGATAGTGCAGACACGCCTAATGGTATGATATTTCAAAAAAGCTACTTTCTCATGAGGTAAGTGTGATTGATGGTGATAGAGTTATCTGAACCAAAGTCCAATTGAATTCTCTTTCATATTCAAAAGGAACCTTAATTTTCCTTAATTTTTCTTGACAAATATTGCATTTTTTCTTTACCATCAAACACATACTTTGAGACACAATGCGTACATGTACAACTAATTATAGATGATAATTGATAATATATTTGCTTTCACGACCACTTCAAAGACAATGGGGGTGATTAGTGCTTTTAAAGTGACTCAGTAAAATTGCCCCAGTTTCTAAAACAAAATCCTGGATTAAGCTCATGCTGCAATCATAATTATAAACCTTTAGGTCAGTCAGGATTCCCTTGACGTTTACTAGCCGATCCCCTGTCTGATTATCAAATATTTATGATTGGAAATTGGAAATTGAAATTTCATTTTTTGTTTTCCTAACAGTTTTTATAACACTACAGTCTATTGGGGAAAATGAGTATGGTAAAACCGGTCACTCAAAGATTTTTACTTTTTTTAAGCACTTCATGATCATTTTGAAGCTCAATTTGTTTAGGGCTTCAATATATTACATAATATCACAGACACTGATGTAGGGCCATGCATCTCAGATTCAACATTGTTAAACGATCCCTTTAAGGAACAAGAAGTGTAATATTCGAATTTGAACTTCCCTTGTAAGTAGGGTACTGTCCCCCTGAAGAATTCTTCCGTTTATCTTTGATGTCAGATTAATCATTACTCCTCTCGTCACTTGTCAGCTCTCCGAACAACATTTCCACTACATTAAGATTAAAGATGCTATATGTGTAAATCAACATTTCTAAGTAAAAATGGAAAATGTTTAAATCGGATTCAAGTCCATCCTAAAATTCTCATGGAGGAAACAGGGAAAGTTTCAAGGAAAATGATTATCACTTATTTATCAACCCATGTTTCTTTGTTATTTGTTTCATAAGTCATCTGCTTTCTGCAGACTGTAGGCGTTAAAGAGCTAGATGTATAATTGTCAATGGCAGAATCGACCTTCTTGCGGTCAGCCGATAGGGTACTTAATACCTTTTGCTGACCACACTAGGAGACATGCCTGTAACTTTCCACTTGAGGCCTGTCTTCACTATCTCGAGATTGCCAAATATCCAGCTATTTGAACTATCCCGATCGCAAACTATCCAGCTAATTTGCGTCTTCATCAGACTGAAGTAGCAATTAGAAGGATATTTGGTCAGGATTTTAATCCCAAGATATCTTGGGATAGTTTGCAAAATATCCCACTATTTGGCAAAATATCCAGCTATTTGTCCCGTGCGTCTTCACTAGACAGAAGATTCGCAATATGCGCTAACGCTGAGCAAAATATCTCGAGCTAATTTCTCAAGGTCGAGTTTGAAGTTTTCGAGGTCAAATCTCGAGATAGTGAAGACGCGATTTGTTACTTCAGGATTATTTCCCAAATCAGAAATAGCGGGCTGTTTGGCAATCTGGAGATGATGAAGACGCGCCTATTGAAAATCCTTTTCAATGGTATTATTTTTGTTTTTGTCACCTTAATGGCCCCAATCACTGATTTGGCATCTTATTAGCTTACCGATAAATGAAGATTAATGTCAAATCATTTTGAAAGTTGAGGACCCCATTTCTCACCGCCTGTTGGAAAATTAAGTATTTACAAACCTTTTCCTAAAAATTTGCCAACACCCCCCCCCCCCCCCTTTCAAGCTGCCTGTGTATTGATGGTGACTAATGACATTTGATGAGAACATTTTCATCTATGTAGGATGGGGTTTTAGGCAGGGCGATCCACAAAGAAAATTGTGAACATGTAAAATTGCAATTTCAAAATATGACAAGTGCTAAAACCCCACAGGTCCAGAGACCAGGACCCTGTTTCATAAAACGTGTTATCAATATTAGCACATGCTAAATTTCTGTGACGAATTTGCTATTAGCCAATCAGATGCTCATGAGATTTTGTGAAGAAAAGTTATATTCAAAAGCAACCACAATTTTTTGATGTAGGAAAAACATCAAAGAGCAGATATGAAACTCCTATTGAAAGAATTAAAGCTTATCTGCTTAGTTTACAGGAGGGATTAGACCGCTCTGCAAGGTCACTAGACTGGTGGTTATCTCATCAACTCAGCTCTCAGTTAACATAAGAAAAAGAGGATCATGGGGGACCAATGGTCACCGATTAGGCATTGTTTGTTATATAGAGGGCGCAAGTAGCTACCAGTAGTGCAGTGGGCCTTTAAAAATTGTAAAAGAAATCAGAACTGAACTGTACTCTGCCTTGCACTATGAAGGGCCTATATCATCCATTGGCAGTTAACGTGGGATAGTCGTTACGGCTCTGGTGAAGACACGTTCGTTGCGTTTCCTGTGTCTGTAGATTGATCACCTGTTGATCACGTCAGTCACGCAAGTCAAGAGCGTGAGGTGAGTCAGCTAGGGCTCCCTCTACCCTGACCTAGTTCTGTTACGATGATGTAAGGCGGTCTCCGATATCATACTCATGTGGAGTCATAGCTAGAACCTGTGATTTCGGTTGGGGTTGCACTGCATTCAGACAACCTGTATTAGGTGAAACCTTTCTATAAAGACCACCCAAGGGAGACAAGAAAATTGGTCTTTATAGGCAGGTGGTCTTTATGTACAGGTTCTTTGAGTACATGTTTCAATGAGAAACCATTTTCAAGGGGAACCCTGACCAAGTTCTGTTACGATGATGTGAGACAGTCTCCGATATCATACTCATGTGGAGTCATAGTACCAAGATATCGGTCGGGGTTACACAAGCTGCATTCAGACCACCTGAATTCAGCGTATAGCTACAGTGAAACCTGTCCTTTGGCAAGACATTGATCTACATTTGGCACACTCCACCCAGGTGAAGTAAATGGGGACCGGTAGGAAGGAATTCCTTGAATGCTGTGAGCACCGAAATTGGTAGTCTAATTACAGAGCCGGGGTAATATTGGAGCGCTTTGAGCACCTTGCAGGGTGGATACATGTATGTGCGCTATATAAAATATTATTATTAATAAAGACCACCCAAGGGGGACAAGAAAAGGGGTCTCTATAGGCAGGTGGTCTTTATGTACAGGTTCTTTTGTAAGGTATGTTTCAATGAGAAACCATTTTCGAGAGAAACAAAAAATGTGGTCTTTGTGGACCTAATATATTGCTATACCTTTATTGAAGATGATACAACATTCAGAACCAGGGGAAAATGTATTACTTGTTGTATATACAATTGTAGCTACACTGTACTCAATGAATTCTGTTTTTTTTTTTACCACAGGGTTGATGTTTGGTCCAAGGTGGAAGTTTGGAATTCTGCTGGTCTAGAAAATATGCTGTAGAGCAAGAATTCCATGGTCATTTTTCACATGCGAACAATACGTTCTGTGGAGGCTATTTTCTCTACATTTTTGTGGTATTTCTTAGAAAACTAAATTATTTTTCATACGTTTTCTTATGGGAATAAAAGTGAAAATAGAAGATTTTTTGTTTTGTTTAGGCTACTGATTTGGAACTAAAGATCTATAGATGAAAAATATATTTCAGAGTTAAAATAGTAAAAAAAAAAATACTGATTTTCAGAACTGTGTTTTATACCAATATTAGACTGTTTTTTGTTAAGGTATATCTGTTATAACGAGGTGATTTTCTGGTCCCAGCCCTTTTTATTATTTTGTTCTTTTAACCCTGATATAACAAGATTCCTGATATACAGCAAGGACATTTCCATGGTCCCAAGGACTTCATTATAATAAGGTTCCACTGTATATATATTGGGGCATTATAAATAAATACTTATTATTATATGCGACACTGAAGTCAATGGGTTATCCTTCAGCACTACAAGATGCATTTTTTGTGGTTTTGTAGGGTTACCAGTATATCTTAATAAATCAACCTGGGGGGTACGTGTTTCACAAAGATCCTAAGTTGAACTTATCTCTAAGTTGGACTTAACAGTTATGCATTTCTGGGCCTCGTCCCCCAACGATATTAGACCTGGAAAGCCATTAGCAACGATGAAAATATTTTGTAAAAGTTATTTTTCAAAAGCATAAAATGTTGATTCAAATCATTCATATTTTCTATTATCAAGGAGATTTCATGTTTTTGATGTGGAGTTATAAAAAGTCTAAAATACTTGTATTTAGGTTGAGAATGGACATAAACCTACTGCCAATTTTCAAACCTGTCGCTGGACATTGCATGTTTAACTCCCTTATGGACCATTCACCTCCTCTTATGTATTTTAATTTATACATTAGCCAAAAAGTCGTGCATGAGGAAGTTATTGTATTACACCAGCAATATTCATCGTAGATCATGTACTTGTGAACAACATACACAAAATTCTTTGTCAGCCTGATCATACGGGCCACGTACTGTCACTCTGTAGAGCGCCACTCCTTGCTTACCAGAGAAACTAAATCAGGTCAGATCAGTATAATTACAACACTGAAAAGGATGAATCCTATGGCCTAGATCCAGCGTCAAGATCGCATCGCGCTCGCCGTGACAGCGTTAACGATATTAGACCTGTGACGTCTGGTCCAAATGTCACATTCAATAGTCCTGCATCGTCGACGCCGGTCCTAATTCAACCCGACATGAGGACGATGTTGGGTGGTAATAGTACGTTGACATGCAGATTACGGATGAGCCCAATTTGGGGTCGAGGAGGGGTGGTGGGGGGGGGGGGGGTAAGGTGGATGAATATTTGTGACAGATGTGCACTTGTGTGAATGTCACATACATGTACATTGAATGTCAGATGCTTGCAAGAATGACAGGAGATAGAGATTTTACTGGTGAAAATTATGGGATTGGAGTTGAAGTTTATGTTGTATGGCGGTCGTTAGCGTGATCCTTGTTGCTGCTTATATACATCTACCCATCCCTTATCTATTTTGCAGTAGTGTTACAAATGGAAGTAAAAAAACCCCAATGATTTAAAAAAATGGTTTTGGGGCTGTGTAATTAATAATAATAATAATAATAACTATTTCTTAATGGCGCTTTTTCAGGAGGGCCCTATCAAAGCGCCTTACAGATATATATACTATTACCCCGGTCATCGGATTCAAGGCTTACCCGCACACAATGTATGCACATTCTCCACTCCCTGGGGAGCATTCCAGCCAGGCGTCATTTTTACAAGCGCACACTTGCTAATCTAAGCACATTAGCTTTCGCATCCTACCGGGTACCCATTCAACACCTGGGTGGAGAGTGGCAAATATAGATCAATGTCTTGCCAAAGGACATTAGTGCCGCGGTGGGACTTGAACCGCTGACCTTGTGATCCACGGTCCAGTGACATATCCACTCGTCCACGACACCTCTAATTGGGCCTAAGATCTTTATATCCTGATTACCGGTATGTGACACCTGCAGAGGAGAGCCATTCCCTGTATTCCAGGTGGGTCCCAGGTTTGTGGCTCACCATGATATTAAAGGACACCAATCATCAACAGATATTTTGCTCAGAATGTTTTGGATACCATCTTTAAAATATCTGCTTCAGATATGGAACATTATACATTTTTTAAATGAATGAAAAAGCAACATGACATACATGTATACCTGTACACACATGCAGGTGCATGGAATCCAATTTGTGCTTCGAAATTTGGCAGGTATGCAAATATGGGATTGTCACAGAGATGTTATGAGTTTCTAATCTCCTCAATACATTCTCGCTAGAAGAAAGAAAATGTTTGGTTCTGACAGAATTCTCTTTTCATTGTTATCAGAACCCATGCATGACTATACCT
Source organism: Strongylocentrotus purpuratus (assembly GCF_000002235.5). Classification (NCBI taxonomy): domain Eukaryota; kingdom Metazoa; phylum Echinodermata; class Echinoidea; order Camarodonta; family Strongylocentrotidae; genus Strongylocentrotus; species Strongylocentrotus purpuratus. The sequence continues at coordinate 9,513,817 of NW_022145604.1, forward strand.
TTAAGATACCTTTAAGATGAAAGCCACTTTCTGGGTCGCAGGTGGGTCCCAGGTTTGTAGGTCACCGAGATGTAATTATGGAATTCAGTAAATCAGGACATCTAGAACGGAATCTTAGAAAAGCAGATGGGGGAAGGCTGTTCACTAGTTCAGACAGTCAGCATTATAACTCTTTATTTGATATCTTTTATCTGTAAAATCTCAGTTTCTCTCGCAAATTGGGTCAGAAGATTCATGGTAGTGAGGAAGGTTTATTATGATTTTTGTAGACCTAGTGCAGATAATCTCTGGGGCCCACAACACAAAGGTTTGCAATCAATTGCAAAATGACAGTGGCCAATAAAGATCATTGTTGCATGCATATATTGTTAAAAAAGCTGACCATTAACCAATTAGAAACGTCGTTTTAAATTGGCAATTGATCACAAATCTTTGGGTTAATAGATATCGTCTGGTCTGACAGGTGTTACTAAGGCACAATGTTGTTTAATTGGGTTAGCAACAAATTATGACTGACAAGTGATACATTATACAGGCCTGAAAATTACCCGATTTAAATCGGTTTCCTGATTTTTTAATTTTTTCTCGATTTTTTTTTTCTTCCTGATTTTATCCCTATTTTATCCCTATTTTATCCCTATTTTATCCCTATTTTATCCCTATTTTCCCCTCATTTTCTCCATTCTTACCTATTTTGCCCTTATTTTCTCTATTCTTCCCTATTTTGCCCTATTTTATCCCCAATTTTTTTACTCAAAAGTGGGGGAATGTTGTTAGATGCCCTTTTTACACCCTGAATCCTCTTCTTTTTTTTTTACTCAAGGGGGGCGTGGTTGAGGAAAAAAAAAAGCTTTTTAGAATTTCCAAGATGGAATAGCCTCAAGTTTCTGTGAAAAGCTATGATAACATTTGACCATACGAGTGCATACTATATATAATTCTAGGTTCTACACAATGTATGCTTACAGAGTCTGCTGAAGTTATTAAATGTCATTTGATTGTAATAATATGGTATACAAAAGTACCCTAAAGATGCAAATTTTTACCTCTTTGACTTTTATTCTTTTCAAACTGGCAAAGTTTTCCTTAGCCCACTTCTTTTTCACACTCATTCTTTACTGAAGTGGCTAGCCCAACTTGTATAGGAGTTTTTGGGGGGTTGGAAAAAGCAAGGTTAGCACCGCAACTACATTCTCTTGTAATGCTTGTAATAATGACTGACTCATACACTGTAATGACATGCCTAAAATGACACAAACTTTACAGACCAATTACGCTGCCTTTAAACCACATTCACTCGTAATATTCCTCCACTTGTGTGACAGTGTAAGGCGCTTGTTTACAGGTGAGTACAGATGTCGGGCAATTTGGGCCTAACCCGATCAGACGCCGCCAATTGATTAGGGCTCCCTCGCTTGTCAGCGCTGCGTTAAGCAGGGGCTGGGAACACAAACAGGTGTCTGAGACAGAGTGGCTGATAAAAACCTGACATGGTTGTTGTCTAGTTTCTCAGACCTGGTTTTATTGAGAAATATTTATTGGACCAGGGAAGTGTTTCACAAAGAATAAGATCGATTATAAGTTGGACTTAACTATGACAGGCCATTCATGCCACTGTTTTCTCTCACCATTATGATCTTTAGATAATATTTCTTCCTTCAATAACAAATTATCAAAAAATTGTAAATTCTGTAGATTAGTGACCATGATTTGTATGTCCCTTGAGAGACCAATGCCAGTAAATGGTGGGAGCAAACAATGGCATGAACGGCCTGCCATAGTTAAGTCCAGCTTAAAGTCGATCTTAGTCTTTGTGAAACACCCCCTAGGTTAACATAGTAACTAGTATGTTATTGTGACCACCTGTCATTTATATTTCATATCTTATGTGATCAGTATGAAAGCTGATATGAGTTAAGTTGAGGATCTCATGCAGTCACCTCCTTTCCACTCCTCTTTCATGAACTATTGCTTCAAATAATGAGAAAATCTGGTACAATATTAAAGTCTTCTGAACTTGTCATCCACAAATATACACAGTAATATCAATGAATCTTTACTGTGGGACAATATGTTTTATTACGTGCTATACAAGAACGGTTAGGCATGAGATATTTATTATTGCTGTCGTTCCGATGCAGGATCCTGCAATGCGCGCTCCAGAACGATCGGCGCAATGATCAGTGACAAGAGTACAAATATTATACAACACTGCGCCAGAACGCGACGGCGTGATAATCGTCCGACTGCAGTTGGATGAATTGATTTAATATTTATACGCGCAGCGCTGGCAAGCGTTTAAGTCGGTACACTGTACATGCGCACGACTCAAAATTATATATCGAGTGTCCCGACATTGACATTTCTATATTATAAACAAGTAGGAGTTAAAATAACTTCTACCACAGCTGTGCGTGTGTTTATAAACATAACATTTACAAATAATTTCTACGTACAATCGTGCGTTTGTTAATAAACATGACGGAGTTAAAATAATTTCTACAACTACCGGTATCTGGTTGTTTTTAAACATGACGGAGTTTAAAAAAAATTCTTCTAAGACCGTGTGTTTGTTTATATTACATGACGGAGTTTAAATAACTTCTACTACAAATTATGTGCGTTTGTTTATGAGTATCATGGAGTTAATATAATTTCTACCACATTTGCATGTGTGTAATTTGTTTATAAATAAAAACATGACATTTACAAATAATTTCTACGTACAATCGTGCGTTAGTTTAAAAACATGACGGAGTTAAAATAATATCTACTATGTTGTTTGGTTGTTTTTAAACATGACGGAGTTAAAAAATAATTATTCTAAACGTGTGTTTGTTTATAAACATGACGGAGTTTTAACTTCTACTACAAATTCTGTGAGTTTGTTTATAAGCCTCACGGAGTTAATATAATTTCTACCACAATTGCATGTGTGTAATTTGTTTATAAACATGACATTTAAAAATAATTTCTACTACAAATATGCATTTGTTTATAAACATGATTGATCATGGAGTTAAAATAATTTCTACAACTACCGGTATCTGGTTGTTTTTAAACATGACAGAGTTTAAAATTATTTCTTCTAAGACCGTGTGTTTGTTTATAAACATGACGGAGTTTAAATAACTTCTACTACAAATTCTGCGTTTTTGATATTAAAGCATGACAGAGTTTTAGTAATTTCTACTGCTACAAGTAGGCCTACAACTGTGCGTTTGTTTATAAAAATGACAGCGTGAAATAAATTGTACTACCGTGTACCCCCCCCCCCCCCCCCGTGTACCCCGCGCTTAATAGTTATGCAAGGGTCACTCTGTGGCCTGGACCCACCCTCCTCAGAGGTCGCCAAATATCGACGTCGACTCGACGCCTAAGCCTGACCCTGACCTATTTGTTGTTGTAGTGAAGTCCTAACGTTCGTTTTTCTTCATTGGGTGAAGCTTTACTATACAAATTGATGAAATGTGTGAAGCTTTGACGAGTAATTTGTTTTTTCTGGTGATGTGACATCGAATCCAATCGGTCGCCTTGTTTGTTCAGGTGATGTGACATCGAAGCCACTACCGGTCGCGTCGAAAATATGTCGAAATCATGTCGAAATCGTGCGTTTCAAAACAACTATTTAATTTTTATTCCGGTCACTCATGCACTCGCATGATTCATCAAAACCGTTTAGCATTTCTCGCTCCGGTTAACCGTTATTTGCATGCATTTTGGAATGTGCTAATAGCCGATGATAAAGATAATCAAAGAAACCGCAGTGTAATATTACACCCTGGCCGCTGCGCGCTAGCTTTCCGGCAGCAGTTATCCCCATGAATGAATTTGTAAACAATAAAACAACCAGCCCCCTTCTCTCTTTTCTCACCCTCTTTATTCCCTTCTCTCTGCAATGTGTTCATCGCTCATGTACCTTTTCTTATTACTGCACTCTCAGCTCACAACTTTCTAAATGTTTACACATTCGATGGTCAGTTCCTCTCACATCCCTTCTCCCCCGAGTCTCTCTCTCTCTCTTTCAATATTAATATCCATCCCTTGCCGACTCGCCCCCTAAAATAATGTTCATATATAAATAAAATACAAAAATATTGATAACAATAATAATTGAAGTTTTAGAAATATCAATCAACAAAGTCTTGGATATTATTTGTGAGTAATTTAAGTTTTTGATCATTCTTCAATTCAGCCGATTAACACAGCCACCCTTTCTTACTTCGATCTTCACTCATGTCCCTGCCTCGTCCATGCTAGGGACATGCAGGGACATGCTAGCCCATATGCATGCTCTCTCAGTCACACACACATATACACACAAACCTCCGGCGCCCAAATACACTGTACATACACACAGATGGAGAGCTCATGCTTGTCACATGTGGGCGTGGCTTCTTGACCTCCCACTGAACTGGGTACGGTGAAAGCACGCGCGGTCACCAACCTGTAATTTATGCTGGTATCAAACTCCACCCACATAGCTAGAGAACCTTCCTGATTGGTCACTAACTTGGATCAGCTCATTGCAGGGTGTGTCTTGGGTGTGTGTGATACACACTTCCACATAATTTCATATGGCAATGATACATGCAGGGAGCTCTCTCCCTGACCATGTGCAAACATTGCATTGCAAAGGCATATATAAACACGTCACAGATCAGCTATTTTCACAGAGTAACTTTGCAAGGTTAATCATGATATCAAATTCAGATGAGGAATAATAAGACATGTTTTATGTTGTTTATTACTGGTCTCTGTTTATCAGGATGACCCAATTTGTGCCATAGTCCGGGGCTGGGAATGCTCAGCCCGACAGTCTGAAGACCAGCAGGGTTCCGAGCTACAGCACTATTAAAAATACTGTATTTTCACTTTTTCAGATTATTATTAAACGGTTAAACGAAACCGCCCTTTTAACGGTTAACCGTTTAGCACAAAAACCGTAATGACTCGGGCTTAGGTGAAACAGTGGTGAAGCTTGAACTATGCAAATGGCCAGTATGGTGAAACAGTGGTGAAGCTTCAGACCGGCCGAAAACTTACAAAAGTGAAGCCTCACCTATGGAAAACTGACACAAGTGAAGCCTCACCTATGTAAAACTGACAAAAGTGAAGCATCACCTATGCAAATAATTCAAAGGGTGAAGCCTGGACTAACACATTTGCTGATAAGAGTGATGCTTTGCCTTTGTTTTTTGTAAAGCACATGAAGTGATGGTGAAACCCTGAGGTTACAAATAATTGGCTCAGGTGAAGAAAGGTGATGACCTGAGGAGGGTGGGTCCAGGCCACAGAGTGACCCTTGCATTAATGACAGAGTTAAAATAATTTCCACTACAACCAAGAAGTTACCTTGCTACAACTGTGCGTTGATTATCGCGACAAAATAATTTCTACTAAATCTACATCCGAACACACATGACGGAGTTATGATAGAATTTCTAGGTCATCACAACTGAACCCAACGCTATATCCACACACAAAAAAAACCATGTGCTCAGCTCATGTCCAACACACTGCTTGGGCGTACGTTGGTGGGCGGTGCAAGCCTGTGCCAATCGATAATCAGCTTTGAGACTAATTTCTTTAAAAGTTTATCGGAGTGCTACTGTATATCCAAATCATAATGAAACTGTCTTCGACTCGAAAAAGGTCTTCTCATTGGCTAAATAATAATTTGCAAGTTTATTTTTTGAAAGCAAATGTTTGTTTGTTTTCAGTTGTCATTTATTCTCCTGAGGTATTCCAAGTGGTATGACGTCTGAATTGGCAGACTATACAAGCCCTGTAACTTCTTGGTTTCAGCTGGCTGGGGCGTGTCATATATCTTAGATAAGAACTGTCAAAACATGTCTGGGAAATGTAATCACGTACTGTAACCATGGAGATCTCTTCTTATATCTCTATGCTGTAACCTATGGTGGCCCTGAAGGGACATCGCGAATAGACTAAATCGTGAAAAATATGCGATAAAATTCACGATATCGTCAATTTTATCGCATATTTTTCACGAAGAAATTCACGAAATTGACGATATCGTGAACTTTATCGTGAACTTTTCACGATGAAATTGACGATATCGTGAATTTTATCGTGAAAAGTTCACGATATAAAGTTCACGATATCGTCAATTTTATCGTGTACTCTATCGTGTACTCTATCGTGTACTCTCCTGACGGGCGCTTCGTAAACAAAACCAGCCCTAGCTGGGGGAGACAGAGAGAAGGAAAAAAGGGAAAGGGAAAGAGAAGATAAAAGGAAAGAAAGAATAATAAGAAGAAAAGAGGGAAACGGGGGGGGGGCGAAGGGCTCTTGCCTCCTCCTCACTCCCCCCCCCCCCTCCCCGCCAAAAAAATAAATCAGAGAGAGAGAGAGAAGGGAAAGGGAAAGGGAAAGAGAAGATAAAAGGAAAGAAAGAGGAAGAAGAAGAAAAGAGGAAAACGGGGGAAGGGCGAAGGACTCTTGCCCCCCCTCCCCCCCCCCCCCCGCCAAAAAATAAATCAGAGAGAGAGAGAGAGAGAAGGGAAAGGGAAAGGGAAAGAGAAGATAAAAGGAAAGAAAGAAGAGGAAGAAGAAGAAAAGAGGGAAACGGGGGCAAAGGGCTTTTGCCTCGTCCCCCCGCCCCCCGCCAAAAAATAAATAAGAGAGAGAGAGAGAAGGAAAGGGATAGAGAAGAAAGAAAGAGAAAAACGAAAAAGAGGGAGAATAGGAAAGAAAGGAAAAGAAAGAAAAGAAAGGAGGCAAGAGCCCTTCGCCCCTGTTTCCCTCTTTTCTTATTCTTTTTCCTCTTCTTTCTTTCCTTTTATATTTTCTTTCCCTCTCCCTTCTCTTTCCCTTTATGGCGGGAGGAGGGAGGGGGAGGTAAGAGCCTTTCGCCCTTCCCCCGTTTCCCTCTTTCCGTCTTCTTCTTCTTTCTTTCCTTTTATATTTTCTTTCCCTTTCCCTTTCCCTTTCCCTTCTCTCTATCTCTCTCTCTCTCTCCTATTTATTTGTTGGCGCGGGAGGGGGGAGGAGGCAAGAGCCCCTCTTTTCTTCTTATTCTTCTTCCTTTCCTTTTTTATTCTCTTTCCCTTTCCCTTCTCTCTCTATCTCTTATTTATTTTTTTGGCGGGGGGTTGGGGAGGGAGGAGGCAAGAGCCCTTCGCCCTTCCCCCGTTTCCCTCTTTCCTTCTTATTCCTCTTCTTTCTTTCCTTTTATATTTTTTTTCCCTTTCCCTTCTCTCTCTTATTTATTTTTGGCGGGGGGGGGGGGGAGGAGGCAAGAGCCCTTCGCCCTTCCCCTGTTTCCCTCTTATTCCTCTTCTTTCTTTCCCTTTCCCTTCTCTCTCTCTCTCTCTCTCTTATTTATTTTTTTGGCGGGGGGGGGGGGGGGAGGTAAGAGCCTTTCGCCCTTCCCCCGTTTCCCTCTTTCCTTCTTCCTCTTCTTTCTTTCCTTTTATATTTTCTTTCCCTTTCCCTTTCACTTCTCTCTCTCCTTATTTATTTTTTGGCGGGGGGGGGGGGTAGTGAGGAGGAGGCAAGAGCCCTTCGCCCCCCCCCCCCGTTTCCCTCTTTTCTTCTTATTATTCTTTCTTTCCTTTTATCTTCTCTTTCCCTTTCCCTTTTTTCCTTCTCTCTGTCTCCCCCAGCTAGGGCTGGTTTTGTTTACGAAGCGCCCGTCAGGAGAGTACACGATAGAGTACACGATAGAGTACACGATAGAGTACACGATAAAATTGACGATATCGTGAACTTTATATCGTGAACTTTTCACGATAAAATTCACGATATCGTCAATTTCATTGTGAAAAGTTCACGATAAAGTTCACGATATCGTCAATTCGTGAATTTCTTCGTGAAAAATATGCGATAAAATTGACGATATCGTGAATTTTATCGCATATTTTTCACGATTTAGTCTATTCGCGATGTCCCTTCAGGGCCACCATAGTAACCCCTCTTACTTTTATGACAATGAGATTGCCTACAAGTATTAGGCCATGCCATTGCTTGAACTTCTTGCTCTGTACTGTGCGTGGAGTGGTATGCGACTAATTTCTTCCAGCAAAGAGCCATCCAGGGAGGGGGGGGGGGGGGGGGGGGGGGGAGGAGGATTTTGATGTGAAATATTTTCAATCCAAAGTCGCCACCATATATGTTCTACCTCTTTTTCTTTTGCAATTTTTGGAATCCTTTCATATAAATATATATTTTAAGTCATGACCTTTTTATACAGGTATGCGAATTTTATATTTCTGACGTAACCTCAAAGGGGCGAGTTAAAATCCAAATTCATAATTACTATCATTTTGTCTACAACTAGTTCATCTAATAAACAAGGAATTACACCAAAGAGTCTGTTGGCCATTCCGATAGGCCATGATTTCTTGTCGAACATGGAGACTTCGTCGCACGGCTGGCAGAAGGGCGTTAGCGCGCGATCGACTCGAAAACTACTTTTCGAGTTATTCGCATTTAAAGATTTGTTTTATATTTAAACTGCTTTCCGTCCCGAAATTTGGTTTAAAACTTAAAAGACTAATAGAAATGTTAAAGCAGAACACGACAAGACATTTTTTCCCGGAAATAAGTCATTTTTATAAAAGTTTGAGGCGATTTAGTGCTAACGCCCTTCTGCTTAACGCATTATTGCGCATCTTCTTTCATGCTAAAGGGCGCATGCCGCGTAACGCCCTTCTGCTTTGAGTAAAATAGATACGCTTCGGCGCGTAAAGCTTGTAAAAGGGCGTAACGCGCATGGTGTAGCCCGGATGGAGCGTGTTGTCATTCAGACTTTCTGAAATAAAAAGCAGACGCATGCAATTGTTTGTGATGATAAAATATCAAATTTGATTTTTCGTTTGCTTTTGTTTTAGCATTAATTAATAGTATTAGGTTATGCTTTACGGATTTCGCTTCCAATATTTACAAAAAACTCATTAAATTTATCAGCAATTTATTTTAAATCATAATGTATCACGGCAATTTATTGATTATTATGCAAGGGTAATTCTTAATGCATTAACCAAGTACATCGCTTATAGTATCCAAGGTATTTTTCATGTTTCCTTAAACCTATTTGGAATTTCAAATAGTAATAATTACTTTATGCTGATTTCCGGAATTTATTCCCATGATTTCGAACTCTATTATATTTCCTCTTATTCGTATCTCTATACAAAGAGGTCAATACATTCAAAGAGTAATAGAGTAAAAAATAAAATTACACTGATCACATCACTCTGCCCCATCCTGATATTTATCTTTAATCCTTCACAGAATGCAGGAAATGCATCAATTTGTTACAGAATGCCCTTTATGTCTACAACTGTATACTGTACGTTGTGCTTCATATGTGATTTAAGTTTGATTGGATATTGTTGTCAATAATCAAAAGTATATTTGTATACTTTTTTTGGGGGGCACACCAAGCACTATGTACAATTTCTTCTCAATTCTTTCTCTTTCTGTCTCTCTCTCTCTCATGCAAACAAGAACATCCCCTCACTCTCTCTCTCTCTCTATTTCTATCGATCTCTCTGTCTTTCTCTCTTTTTCTTTCTCCATTAAACACATCTCATAATCGTTTGTTACCCCTCTTTTGCAGTTGCGTGTCTATCTTCTTGTCGCATTAGTCATTTCCATTCTAGTACATTACTCTCTCGGACACATTTTTCCCATGAACAAATGTAACTATATAAGAATAAACGCTAAATAGCACAAAGCAATCAAATGTTAAGATGAACACTTCTGTCATGGTAATGACTGAATTTATTTCTTTGCAATATAACTGGAATCCTTTTGTACAGTTCATTTTACAATTCCATGTACAATCATTCAAAATTGATCAATCATAATGAATCATGATTAAATATAAAAATTGGAACTTATCTGTAGCACATGCTCATGGCAGAAAGAACAACATGGTAGCTCTCAAAAGAAAGTTTTGTATTCTGCGTTGAATCTGTTCTAGCTCTAGTGAGCTTTTGTACCATAGTTTTAAAAACTGTGCAGTAAGTTTACAAAAGAGAAAATACTTGAACAATATATCAGCATTATCAAAGGCAAATAAACAAAATTGTATGACAATAAGTGAAACTGTAGCACATGTTCATGGCAGAAATTACAACATGGTAGCTCTTAAAATAACTTTGTGTATTCTGCAGTTAACGTACTGTGCAGTAGGTTAACATACGAGAAAATACTTGAACAATATTTCAGCATTATCAAAGGCGATATAAAAAAAAAGTATGACAATAAGTGAAACTGTAGCACACGTTTATGGCAGAAAGTACAATATGGTAGCTCTTAAAAGAACTTTGTGTATTCTGCAGTTAACGTACTGTGCAGTAAGTTAACAAAAGAGAAAATACTTCAAAAATATTTCAGCATTATCAAAGGCGATACAAAAAAGTATGACAATAAGTGAAACTTTAGCAGCTGTTGGGATCTGCAATACGTTTCCTGGCTCTCTTATTCTGTATTAGAATAAAAAATATAAAAGTGGTGGACAAAATATTAGTTTAACATATTCATGCTTTGAACTGTACAGAGTGCAAAATTCTATAAAAGTAAAAGTACTGGTGAAGGATGAAGGAGTCAACACTGCAGCAAGTCAATGTAAATGACTGTAACCTTGCAATCTGACTGACATGCTTCTCTCCTTTTGCTTCTCCTCTCTTGCCTTGATTTAATGAACCAATACATTCACTCTCTCCCCTTACCCCACCTTTAAACCCAGCCATCATCAAGAAATAAGGGAGTGAAAGAGAGAGAGAGAGAAAGAGAGATGGGAGGAGAAAGAAGAGAATTGCAGTACGTCTGCATGGTCATTTATCCCAGAACCCCTCCATCAGAGGGAAGCAGAGCAATTATTCCATTTACTCTGTCTAAAGAGATGTACACCAGCCATTTTCTGGTACAACAAAAATACATTTATCTTTTTCAAAGAAAATTCTCCACTCCCTTGGCAGAATTTGTAACAGGCAACCATTTTAAAGCTTCAGACTTTTACCTCACTTTGTTCAGGACGTTCTCCAATATCTCTGTGTAGAAGCCACTCTCTGTAAAGTACACAAGAGTAAACTTTATGACATAGAAATGTAAAACCCATTTTTGAAGTAAATATTGTAGGAGAAATAAATGGTTCAAAAGTTAGCTTAAGAGGTTGTTGTTTTGATTAATGAATATTGTAGAGGTGTCTGCAACAGCATAATTGCAACAAACTGACTTATAATTCCTAAAGACAATGCCCACTGTAAACTACAAACTCAAATTGGTGACATTTGAGACATTAATATTTTTCAGCACTACCTTCACTGTCTGCTTGGATAACTTGAAACTATGTCAACTGTCTCCTGCACTTCGATTGCTAAGGGAACAACCGTCATCAATTCCAGAACTGTGTCGATTGCTGGATGATCTTCTGAAAACCTCTCCGGAATTTGAAGTAGATGCTATGGTAGTAAAAATATGTAAAGCCAGGAATAATATTATAAAGAGAGCACTGTAATATTTTGTAATATAGTAAGCATGATACCTTCATCTTTCAGCTTTGCCGCAGTCAAAACTTAAATATACCGGTACCCATAACCAGGGGAGTGCCACTTACATTCTTTTTTGAGAACTTTTTGAACATATCCTGAAATTGTCATGGCAGCAATGACTTTAAAGTTAACGGTTTTATTGTTTTTGTGATTTTAAACAATTATCAGGGGGGGCAGATACTTTTAACTATTGCAACATCTTCAAAAAATGCAAGCAAACTAGCAGAAACAGCTTAAGGAATAATGTAACAATTATCATGGATTTATAACTTCTTTTTGACCATATCAATACTGTATAAGGGCTTTACGATAATTTATAAGGCATTTTTAGTGAAATCAACATAACGCTAGTTTAACTTACAGCATAGTTATTGTGGTTTGCACATGGGTTGTCCTCTTTGAAGTGGTGTTCACACAGGGAAACAAGACACTGGGAGCATGTACTAAACACTTCATGTAAACATATGAAATGTTGACACATTTGAACTTCAATGAGGCATGTCTATGAATAAAAAGAGAACGTTACAAAAATATAGAAAACAAAGAAAAACTTGAATATCACTTCATCAACTATCTCAGTCTGGTTTATTAATAGGACTAAATAACTAATATCATCGTTGGGGTGACAAAACCTTGTATCTCAAAAATCATGAATTTTCAGGAGAGCGAAAAAACTTTCCTGTCTCAACAAATTTAGTGCTGTGACACCGTCTTTTCTTTTTAAAACTGGAATATTTATACAATTTGTAATGTCATTGTTGAAATACAGTAAAATAATAGTTTTTATATTTAAAAGTGAGTTACAAGGTTTTTGCGTTTATCTACATTGAGATACAAGTTTTTAGTTTTTATTCAAATTGAGATACGAGTTCTTACTTTCAACTCTGAATGAGTATTTGGTTGAATAAGTTACGAGGATTTGAATACACTAACTTCGGTACTGTTAGGCCGTGTGTGAGTTACGAGAAAAAGGGATTACGTATCTTATGTTACGAGGTTTTGTCAGTGCAGCTTCAAAGGGGGTTAAAGTTACGAGGTTTAGTTTAAGGGTGTTTGTGGAATTTGTAAAAAAACAGAGAAGGCGTTCCATGGATTTATCAGGTGGTGTCGTAGGCCATTAGGTACACAAATTGAGATACAAGGTTTTGTCACCCCACTGACGATATATTTAACTTTACTAAATTGAAAATTTGATGAAAACTTTTTTTAAAATGACACTTACTGCATATGAATAAAAGCTAACAATGATCATCAAATAATTTTGGAAAGTATGTAAGCCAACAATGTTTCTTCGTGACATTACTTTTCATTGCTTTACATCTCCATCATAAAGCCTACCGACACTTGGTTGATCTGGTAGAGGTCCATGATGTACAATGAAAATAATTCAGAAATATTCATTTAGACATCATGATACTGTATAGCATTTCAGTTCAATGATTGCTGTCATATTGTTATCAAACCAAACAGAATAGTATGTAGTCCAACACTGTTTCATCAATAGTATCATACATTACCTGTCATTGTGACCCGACATCTCCAACGTCAAGCCTTGGTTGATCTGGTAGAGGTCCATGGTCTACAATGAAAATAATTCAGAAATATTCATTTAGAAATCATGATACTGTCAGGGGCGTCGCTAGACCTTCTTCAGTGGGGGGGGGGTGTAGAGGCCAACGATTACCGACAAAACTAGCCACCAATTACCGACAAAATTAAATGTCCCAATATCTACAAATTTAACCCTATAAACCTGGGGTAAAAATTTTAAAAGTTTTTTTTCATATGAACTATCTATAGTACTTGTGTATGCGCAAATGGTCATTTTCCTCGACGACATAAATATACGAATTATTTCGTCAACTAATTCGGTGGTCACATCCCGCCGTACTTGCAAGTGCGTGCTGTCTACGTGCAAAAACGTGTGCAAAATTTGGGTATCGGTACGTGGTGAGTACCGCCTCCGTACGGATTTGGGAGCACGCAGACACACCGTAGCACTTTTTAGGGAGGGGGGGTAGTGGGCAAGCGTATCATTTTTAATTGGGGGTGGGTGATACGCCTTAGAAAGCTTAGACGTTTCCTTAAATTATTAAGAAAATATGACAATTTATTGTACCATCCTCGACTGTTAATCCGTGTCTGAATTCAGTTTCTCCACCTTCCGCGGAAGCTTTGACGTTTCATTAAATTATGAGAAAAGCAGACGATTCGGTGTACTGTTCTCGACTCTTAATCCTTATCTGAATTCAGTTCTCCCCCTCCCGCGCGAAGCGCCGAAGTTTTGATGTTTCATTTAATTATTAGAGAAAGTAGACGATTCGTTGATATGCTCGACTCTTAATCCTTGTTTGAATGAAGTTTCCCCCGCTCGCGTGAAGCTTGGTAGTTTTGAAGTTTCATTAAATTATTAGAGAAAGAAGACGAATAGTTGGGCGTTTTTTACTCTTAATAAGCCCTAATTATCTGAATTCAGTTTCCTCCTTTAACGCGAAGTGCGAAAGCTTTGACATTTCCTTAAATTAATAGAGAAAGCAGACGATTTGTTGTACCCGGCGTTTGCGACTCTTAATCCTTATCTGAATTCAGTTTTCCCCTCTCGCGCGAAGCGCGGAAGCTTAGACGTTCCCTTAAATTATTCGAGAAAACAGACGATTAGTTGTACCGTTTTCGACTCCGTAATAAGCCCTATTTGTCTGAATTCAGTTTCCCCCTCTCGCGCAAAGCGCGAAAGCTTTGAAGTTTCCTTTAATTTTTAGAGAAAGCAGATGATTTGTTGTACCGTTTTCTACTCTTTATAAGACCTATTTGTCTGAATTCAGTTTCCCACTCTCGCGCGAAGCGCGGAAGCTTTGACATTTCCTTAAAGACCGTCAATACTACTGGGCCAGAAGGGATTAGACCACACAGCGAGGTCACTGAGAGGTGGCTATTTCATTAACTCTCAACTAACATAAGAAAAAGAGGATCATGGGGGACCAACAGGCACCGATTGGGGAAGTTTTCTATAAAGAGGGAGCAAGTAGCTACAGGTAGGACAGTGGGGCTTTACATTATTAGATAAAGCAGACAATTTGTTGTACCGTTCATGACTCTTAACCCTAATTTGTCTGAAATCAGTTTCCCTCCTCCTGCGCTTTCGCGCGGAAGTTTTGACGTTTCCTTAAATTATGAGAAAAGCAGACGATTCGTTGTACTATTCTCGACTCTTAATCCTTTTCTAAATTCGGTTGTCCCCCCTCCCGCGCAAATCGCGGAAGCTTAGACGTTTCCTTAAATTATTAGATAAAGAGGACGATTCGTTCTACCGTTCTCGACTCGTCTAAATTAAGTTTTCCCTCTCGCGCAAAGCGCAGAATTGTTGGCGTTTCATCAAAATATAGAGAAAGGAAGACGATTCGTTGTACTATAGCTGACTCTTTATCCTTGTTTGAATTTAGTTTCCCCGAAAATTTTAAACCTCTGATTTCTTTAGCTGATATTATAGGAAAGTGAAACTTCTAGAAAATACAAGTTTTGTAGTCGTAGTCACTCTCGAAGTCATCGCAGCGGATAAAAAGTCACATTTCGTAGGGAAAAAAACTTGTAGCCGACCGACAATATAAACCTCACCGACTTCAAACTTCTGCATTGATATAGTACACGAGGATCGAGCAAGAATACCGACACAGCTGACCCGACACAGTAACATATTTACTCATGTCTTTCTTGCTCCCTCGACGAGACGACTCCACCCAACAACCCCCTCTTTCTTTTATTCCCACTCCTCCTCTCTCAGGCTCTTACCTCCCCTCTCTCTCCTCTCTTTACCCGCGTTTCTTTTGTTTCCCCCTTTTTTGTTTGTTTCTGTCTTCTCCTTCTTTTCTCTTTTTTCCTCTCCTCCCTCTTTTTCTTTTTTCTCTTTCTTTCTTCTCTTTTTTTCCCTTTCTTTCCTCTCTTTTCCTTTTCTTGTTTTTCTTTTCTTTCCCTCACTTTTTTCCCCTCCCACTTTTCTCTTTTTTCACGAGGGCAGCGCAATTTTACCGACAATATCCTGACAGGTGGGGGGGGTGTCGCGTCCCCCCCCCCCCCTTTGGAGACGCCCCTGGATACTGAATAGCATTTCAGTTCAATGATTGCTGTCATATTGTAATTATCAAACCAAACAGAATAGTATGTAGGCCAACACTGTTTCATCAATAGTATTATACATTACCTGTCATTCTAACACCGACACCGACATCTCCAACGTCAAGCCTTGGTTGATCTGGTATGCTGTCATCATCACTTTCCTCAGACTCATCATCCACTGACAGGACAACTCCCTCCCATCTCCTGCCTTTCCAAGGCATGAAGACTTTTGTCCCTTTTATTGGATTACAGGGACATTGAATATATCTCCATACACTACCACGGTTTTTGGAGCCATCTTCTTTCCACTGAACAAGCAATTCTGTTGTTGGCCCCATGCTGCAGCCTACCTGTGCAAATCCTGACAAAGTGAGGGAAACAAAAGGGTTACATTAATTTTGACTGAAAGTAGATCTAATCCAACTTACAAGCTACTTTACAATTGACCGTCCCCAATACTTGTAGCGGAAAGTAGAAACTTGAGTTCTAGACATGCAACTATCATTTGAGATTGCCCTTGATTAAATTTGAACAAAGCCACTAAAAGACAAAGGTATCAAAATTCAAACCATTCTCCTTTCATATCTGTAGACTACTATCATTTTTGCAAATTTAATTTGAACAATAAAAAGTATTAGACCTCTAGAGTCTAGAATCTGCTTGCACTGTTGCAATTGGTATAATAATACCTGAATACGGTATACTACTAACAATCTGGCATTTATTTAACTAATTTTGTAGATCTACGCTAAGCATGCTTTCAAATTTCAATCCGTACCACTGTCTTTACAAATTGTTGTCTTGTCTCGTCTTTCCATGAGCGAAAAAAACAGTGAAATGATTATCACGGCACATAGATCTATAGATTGACGACTACTCCTACATACTGTACATGTATCTTGATCTAACTGAACAACCTCACACAAACAACATCACATCCCGCACCCAACTCTACCGGAACTGACGTTTTCCCTCGGGACAGCTAGTAACTGCGTGGAACGCACTTTCGAAAATCACCCTCGACTTGGGGCTTGATGCTAGTTGCTAGACCTAGATCTACTTCATATTTGGAGGCCTTCAAGTTCAAGGGAGCGCTTCCATTGCAACCCACTCCAGCAAAGCATAGAGTCAATGCCACTCAACATCCACCCCAGCACAGAGAGTCAATGATAATGCGTAATGACTCTACTTGCCCGTGATACCATATAAATCAATACATGGGGCAACGTATTAATTATCATCATTATACATCGCATTTTTACCCGATAAAATCAAAATATTCTAACGATCCTAATCATAATGTAATCAGTGTGACCAAATATATCAAATCTTCCAGATAATTTGACATTTACAACACGTTATTTAAAAGAAGAAGCAGTTATTTTGCTTACCACAGGCCTAGCAGACGTCAGCTTCGCGATAACGCCCTTCTGCTTTGATCAAAATTTACGCTCGCGCCTAATATGCAAAGGGCGTAGAGGGCTTACGCCCTTCTGCTTAGCGCGATATCTAACAGTTTGTGCTAACGCCCTTTTACTATTGTCGATTACGTAATCATTTACTTCGTTTTATGCCATCTCGATCACATCATTTGAAAGAGCTTTGAAAACTCTATTAAATGACATGAAATATCAAAAATCGATTTTTGACCTGAAATTCGAGCTAACGCCCTTCTGCCAGCCGTGCGACGACTTTTTGCGATCGGGGGCGGGGGAACTGAATTCAGACAAGGATTTTTTTATTTTTTATTTTTTTATATTTTTTATTGGGTACTCAAACATAACATGAAAGCCAACTGGCTGTTTACAATCATGTACAAGAATGTGAAATGACAAAAACATCATATAGTCCACTACAACTCAAATATAAACTTTTTAAAATGGAGGCTTAACTTGCCATATTTGGCTGCAATTACATATTCAGATTTAGACTTAATTTTTATCCAAAATATAAGACCATGAAAATTTGGTTTCTCTTTCTTAAATTTGCAGCAGTGAATGTAGAACCTGGTACACAAAATAAAGAAATTTATACATATTGAATTTTGATAGTCCTTGGGACAACCAAACATTCTTTCAAAATCCGAAAAATAACTTCTTTTTTAAGTTTTGAAGATAGAGAATGCAGACAAGGATTAATAGTCGAGGAGGTACAACGAACCGTCTTTTATAATTTATTGAAATGTCAAAGCTTCCGCGCGGGAGGGGGGGGGGGGGGGTACTGAATTCAGACAAGTATTAAGAGTCGATAAATGTAATCGAATCAACTTCTTACCCTAATAATTTAATGAAATGTCAGAGCTTCCACGCTTCGCGCTGGAATGGGGGGGGGGGGGGGGTCACTGAATTCAGACAAGGATTAATCATCGAGAACGGTAAAACGGATTGTTTTCTTTCTCTAGTAATTTAATGAAATGTTAAAGCTTCCGCGCTGGAAGGGGGGGGGGGTCACTGAATTCAGACAAGGATTAAGAGTCGAGAACGCTACAACGAATCGTCTTCTTTCTCAAATTATTAAATGAAATGTTAAAGCTTCCGCGCTTGAGGGGGGGGGGGGAGACTGAATTCAGACAAGGATTAAAAGTCGAGAACGCTACAACGGATCGTCTTCTTTCTCTAATAATTTAATGAAATGTCAAAGCTTCTGTGCGGGAAGGGGTGGGGGCTGAATTCAGACAAGGATTTATTGTCGAGAACGGTACAACGAATCATCTTCTTACTCTAATAATTTAATGAAAATGTAAAAGCTTCCACGCTTCGCCCTGGAGGGGGGGGGGGGGGGGGGGGCCAGAATTCAGACGAAAGATTAATAATCGAGAACGGTACAACGAATCGTCTTCTTTCTCTAATAATTTAATGAAATGTTAACGCTTCCAAACTGGAGGGGGGGGGGGGGGAACTAAATTCAGACAAGGATTGAGAGTCGAAAACGCTACAACGAATCGTCTTCTTTCTCTAATAATTTTAATGAAATGTCAAAGCTTCCGCGATGGAGGGGGGGGGGGGGCTGAATTCAGACAAGGATTAAGAGTCAAGAACGCTACAACGGATCGTCTTCTTTCTCTAATAATTTAATGAAATTAATGTCAAAGCTTCTGTGCGGGAGGGGGGGGGGGGACTGAATTCAGACAAGGATTTATTGTCGAGAACGGTACAACGAATCATCTTCTTACTCTAATAATGTAATGAAAATGTAAAAGCTTCCACGCTTCGCCCTGAAAGGGGGGGGGGGACAGAATTCAGACAAAGATTAATAATCGAGAACGGTACAACGAATCGTCTTCTTTCTCTAATAATTTAATGAAATGTTAACGCTTCCAAGCTGGAGGGGGGGGGGGGGGGAACTGAATTCAGACAAGGATTAAGAGTCAAGAACGCTACAACGGATCGTCTTCTTTCTCTAATAATTTAATGAAATGTCAAAGCTTCTGTGTGGGAGGGGGGGGGGGGGGATTGAATTCAGACAAGGATTTATTGTCGAGAACGGTACAACGAATCATCTTCTTACTCTAATAATGTAATGAAAATGTAAAAGCTTCCACGCTTCGCCCTGAAGGGGGGGGGGGGGGGACAGAATTCAGACAAAGATTAATAATCGAGAACGGTACAACGAATCGTCTTCTTTAATAATTTAATGAAATGTTAACGCTTCCAAGCTGGAGGGGGGGGGGGGGGGAACTGAATTCAGACAAGGATTAAGAGTCAAGAACCGTACAATGAATCGTCTTCTTTATCTAATCATTTTAATGAAACGTCAAAGCTTCAGCGCGGGACGGGGGGGGGGGGGTACTGATTTCAGACAAGGATTAAGAGTCAAGAAGGGTACAACGAATCGTCTTCTTTCTCTAATAATTAATGTCAAAGCCTCCGCGTGGGACGGGGGGGGGGGGGCGGGCTGAATTCAGACAAGGTTTAAGAGTCGAGAACGCTACAACGAATCGTCTTCTTTCTCTAATAATTAAATGTAATGTTAAAGCTTCCGCGTTGGAGGGGGGGGGGGGGACTGAATTCAGACAAGGATTAATAGTCGAGAACGCTCTCTTATAATTATATTTCTCTTATAATTTAATTAAATGTAAAAGCTTCCACGCTTCGCCCTGGAGGGGGGGGGGGGGCAGGAACTAAATTCAGGCAAAGATTAATAATCGAGAACGGTATATAACGAATCGTCTTCTTTCTCTAGTAATTTAATGAATATCAAAGCTTCCACGCTTCGCGCTGGAGGGGGTGGGGGCTAAATTTAGATAAGCATTAATAGTCGAGAACGGTACAACGAATCTTCTCTCTCTAATAATTTAATGAAATGTTATATTTCCACCTTGGAGGGGGGGGGGAGGGGGGACTGAATTTAGATAAGCATTAATAGTCGAGAAAGGTACAACGAATCGTCTTCTTTCTCTAGTAATTAAGGAAATGTCATGCTTCCGCGCGGGCCGGGGGGGGGGGGGGTGAATTCAGACAAGGATTAAGAGTCGAGAATGGTTATATGAATCGTCTTCTTTCTCTAATAATTTGATGAAATGTTAACGCTTCCGAGCTGGAGGGGTGGGGGAACTGAATTCAGACAAGGATTGAGAGTCGAGAACGCTACAACGAATCGTCTTCTTTCTCTAATAATTTAATGACATGTCAAAGCTTCCGCGCGGGAGGGGGGGGGGGCTGCATTCAGACAAGGATTAAGAGTCAAGATCGGAACAACGAATCGTCTTCTTTTCACTAATAATGTAATTAAATGTCAAAGCTTCTGCGCGGGAGGGAGGGGGGGGGGGGGGACTAAATTCAGGCAAGGATTAGGTGTCGAGAAAGGTACAATGAATCGTCTTCTTTCTCTAATAATTTAATGAATACTTTTTGTCACTAAACAGAGATCCATATTCGACTATTCATTAAAATACTGCAGAAAAGGGATCTAATTCTAAATCACGACTGAGATAATTCGCTATCATGACTGGTATCGTGATCTGAGCATTGCGAACTAATGACTCCTCAATCATACCGATCATACAAAATTTAAATAAAATTGCTGAATTTTAGAATCAAATTTTTGTATCATTGCTTCAACTTACGAAAAAATAAACATGACAAGTAGGGCCTATTTCAAACAGGCACATCACAACCACACAAACAAGCAACAAAATAGGCCTACGCCGCGAATAGATCGATGAGCTCGAAATGACTCTAGACAGATTAGTTTCGCATTATTATGATTAGAATTATTTTATAAAAAGAATCATAGGTATTAAATAAATAACTTGATACTTTATCGTCTTTATTAACAATTGATTTTCACATCTGTCCCAATTTTGACTCTCGTAGACTTCCCCCATCAATCTATTCTCTCGCTCCCTCCCTCCCTCCATCTTCCAAGTGTACCCCTTCCTCTCCCTCTCCCTCTCTCTTGTCTCCATCTTTCCTCATGTTTGTTTATCAACACCCAAGGAATTGCGCGTAGGGCCTTTGTTCAAACAAAGTTCAAGGGTTCAAATGGGCGGCATTTTGTCTCCTCTCATTCAAATCTCAAAATAGAACTCCAGTTCATAATTGCGCAAGATACCTCTCATCCAAACATAAAGAAAAGGTTTAGATTTTAATGGGTCAAGATTTACGTGCCGATACGTCTTTTTTACACGAGGTCGTGGACAGAATTGAGGTTAGATTTATCATGGAATGTGTTGATAAAACCCAAGCAATCTATATTTTGCATACTTAGATCTATAGCTTGAAATTAAATTGTGAGCAAATAAACTTTACTATTGTAAAACCCATCGATCTATTGCTTGGAATTAAAACTAATCAGGAATAATCTCAATCACATTGCTCTGCAATTCCAACGCTAGCTAGCTCGCTCACTCCATTCGGCTTGCGCCTATATTACACCATGCGCGGAGCTAGCCAACGTGGCTAGCGAGTACTAGCGGCTCACTAGTATCTTCAGCTAGCGCATCCTTTTATGATTGCTGCGCATGTGCGCATTGACATTCGTCCTCCTGCGTGGCGATGATTTCAATCTAATAATTAAATTTGGAGACTTGCAGTCAGGCAAAATGCGCGTACCAAATTCGTCCTCTTGCGTCGCGACGATTTCAATTTAACAATTATATTTGGAGACTGCAGTCAGGCAAAGTGCGCGTACCAAATCAGCGCCGAGCGTTCCATGCAGGATCCTGCATCGGAACGACAGCAATAATAAATATCTCATGCCTTAATTATCATTATTATTATTACTTGGAGATTGTTTTGTGAGGGGTAACTTGGGTGGGGATAGTTTTCAAATGGGCAATGGTTCTTTCAACGGTAGTTGTCTGTGGATATTTGTGTGTGTGTGTGTGTGGGGGGGGGGGGGAGGGGTATCCAGGGATGTTCTACATCTTGTGCTCCGACGATAATTGCTCAGTAGTCAATTTCTAACATGAACCAAATCTTAGACTTGACTTTTTATATATGCCACATAAATAATCTACCTGGGCCACACTGTATTTATCATGGATAGACATACCAAAGGCTGCAAGATTATTGAATTGTTTCCAATTATACAAGATTATTCTATAGTAATGTTAAAATAAGACTTGTGATGGAGCTAATCTACACTGGAAATGCACATTTTTTTCAAAGCCATTGCGTTACGCAAAGCAATCTTTCCATTAACTATAGTGCCCGTTTTTCTGTGCAAAATTACGCTAGTGGCAAACAAGGAACAGTGCAGAGAGACAAAGAAAGCTGAAGTGTACTACCCATAAACCTAACCCTAACCCTGACCCTTACCAAAATCCAACCCAAAGCCCAACTGACCCCTAATCCTGACCCTAACCCTAGACGTGTATTCTAGACGCAAACGGCGTTGGAGCATGTGTCAAATCACCATGTCATAGTTGTCCGATCTAGTGCACCTTTACTACTTTGGGGTCTGAATAAGCAGACTATAGGGGCTCTCTCACAGACTACACAGAGAAATCCTGTAGAAGTTCAATGCATGTGTAATGTGATTTAGAAAGCTGTGTGGATTACTTGGCGAATGTATTCACGAATGTATTCATGGACGGAGCAAGCCGTTCTTCTACCCCCAAGTACATTGCATGTTCCACATTCCATCATGTACTATGTACTTGCAAATTTATACACATTTCCTGCGGAGTGAGGCTACAATTTTGACGATAGGCCTGTCCTCATCAGCTCAAGTTTTAACCCCTGTTTTAACTATCTCGATCGCAATTTAACCAGTTAACCAGTTTATTTGCGTCTTCATCAGCCTGCAGTTGCAATTAGCGGGATATTTGGTCAAGAAATAATCCTAAGAAATCTTGGTCTTGTTACCAAAATATCCTGATATTTAGGAAATAGCGGAGTAATTACGGCCCGTTCGAGCTAGTTTGTGATGAGCGTATCGGTCTGGTGAGGACGCAATTCCGAGCCTCAGGCAAATATCCCGCTAATTGCAACTGCATGCTGATGATGACACAAATTAACTGGTTAATTTGCCATCGGGATAGTTAAAACATAGCGGGTTATTTGGCAAACTCAAGCTGATGAGGACAGGCCCAAATCCTGCCCGATAGGTTCTAGCAAAAGTTGTGAGGAGCTGGCTATACATGGTCTGATGTGAGACAAAGAGGCGTTAGCTCTGTGTTAAAGTATATATGAGTTAACACCCTTCTGGCTCCAAACAGACGACACATGGGCTGCACAAGGCACATGTACTTTGTTCTATTTGTGTCCTTGTTGCCACCAAGTGTAAAATGCAGAACTTGATTTACATTTATGTCATTTACATAAAATATCAATTCAGCTAATCTAAAAATGTATTTATGGCATCATGATTTTTTTGTATACAGGTATCTGTATCTGTCCTTGATCTAAATCACCTACATGTAGATGTAATCTCTTGTATGTGTATTACTGTATACCCATTAACAATGCCGGAAAACCAATTTAAAAAAAACATTCAATTTTTTAACTACCATTTTGCTTGAAAAGTCTGTGGATAAATTCATATAGCGCAATACTAGTGAAATTGTCATCATTGTTGACTGATAAACATGTTTTGTTATTAAATCAAGCTGGAAATTGATTTATTTATGTCACACTTCAGTTGTGAAAGTTTTTTTATTGTTGAAAATTAGATTGTTTTTCTTGCAATGTTACCTGTGTACAATAGCACTGATTTTTTATTTTATTTTTTTTTTTTTAAACCAATTTTTGTAATAATCAGTATTAAAAATGAACAATTTCTACCAGATTAATATGGCATATAAATAGCATCTGTTGAAGTATTTT
The DNA here is from genome assembly GCF_000002235.5 of Strongylocentrotus purpuratus. Taxonomy (NCBI): domain Eukaryota; kingdom Metazoa; phylum Echinodermata; class Echinoidea; order Camarodonta; family Strongylocentrotidae; genus Strongylocentrotus; species Strongylocentrotus purpuratus. Next base: position 9,537,725 of record NW_022145604.1, read on the forward strand.
CAACCTGCGGTTAAGATTTCTTAAGACTTTGTTTCAATTTATATTTTCATTATTCCTGAAATATCATGGGATTCTTTAAGAACTCACATCTTAACAAGCTCTTCAAGGCAAGATTAACTTAATAATTAATGTTAAAATTCAGATTTAAATGCCTGAATCCAGCCCCAATAGAAATACAAGTACTGCAATTCGAGACACTTAAAACTATTAGTGCCTGACTTAAAGCCCCACTGCACTACTTACAGCTACCTGTGCCCTCTATATAGCAAACAATGCCTTATCGGTGCCTGTTGGTCCCCCATGATCCTCTTTTCTTTTGTTAATTAAGAGCTGATTTGATGAGATAACCACTTGTCAGTGACCTTGCAGGGAGGTCTAACCCCCTGGCCAAACTAGTACAGACATGCTTTTGCAGTGACTACGTAGATGTATGTTGCTCACACGGAGCTTGTATGATAAGATAATGTGACGTCAACATTACATAGGGACTGCAATATGTTCCCATAATTGACTTGGGATTGAACAGGTGAAAGTGTTAAAGGTAAAGACCAGTTATGGTCATGCGATTGCATTGTGAAAGAAACGTTGTGGAATCGATCAGAAAAGGTTGATCATCTAGCGTATTGGTGTGTACGGCAAGGTTCTGGAATCATCAAAATGATAAGAAATTTGGCCCAGTCTTGGTAAAGTTACAAGCACTGTACACAGAAATATGTATATGGGACTATACAAACATATGGCATAAAAATCTGTCACAATTTTTATGCTGTTACATGCCATATTTAGAATATTGAGGCATTTTTGTTTTTAACATTTTGTTATCTGATATACTTCCACACGTGCATAATAACAATGATAATGCTCACAAATTATTTTTCACCTCTTCCCAGAACTCGACCTTCTCTTTAAATGGGCACATGAAGAAATAAGCTCAAATCTCTGTTGTACATTGTCGGAACATGCAGTAATGATTTTGCTTGTCTGTTTTTCTACATACAGCATCCTATGCCGGGGCCTAAAGGAGTGTATGTACAACGACAGACTAGGAGTCCTGCTCAAGTAGTTAGTCCAACCGCTTTCACTGCCAGATCACCACAACCTCAGGTAAGAATTAAGTAACCCTTGTGATGATGATAATCATGATAATTATTATCATCCTCAACTTTGTCATCATTATCATCATCATTGTGAGTAGAACATTATTCCTACATGTACTTGCAGGTCTAAAGGAGTATATGTATGACAGCCTGGGAGTCCTGCACAATAATCATAATTATTATTATCACCATCGTCATCATTATCATATTCGTAATCATAACGCTGTCCTCAACCTCCTCCTCTTTCTCTTCATCTCCCTGCTCCTCTTACTCCTTTTCCTCCTCCTCCTCTTACTCCTTTTCCTCCTCCTCCTCTTACTCCTTTTCCTCCTCCTCTTACTCCTTTTCCTCCTCCTCCTCTCCATCCCTCCTCCTCCTCCTCCTCCCCTCCTCCTCCTCCCCCTCCTCCCCCTCTTCCTCCTCCTCCTCCTCCTCCTCCTCCTCCTCCTCCTCCTCCCCCTCCTCCTCCTCCTCCTCCTCCTCCTCCTCCTCCTCCTCCTCCTCCTCCTCCTCCTCCTCCTCCTCTTCCTCCTCCTCCTCCTCCTTCTCTTCCTCCTCCTCCTCCCCCTCCTCCTCCTCCTCCTCCTCTTCCTCCTCCTCCTCCTCCCCCTCCCCCCTCCTCCTCCTCCTCCCCCTCCTCCTCCTCCTCCTCCTCCTCCTCTCCTCCTCCTCCTCCTCCCCCTCCCCCCTCCTCCTCCTCCTCCTCTTCCTCTCCTCCTCCGCCTCCTTCTCTTCCTCCTCCTCCTCCTCCTCCCCCTCCCCCTCCTCCTCCTCCTCCTCCTCCTCCTCCTCCTCCTCCTCCTCCTCCTCCTCCTCCTCCTCCTCCTCCTCCATTACTCCTCCTCCTCCTCCTCCATTACTATCATCAACATTGCATTATCGCAAAAGGTACTAATAGATCATAATTATACAGAGATATATATATATATATATATATATATATATATATATATATACCATATATGGCAAAGGACAATTGATTTGCCAAAGCAGGGCGTGATCGACATATGATATTAACATAAAACATGCAGTTGTAGAGATATGATACATGGTTCAATGAGATAATATATATGAGATGATTACATTTCAGAAATAATAACTAAATGGAAATACTTCTGATTAAATCAGTCTATTATCATAATCATCTTTATCACATTATGGTAACCATTCTCCTCTTCCTCCTTATGATCCATATCCCTCTCTTTCTTATCTTCCTCCTCCTCCTCCTCCTCATCATCATCACTATCTTACCATTGCATCATCATGAATATTCTTATTAAATCATCCCATCTTTATCATAATCATCTTGATCGCATCATGATAACTATATTCTCCTCCTCCTCCCCTCCCTCCTCTGCCTCCTGTTCTTTCTCATCATCATCTTCATCATCATCATCATCATCATCATCATCATCATCATCATCATCATCATCATCATCATCCATGATGATGGTGACGATGATCCTTATCTTCAATACTAACAGTGTGCACCTTTATTTAAGGGATTCTACGTTTCCTAACCTTTTCAAGTTTCACTCCTATTGCCTTAAAAAAACATTAACAAAATACCCAACGAGAAATACTCTTCCAAGCACGTGTACATGTACCTAATATGTGCAAGAATTTCAATAGTCCCATGTTACATTGTCATTAGCCTCCCTAGGGCAGCTCATGAACATCATGAACCTTTAGGCAAAACATGAACATTTTTCTCTTACATCATTTCATGTGGAAATGAAATAATTCTTTTTCGACTGATCGATTAGTCTGGATTATGAAATCTAGGTTACAAATTTGAGTTGACATCGGGCAGGCCTTGATGGGTTCGTTGGGGTGGGATCGTGGTAAGAATTAGGACATGTTTCCTGTGCTTCCATGGTAGCCATTTTGTTGTTCTATGAGATGCAAAGTCATGCAATATCAATATCAATTTCATCTACTTGCAGCCAGAAGGCCGTTAGCTCACAGTCAATTGCCTTCTGGCTCTTAAAGCTGATATTCTAAGCAAATAAATGTCCCTTAATTTGGTACATACGGCAAGCATATGTTATTTATATGTTTTTCAGTTACATAGTACATGTATACCACAACAAAATTCTGGCTACTCAAAATCCCTAATTGAAATGTCGAAAATATCCGCCTCTCTTTGCATATAAAATCAGACACAGCGCTGGTCTACTACATGTATATATGACATCACGTCCGGGAAAGAGAATATTCACGTACCCGGATGTTCCATAGAAAGCATGTGCAGAGTGATACGATTTTCTGCTTATTTTTGTTTCAAAGGCTGAAAAGTCTAATAAATCATAATTCTATGTACAATTCTTTACCTTCCCCTAATAGTTCCTTCATCTTCTTCCATGCTGTGCATTAATTGTGCAATCTACCAACTCTGACACCGGTAGTCAGGAGCAAGTCTTTGTTAGTTGTTTTTCTTAGCCTGTAAGCATCGCTTTCATTCTCTTGCAATTGCCGATAAACATATAACTAGCGCACGTACGTTCCATCACAAGCAAGCCGCGCTAGAGCAGCGGCCTGGTCTTTCCTCCTGATTCTGCTTGCTTCACGAACGTTCGTGCAAGAGCCGCATATCACTCGCGGATGAATATCGTTCGATCACTAGACGTTGTCAAAATATTATAGAGGAAGCGCGCTTGCATGATCTCGTTCAAGTTTGATATTTTACAACATAACATGATTAACTGGTAATGTATCCTTTTTTGAGGCAGTCACACACATCTATGATAAGTACTATCATAGTTCTAGGCCTATTCGTTTTACAAAACTGCTCCTGTACCTTATCTGATGACAAGATAATGCATCCGCCTACGTGCATGATTTAACCTTGTTTCCCAAGCAGTAAACTTGTCTTAAATCTCTACCAAATAAGTGAATATGAGGATATAAAAAGAAATCAGCGACTGGAAAATGTAGCTTTGTTATTCTTCATTCAAATGAAAACAGAAAATCCATCAAATATACTCATTAACAACAACAAATCGAAGCTCTGACAGGATAGCATTTACGTAGGGATATCACTACCATTCACTCTCACTGAGCCCATGAGTCTCGTTCGTGACGTCACGGATAGAGGCCCGACTCTACATGCACTTCCGGGTTTCAGACTTATAGAGTTTGGTAGAGTTTACTCGCATAAATTCACCATTCTAAACTTATTTTTGTCAGTTGGACACCATTTAGTGTTATTCTGCGGGTTAAAAGCTTACTATTGATGTAATTATCTCAATATTTGGGATTGTCTTAGAATATCAACTTTAACAGATGATATCATGTCATTGCTGATTCACGATGAGCTTTTGTGTCATCCCCAAATGTAATGATTTTGCATTATCAAAGGGCAATTTTTCATCAATTTGGGATCATTCAAAATGATGGCAATATGGTGGAATTTCATTTTGGAATTGACTATTGCAAGAACCTCTTAGTTATGAGAAAAGAGAAGTGATTGTGTATTCAGGCCTTAAATTTCGTCATTTTTAGGGCAAGGCCAGTTTGGCCTTGAGTACCTCATATTTTTAAGGGCACCAAGGCCAAAATATTTTTACAAAAAGGGCATCGAGGCCAAAATATTTTACAAAAAGGGCATCGAGTATGAGGCCAAAAAAATTGATTCTATTTTTGTTAGATGTCATGTGTATTTTATGAAACTTGTGCGGGATCAATTTCCCATGACTTTTAGCACCAGCTTCTTCACAGAATGTATAGAGGTCTACGGTACATACAAACAAGGCGACGGCCCGCAAGCCTTAGATTTAGCAGCCAGGAGCAAGGGGCAATTTTTTTTTTAAGTTGCCCTTTGCCACGGGAATTTACCAGAGCAAGGGGCAATTTTCCAAAAAGAGATAGGCCCCCTTATCTAATCATAAGTTCAAAGAGAGTCTACAAATGTTAATTTCATAATGTGAATAGATCGAACGATCAATTTAATAACTTTTTAATCTTAACAATATGAACAGGAAAGATTGATTAAGAACATCAAACTTGCACATTGAACAGTATTTTAAAGTAACTAAAAATATTGATGAGCAAATGAATAAATAAATTGTCAATTTCACAAACACGAAAGTCAGAAGGACTTGGCAAGTTTACCGGGCCGGGTATCCCAAATCAAAATCGCACCTCACACACAAACCTTCCGCCACTCTCTCGGTAGTAGGTAGGAGCAAATTTGAAGAAATTATCTTTTTAACTGTTGTATAGAAAGGTCTAGATAGGCCTAACTAATGAAATAAGATGTAAAAATGTCCTTATAGACATTCGACAGCTGAAAGTGACACGCTCAGCTCAGTTGCGTAACGTGCATTCAGGAAACCAAAATCGTTCCTCGCACACACACTCTCGCCACTTTTGGTGGGAAGCTGTCGGGCTGGAAGTTTGCCAGCGAAACCGATGCACCCTCGGAGATTCGCAGCGCGTAATTTTACCGGGACTCGAAACGTTCGTCTTGGGAAGCTGGCGGGGTAGCTTTTTGAAGCGAGGTCGGCTGGTGGCAAAATGAGAGTAACTACGATCGAGAACATCGTAGGTGTTCTTAACTTATTAATAAGATAATTCTAAATTCTATTTGAGATAAAATAATAAACTAGACCTACAAACAAACCTCGACAGATCTCTAATGACTATTTGAATGCTTGTTTATTTCTCCATTTGACGATTTGTTTTCTTGATCCTGGCCTTCGATTTGTACGTACGTACGTACGTGCGTGCGTCAACAGCATGCACCATATGCATATCATGCGATCGCGTGATTGTACGTGCGCTAGCGCATTGCCTATATAATAACAAAGGGCGCATTTTCACGGCACTTGCGCCTTATTAAAGCACTAAATACGAAGCTAGAAGAGAGCTCGTGGGCGGCAGACTATTCGTGATTCGTGTATTTTTACTGTTCTAATAATTTATGGGCGCATTTTCACGGAAAACACTTGCGCCTTGCCGTCTAGTTTTAGATGATTATGGGCGCAATTGGTGGTTTTATGTGCGCAAATTTAAAAAAAAGGGGCACGTCCAGTTGGAAAAAAAGGCACGTCGGCCAGTTTGAAAAAAAGGGCACGGCCTTTTTGGCCGTGAATTTATCTTTTTTTGGGAGGGCACCGCGGCCAGTCACAGGGGCATCGACGGCCTGGCCGTCGATGGCCGTCGATTAATTTAAGGCCTGTGTATTTGAGGTTTTGGATTCATCAAACTCATTGCAAAATTAACCTTCCCTGTATCTAGCTGGGGAAAAAAACACTGCACAGTTACGGAACTACATGATTGCATGAAGTAATTTGGGTTAAAGGTGCAGGGTATATTTCATTGAGTTATTAAAACATTTGAAGAGAAATCCATGTTACATATTTCAGCTTTGGTATTAATAAAGCTTCATGGTTTTCAAGGAAAATATGTATGAATAAATTGAAGCCAATTTCTTTCAGAATTAGTCTTGAGCCAAAGTATTCCCTATGAAGAATAATATAACCAGTCTTAAGTTGGCCTTAGCGAAATGTTGAAAGATTTTGATGTCACAGGATTGAAACATCAGTTATGATAAATGATAAATCTATATCACCACCTAGCAAATGTTTTATAATACAGGCCTATTCTAGTATAGAATTTTTGTAGATGAAGAGAAGACAAAAATCAAGAAAGAAAACAAAGACGGGGATTTCCCAAAGTCTCTATTAATCTTGGTGTATGCCATACAAGCATGAATCTATGCTTATCTAGTGCAGCTGACAGCTATAAAGTTATTGGCATTGACATTGTGTTGTTCTTTAATTAGTGCCATTAACATTGTGTTATTCTTTATAATGTTATTTTTTAGAGTGTTGTTCTTTCATCACTTTAAACAAAAAATCAGTTGCTTAATTGGTAGATTTAAGCTGCAACATTTGTTTGGTCTAGAGACTCCCAAATCAATGTTGGACAGATATGATAACAGGAATACTGAAGAGAAAAAAGTGGTTGTGTTTTATCTGTGCTGTGCTTCTTAATGGTATAGCGCCATCTTGTGTCAGAGAACATAATATTTTGTGAGTAGAGCCTTAGGAGTAGGCACTCAGGAGAAAAACAGAAATTAATGACATTTCTGTTCACAACAAACAGAAGAGTTGTCCATGGCTGCGTCAAAATCCATAGTGATTTCATATTTCAATAATTAATAAATCTTATTATTGGTCCAATTTATTTCAAACTTTCATCATTCAGTTTCTCCTATTTTGGGCTTTCAAAGAAATGAACTTATTACCAGGTTTGGATTGCCCTTTAAAGCCCAAGTCCACTCCAAAAATAACTTACTTTCAATAGAACCAGAAAAATCAGACAAACCAATCAAAAAAAGTTTGAGCAAAATCGGATAACTAATAAGGAAGTTATGAATTTTTAGTGACATGAAAAACTTTGAAAATCACTACACAAATTGGCAACTCACTCATGAGTCTGTGACGTATGGTCTTCACTATCTACTAATTATTTTCTTTATATTGATAATATAAATTTCCTATTTTCCCCCTAAGAATCTTATTTCTTCAACCCAGCATCCAAGTTTAATGAAAAGTAATATGTTTTTGTGTGGATGCACAAATAAAGAGTAATTTTTGTCCAGTTCAATCATGAAAAATCGAATTTTGATAAACTATTTATATAAAAATCAATAATTATCAAATACAATATTCAGAAAATAGCATCGATTCTTCAAAATTCATAAAAGTTTTTGAGAAATATCATGCACGCAATATGATACAAATCATATAACCTGGGCAAAGGCATGGAGAAATCAAGTTTTGGGAGATAAAAAGGGAAATTAATGGTATTAAACTATATAAAGCAATTGATAAGTTGTGAGGACATGACGTCACAAACTGATAACCATCTTGACAATTTGTGTTGTGATTCTCATTGTTCCATGGTTTTACATACTTTTTCAAAAATTCATTACTTTCTTATTGGTTATCCGATTTTGCTCAAACTTTTTTGATTGGTTTGTCTGATTTTTCTGCTTTTATTGAAAGTAAGTTATTTTTGGAGTGGACTTGCCCTTTAAGGGCCACCTTTTCCTTCCTTCTTACTCTTTATATACAGTTTGACAGCATGCAGATGAATTAATATATGGAGTTGGATGAATCAATTCATGGATTTGTAAGCATTTTAATACAGGAAATTCAAAATCCTCATTCCTCAGACCCTTCATGATGAATTGATGATATATCGGAGTGATCCCATATTATTCCAAACTTTTGTTTTATCATCCCCTCAGCAACCTAGACCAGCCTTCCAAGTGGTCCGGCGGAACACTTCTTCCCCGCAAGCCCACCACGGCATATGGCCCAACGCCAACCTGGCCTCGCCTCCTCCGCCCAGCACGCAGGGTCCCGGTTGGCACCAATACTTCCGGCCGACGCCCGTTAGCCCCACCATGCAGAGGTACCCCCCTCCGCCCCCTCACCAGCAGCAGCACCAGCAGCAGCAGTCGCATCCTCAGTCTCACCCTCAGCCTTATCCTGTCTACTCTAGTCCGCCAATCGTCAGTAATGTAAGTCAGACCGCTTTGATACCATCAATTTATTAACCTGTTTAATACTATAAATGCTAAGCCTGAAATAACTTTGGCTTGAGTCTTGATTGCCTGGAAGAAGGTCGTTACTACCATCAACAATCTATAGCTCTAGCTGGGTATTGTGGCTAGGTCAGACCTTAAAGCCCGTCTGCACTAGTTTGGCCAGGGGGATTAGACCTCCACACAAGGTCACTGACAGGTGGTGGTCCCATCAAATCAGCTCTTAATTAACATTAGAAAAAGAGGATCATGGGGGACCAATAGGTCCAGATTGGGCATTATGTACTGTAGAGGGCGCAAGTAGTGCAGTGGGGCTTTAATGGTAATACAACTGTTGGTTCTGTCAATCAAGCACTATGGATCGATACTGCCTCCTTCCCTTCTTCTGCCTCTGATATGACATCAAAGGAATACAATTACTGGCTCCCAGATATAATTTTTTCCGGTTTGTTAAAATAAATTGCTCTTCAAGCGCTTCCAAGAAGACAGCAATATCATTGAGGGAGGCACATCGTCATAAATCATCATTGTCTGACTTATTTTGAGTCATTGTCTGATTTATTTCGCACATACACTAGAGGAGCAAATTGGTTATGATTTATTATTATATTCATCATTACATTTATCAGTCCTAACTATTAAAACTTGTTGCCTGTTTGCTAACAGAGAGGTTTAACAGCCATTATACAAGACATGGTTTCCTTTTTTTTTGCAATGGACTGACACACTTCATCACCACTGTTGTACAGTTGTACAGTTTGAACTTGATTGTTTCATTTCTTAAAAGGCCCAACCTGGGCGCATAGAAGAAATACAGATGAATGTTTTACAAAAAAGACAGTTTGATCTGCTGTTTCACTGCCAAAAGGACATTACAGCCATTTACAACACATAACATTAGTGTCCTTTTTGCAGTGAGCTGACACAGTTATCACCAGACCCTGCTGGTTTAGTAGTCACATTTCGCTGTCGGCATGCCATAATAGCAGGGTATGGAACCATTCATCCTTTCCTCTCTCAGGTTTTAACGACTTCCGCTTTCCGGAGATTCAGTCCCATGTCAGTAGCAGAGAATCTGTAGGCGTTTTAATAAAACAAGAAATATTACACAATATGTATGTTCGCACAAGATCATTGTAGTTTAGGACTCTACTGTAAGTTTGCATCTTTTGGGAAACTTCAGAGCTTTAAACAAAGATGCACTAGGTTCACAGTCCCATGTCAGGAGCAGAGAACCTGTAGGTGTTATTATTTTGTCCTTGTTTTCACGAAGTGACGATAGTGAGGAAAATCGTAACGCAAAGTGAATGCAATTTTTTTTTCACTACCGTCACTTCGTGAAAACAGAGACGATTTAAACAAGAAATACTACACAATAGCGATGTTCACACAAGATCATTGTAGTTCAAGACTCTACTGTAAGTTCGCATCTTTGGGAAACATCAGAGTTTTAAACAATGACGCACTAGGTTCACATGTATTCAGAGTTTACACTACAAGATGAACAAACAGATATTATACAATAATAATAATATTTAATTTTTATATAGCGCTTAATATAAAGCATGATGTCTCTAAGCGCTTTACAAATATACAGGCTGGCGACCTGAAAGCTATAACTGCATGTCTATAGCACGGAACTCAGTAATGACAACCCCCTCCCCACCCCCCCCCCCCCCCCCCCCCCCCCAAAAAAAAAAACAAAACAACAACATCAAAACAGCGATATTTTAGAAAAAAGGCTTTTTGAATAGAAATCTTTTGTAATAATCACAGGTCAACTGGAGGGTAAACCTTAGTTTGCATCATATAGGCCTAATTTGTGATAGAGGAAGTGTTCTCATTTCAGTCAATTCAATCCTTGTCAACAGTTGACAATGACTTTTGGTGAGAAATTTCCCAATTCTGGATTATTTTTTTTGCACCTCGTAATCAATTATTATGTGTTCCTAATACTCCTGCTTGTATATAAATGTAAAGGTTAAATTATTTGATTGTGAAAAAGGAGTTTGGATAGAATGATTTTCAGGATAGAATGATTTTCAGTGATTAAAAAAAGAAGATAGATTTTTTTTAAACAGAGAATTCAAATGCTTTCCATAGCTATGAATTTCTCAAAATGCATTGAAAGTATTTTAATATTTAAATTGAAAGGCAAAAAAAAAAATAGATATCCAATTTATTACATGCACATGAAGGTTTCATATCCTGCTAATAATAACACTACTTCCCTATTTAAGTTCCTATAGACCAAAAATAAAAAAATTGCTTCAAATTTCTCTACTTTCGATGTATCAGAAGCCTGGAATATAGTTTCTTCACCCATAAATCGTGACGATTCATATTTAATTCAGTACAATTTGTTTTTGAGAGAACATTACAAGTATCTGGTGGCAGTTTTGGTTTTAGAAGATCAGTTTTCATGATTAGAAAGATATCTTTAATGAGCTTGGGATATGCTTATGTCTTATTTTGCCAATGCTCAAATAGATATTGGTCCATTAAATATTTTGATATGACATTAGTAATTGATGAGATGTTAATTTTCCGAGAAGGTGAGAATGTTTAGGCTCTGCTCATTCCCACTTATGTAGAATTTAAACCAGGGGGTGTTTCACAAAGATTTTAATTTAAACTTAACTCAAAGTTGGACTTAAATATTATGGAGAGCCATTTGTAGCCTTATAGTGAAATATATTCAAAAGCAAAAAATTGAAGTATTTTAGACTTTTCATAAATTCACATCAAGAACATGAAATCTACAACGATAATACAAAATATGAATGATTTGAATCAACATTTTATGCCTTTTAAAATAACTTTTACAAAATATGTTAATGGCTTTCCATAACTGTTAAGTCCAACTTAGAGATAAGTTCAACTTAGGATCTTTGTGAAACACCCCCTAGGACTATTTAATTAGCTAATGTGCCTTTTATGATTATCAACCTTATTATTGTTGTCAAAGGGTATCTGGTCAAATATTTATGTACAATTAATATACATGTACACCTGTAGGTCATATCATTCTTGTTATCTGACCTTTAAGATAACATTCATTGGTCACAATTGTTCATTCAAGCTATAATCTGTAGCTGGTAAAAATATTTAAAAAATCATGGTACAAGGCTAAAAATTTGTTTTCTCATATAGCAATCTATTTGTTCTTTTACAGAATATCACTATGAGCAGAGATTTCAAAATACAGGTCATGGTCAAAAGTGACTCCATATTATATTGGTCTCCATTGTAAAAAGTTTCCTAATGTTCCACTCTTTGCAATCTTTTAGAACTCTTATGCTACAATATTTAGTCATGTTTTAAAGATTACCTTCAGTTCTTGTAGTGAAAAGGGATATTAGATTGGAACTTTATGAATATGATCACATGTTGTTCCATTTGTATGAAAAGAAACATGTGTTAGATATTTTCCGCCCACTCTTTCCAATTAAATTGAGTGAAAAGATCTGAAGCGAATGCCAAAAGGAGACTGGTGTACATTTGTCTCACAGTGGAAGTACACCGCACCAACATTTTTAAATTTGTTCTTTTCTTTTTCTTTTTTTTTGTGGGGGGGGGGGGGGGAGGGGGTCCCTCGGACTAGAACTTTAACTGGCGGCCCCGGTGTAAGACAGTCACACCCTATGCATTTTAATACACTAAACTTCTCGCAAAAAGTAGGGTGTGCAAAGAGTAGGTGTAAACTCTGTGTTTAGTGTTATGTGCCAGCATACAAAACTGGTAACCTTTCTATATAGATCTCTGCGATAGGCTGCATAGCCCTTTAACATATAAGAAGAAGAACGGGGTCAAATTAACACTCTGGATTTCTGTACATGTGCTTCTCCAATTAAGAACCTGAATATACTTTGGTAGGAAATACTGCTTCCTCTTCACAACATTGTTATAATGCTGTCCAAACTCTTCCTGTTTCCTTTTCCCATTTCTTCTTTCAACATGGATAGGTTACTAAGTGAAGGGACGGAGGGAAGAATAGCTGAATAGATAGAAAGATAGATAGATAGTATATATAGGTAGATAGATGAATAAAAAGAGTTTTAAAAAAATCATTCTTTGAGAGATAATTAACAAACTGGTAGCTTTGACCACTGTAAAGATTTTTAAATTTAAATGTACTACCTAGTATTTTATTGTTAACTTTTTGCCTAATTTTTCATCAGTTGACTCAGGAGAAATTTTCATAATCTTCAAAAGAGAGAGAGAGAGAGAGAGAGAGAGAGAGAGAGAGAGAGGAGAGAGAGGGAGAGGAAAGAGAGAGAGAAAGAGAGAGAAAGAGAGAGAAAGAGAGAGAGAAAGAGAGAGAGGAGAGGAGAGGAGAGGAGAGGAGAGGAGAGGAGAGGAGAGGAGAGGAGAGGAGAGGAGAGGAGAGGAGAGGAGAGGAGAGGAGAGGAGAGGAGAGGAGAGGAGAGGAGAGGAGAGGAGAGGAAGAGAAGAGAGAGAGATAGAGATAGAGAGAGAGAGAGAGAGAGAGAGAGAGAGAGAGAGGAGGAGGAGGAGGAGATAGCGGTTGCACATGCAGATATATAATGGCAGGAGGAGAGAAAGATGGCAGACCGATACGGGAGAGATTGGAAATAGAGAAGGAAAAAGAGAGAGAGAGAGAGAGAGAGAGAGAGAGGGTGATGGAGAAAAAAAAGAGCGAGAAAAAGAAAGTAACAACATGCATGTAAATTTATTACCGCAATTTTAAGAGCTATACCCTGGTTTAATTTCCTGGTGATTTTGTAATGTGGGAATTTGTTGTAGAAACAGGATAGCACTGACAGGGAAGTGAATTGTTATTAGAGAAAGACAAAAAAAAATGGTAGAGGAAGTTCTGTTGCTGCTGATTTAGTCAGTTCATTGCACGACTCAATGTCTTTTCATTGACACGATATAGGAACTCATCAATGCAGCATAGAGAAAATTGTCAGTTGTCGAAACTCCAGCTGAAGCTTGAGAGTTCTTGTGAGAGGTTTCAAAGAGGCATCCATCGTCCTTGCGTGGCTCGTCTGCCAGTTTTGGTATCATTGGTCTGAAGTGGTGGTTATATAGTCCGAGGCTGAAAAAGGCAGTTTGGTTGAATCAAAAGCAACGTCACGGAGCAAACTGACCCTTGACATCCTGCTTAAGGGTATAGTTTACACTGCATGAACTTGGCTGAGTGATCTTCAAAGGCCGGACACCCTCTAAAAGCCGATTGTCCGTCTCTGCTACCATTGTGTCGATCCTGGGATTAGCATTGTATCACTGCATTCCAGCTTCCACCAGCCATACCTGCCAGAAAACCAACACCGGCTTCTCTATTTAGCTATCGACCGACCCACCAGCCCTGTTTAGGAAGTCATTCCCTGCCTCTTTATCAAGTGGATTCCGACGTTTATTGATACACAGGCCTATTCTATCCCACCGCTGGATTAAGGATTAAGAGACTGTCCAACAATAACCGCTGCTTTGGTCAGCCCTTGTGCCACCACCTCCATCGGTTGAGAGATTCCTCAAAGGATTATCCCCACTTCACCGCGCAACCATTACCGCCTGACCCCTCCCCCTTTTATATTCTTCGGAAAGTCCACCGGTCACGCTTGGTCGCACGAAACCATCCTCAGCTCAGAGGGGTATTGTTGACCCCCTTCTTTCGTGAACCTATTCAACCGGACCCCCCAGGTTAGCCGAGCCGCCCCCCCTCCCTTTCTTTGGTTTGTTTTCTGGAGCTATCATGCACTCTCGATCCAGACGATCAATGCCGAAAGTGGGAGGATACTGGTATAACGGGCACGACGCTGGCTCTGCTATCAACAAAAGCTTTGGATCTTACAGCGGAGGAGGGTCTTACAGTGGCGGAGGAGGAGGATACTACTACGGCAAACCACACGCTAGAGGCAACAGGATGCAGGTAGGAAGAAAGAAAGTTTTCCAGAAAAAATATTCTGCAATATTAAAGCCCCACTGCACTACTTATAGCTATTCATGCCCTCTATATAGCAAACAATGCCTAATCGGTGACCATTGGTCCCCCATGATCCTCCTTTTCTTATGTTAATTAAGAGCTGATTTGATGCGATATAAACTAGTACAAGCAAACTAGTAAACTAGTACAGATGGGCTTTAAAGAAAACAAAAAAGTGCAACTTGAGCTACATGAAGCAAGTTTATTGATTGATTGCGTCTTCTTCGTTTGGCTATTGTAGTGGAACGGTACTTACAACCCTGTATACAATACCCATATAAACTATATTTTGCACACAATCAATCATGGCATGAAGCTTCTTCAATGGATGAAATATATATATATATATATAGGTGATATTTCACCAACCTTCATTCATAACATAGAGCTTCTTCAAAGTAGAAAGTTTGATTTCTTTTTCTTTCCTGCTAGAACTAACGTATATGACTTAAAAAGTTATATACACCCCTGTACTGTACTAACTAGATTAAATTGATATATCAAAATGTATCTGATGTCCCTCTACATTTTCTTTTCTTTAGTTTTAAAGGGTCAGATGTATTATCCAATAAGAGTCATAAGGGTGTTAACTGTATGTATTATTTAGTAGTGGTATAGCCATTAGGGCGCTTATGACTCTCAGCTGAAAATATCAGTTTTTTGTGTTTTTTTTTTAATGAAGTCAGAATAGAATACACTTATTATTGTAACTACTTTAAAGGGATCGTTTAACAATATTAAATCTAAGATACACGGCCCTACGTGTTATCAGTGTCTGTGATATGGTGTAATATTGAAGCCCTAAAAAAAATTGCGCTTCAAAATGATCAAGAAGTGCCTTAAAAAAGTAAAATATCTTTGAGTGACCGGTTTTACCATACTCGTTTTCCCCAATAGACTGTAGTGTTATGAAAACCGTCAGGCGAACGGTTTTCAAAATTTGTAATTCCAATCATAAATATCTTGATTATCAGACAGGCGATCGGCTTGTAAAAGTCATGGGGTTCCTGACTGACCTAAAGGTTTATAATTATCATTGCATCATGAGCTAAATCCAGAATTTTATTTCAGAATCTGAGACAAAGTTACCGGATCCCTTTAAGTATAAGCTGACCAATGCTGGAAATGATGTAAAATCTTCAAATATGACAAAATCCTTATTATTGATGCAAATTATTAAGTAAGTGTATACTGGTAAGCACATTCTAAATGTTCCAGTATCAATTGGGACATCATAAACTGCAGTGTCCAGCAGGCGAGTTGAGTTAAATTCAGGACAAAACCTAGCTTTTAGGAATTGATGGGTGGGGTAGCAGGGGATCGAAGGGTAGAGGGATTAGTTAGGGAGGCAATTTTGAAGAAGCGAAAGTCTACATTTCTTAAAAAGATATTCATTTTAAATTGATGAGGCATGTCATTTCTCATTCCTTTGAGTTTTTTCCACACTTCAAGGATAATTCTGTAATTTCCACATTCCATTGGCTGAAATTACATACATGTGTGGACATCTACTTATGTTTGTATCATTGTAAACCATACATAGACACCATGGCAAAGCTCTCAGATTGACTCCATTAATTCCTTCATTTTTCAAGTGGATTTATGATGTGAATAGAACATATGATATGAGGAAGTTCAATAACTGTTTGAACGCTATACCTCCCTTTTTAAAAATTAAATAAAGTGCTAAATTTATATATGGCCAATGGGTTATTCACACCAGTGGAAATTTATACCAAATTAGTATATAGAAAGTGTATTGTGAAATGGTGTGCAAGATTTTTTTTTTTGCAGGGTCAGAAAGGGGAAGGGGTACCTCTCCTTACACCAAATGATATGTCAGTTTTTTGTCATGGGCATTGGTAGAGCAAACTAATTTTCATGTCAGTTGTGCTCATGGAAAGCCCCTTTAAAGCCCCACTCCACTACTTATGGCTACTTGCGCCCTCTATATAGCAAACAGTGCCAAATCGGTGCCTGTTGGTCCTCCATGATCCCCTTTTTCTTATGTTGATTGAGAGCTGATTTGATGAGATAACCACCTGCGGGAGGTCTCATTCCTCCTGGCCAAACTAGTGCAGATAGGCTTTAAGCCCCTTCAAGTCGTGCAGTCGTACATTTTTTAAAAAATAGGATAAAACGTTCATGTAGGAGATACACACTGATTTCTCTATCTAGGTTTTCATTTGAAAAGATGCTCAAATCTCTGTTTCACTACAAGTCATTTCTGTCATACGACATATAGACTAGCAAAATTAAATCAATTATCTGAAAAGCTTGTATATATTAAAGTTTACATAGCTCTTTGATCAGGGTCTTTTTTTATCGCAATCATTAAAGCCCCACTGTACTACTTATGGCTACTTGCGCCCTCTATATAGCAAACAGTGCCAAATCGGTGCCTGTTGGTCCTCCATGATCCCCTTTTTCTTATGTTGATGGAAAGCTGTACTATTATT
Source organism: Strongylocentrotus purpuratus (assembly GCF_000002235.5). Classification (NCBI taxonomy): domain Eukaryota; kingdom Metazoa; phylum Echinodermata; class Echinoidea; order Camarodonta; family Strongylocentrotidae; genus Strongylocentrotus; species Strongylocentrotus purpuratus. The sequence goes on from NW_022145604.1 coordinate 9,554,792, forward strand.
GCAGATTGTTTTAATAGGGGTATTTTTGCAGTAGAAATACACCTTTAGATGATTTTAATTTTGTATTTGAAATATACAAAAAATCCTCAATAATCATACATTCAAACGGTTTCCTTGTAGCTGTGCGATAAGTTTGCTAGTGTGAATGCGACGTATCATTATCAGGATCTCTCAGATAATAAAACGCTATAAAAACTTGTGTGAAGTTCCCTCCGAATACCATTACTTCCTGTTAATTTTGATTCATAATAACCACTCATATACATAGATATCATTACAGGATATGTAAATTTGATCCATCCCAAAATTGAACAAAGTTGTGGAAAATGATCAGACAGAATGATGATTAAAAATATAAATATCTGCATGTTTAATGTATATTTTTATAAAATTTCTAGAAAAAGAAATTCTAGACACATTCTACACCAAAAGAAGTATATAAAATGGATAGATTGTGTACAATTTTATTCCTTTAAAGGCCCACTGCACCACTGATAGCTACTTGCGCCCTCTGTATAACAAACAATGCCTAATCGGTGACCATTGGTCCCCCATGATCCTCTTTTTCTTATGTTAATTGAGAGTAGAGTTGATGAGATAACCGCCTGCCCAGTGACCTTGCAGAACGGTCTAATCCCTCCTGTAAACTACGGCAGATAAGCTTTAAAGAAACTTCTACACATTTCTTTTATGTATTCATTTATTTATTTTTTATTACAGCTCCTAAGCTAAATTACTTACTCTTATTTTTTTTTTTTTTTTTTTTTTTTAAAGTTCTCCTTGAGCTTATAGCTTTCCTAAGCTAAAAGACTCACTTTATTACCATGTTTCTTTTTTTATCGTTGCAACATGATGATGTTGTATAGCTGAATTAAAAGGGTGATTCCAGAGAGTGATTTTGACCTCAATTTAAAAAAATATATATACAAGATATTTTAAATATTTTTTAATTTATGTATTCTGTATAGCTTGGTTAAACTAAATAGTTCATTGCTACCATGTATTTTTGTCACTGTTGCATCATGTTAACTTTATGATGATCTTGTGCAGCTGAAATTGGCAATACCCTAGCATTGTCAGCCACGTGGCAGGATATTGCACCAAAAGAGCCATGTCGGACGAGCGGAAGTCATGTGACTCTAGAAACATGAAGATTGATTTAAAGGTAGAGATTAACTGCTAGGGTGACAAATAACAGTTACGGATTTGAGCCTTATATTTAGCTTTACATTAAAAAAAAAAATGTTTTATTGCTTCTTCATGTCAAAAGCAAGAAAAATACATTCATAGGCATTTTACAAATCAATAACTTCCATATTATAAAATATATCTTATATCTAATTAATGATAATAGAATTATGAGTTCAGGCGCTTTGGTTTGATAGATCCTCCAGAAAAAAGGAAGAAAAAATGTTCTTTTGAAGGCCAGAAAGACATTAAATCCAATACTTTTACTCAGGCTCATATGCAATGCTCTTCTGGCGCTCAGCAGATGATACTATTCTGTTTTAAGAGAAATTTAATTTTCTTTGACTTTATTTACATTCATTTTCTGAGATAATTTTGGAAACACAAAAAATCATGCTATAATCACTCACTGAAAAATGTTATTGATAGAAATAGATATCTGACTAAAATGATTTTTTCCTTCAAAGTATCCAAATTTTATATCTAGATATACACTTAAGTTTGAAAATTGTTTCTTTTTACCATGTTGCTGTGTAGTTCTTTGCATTTGCATTTGTCAAAGTAAAATTAGAAAGTAATGATGACTTGCACTAATAAAATGTGTGTGATGGACTATTCAAAGCCCTACCCTCTTTACCAAAATGCTGTTTCACAGTATACTTTCTTTTGATTTCTAACATTCAGTCTCGCTCACACAAGCAAGTAGTGCAATCAATCCTCACAAATTATATTGAGTTAATGACTGAGACCGAGACTACTCAATGAGAGTCTTGTTCATAATTGAATGACACACGCCCTTAAAACTAAAACAACAACAACAACATGTTAATACTTGCCATTCATAAACAAGCAAATTCTGAGTAAAATAATTTTGTCTCGAGGGGAGGGGGAAGTGGCAGATTTCATTTAAGTACCGGTATGTTCACTTCACATCAAAATTTCTCAACTTGATCAATACTTGGCAATCGGATGATTCTGCCATTCACGGAAACTGACCATTGAAATTTCAAAAAGCCTCTCAATCACCAAGAAAGTTTCCAGACTAAAATTAGTATTTTCCATTTGAAATGATTAAGAAACACGTTACTGTAATAAAAGCCACAACAACTTTCATAACGTTTTATGTTTGCAAATTTTGCGAGTGGTTCTGACATGCAAAATGATTCAAGTACATTGTATGACTGACACAGCACTGAATATTTTCAATTTGTAAAACTTTCTTCTCTTTGAAAATAGCTTTTGTAATACAATTTTTTTTTTTTTTTTTTACAGTAGTCCAACGTGATTCAACAGTTGCTATGGCATTATAAGATCTGAACTTTAATTTTGTAAAAGATATACATTGCCTGGGTTACGATTGGGTCTTAAATTAGGATTACTCATCTTGGGTTAGGTTTTGTGTTTAGGCCTTGATCAAAGTGAGGACTCCAATTTATATCAGAACTTGTTTATCACTGGAGCTATATGCCATTCAATTTTTCAAAACATCAACAAGATCAATCGATCTTATTTACTGGGTGTATAAGCCACAAATATGTTTGAATAATCAACAAGATCGTTTTGAAATAATTTGTAGATAATAGAGATGGGTTTCATGATGATATAATCAGCTTATTAAGAGCCAGAAGGGCATTTTCTCATTTACTTTAAAGCCCCACTGCACTAGATTGGCCAGGAGAGATTAGACCTCCCTGCATGGTCACTGACAGGTGGTTATCTTATGAAATCAACTCTCAACTAACATCATTATAGAAAAAGGGGATCATGAGGGAACAATGGTCACCGATTAGGCATTGTTTGTTATATACTGCGCAAGTAGCTATAAGTAGTGCAGTGGGGCTTTAACGCAGAGTTAATGACCTTTTTGACTCTGAATAGAGGATATGCAACTACATTTTCAATGAAAATAACATGTTGACATAATAACAAAGATTTTGACAATTGAACATGAAATCTGCAACCTCGAAAGAGGAAGAATGTATGAAATCCCGGACTGTTCTTAGTCATCAGACATGTGGACTTTCGGTATGAAAGCTGGAAGTCCTGTTTCCCTTTTGTTCTCTCAAAGTGGATATCCTCTTTTGACCAGATAAGGTTGGGGTTACAGTTAAATCAACCAACCAATGTGCTTTCCAACTTAGCCAACCCTAAAATCCCCGAACACAGGTGGGCTATGAATTCTTGAGGGCTGTGAAAATATGGGCTGTGAAAATATGGGCATGCCAAAGAGTACTTTTTAGTACTGTCGGTGGTATTGCATTTTTTTTTATAGAGACCCCAAGTATTATTTTGAAGTTGTTGATGAGTCATAATCTCTCATTCTATTTTCTTTGTTTTTTGTTTTGGTATCAGATGGGTGAAATTAGCACTTCAAAAAGGTTCATCATGGTATTTGCGTCCTCATTAGGCCGCAGTTGCAAATATTGGAAATATTGGTCTTGTTTCCAAAATAACCCCCTGATTTGGATAATAGCGAGCTATTTTGCACCTGTCTTCATCTGGTTAATAGTGATGAGCAGATCGGTCTGGTGAAGACACAATTTCGAGCTTCGGGAAAAATATCCTGAGTCTGAAAATAGCAGGTTATTCTGCAACTTTGGTCTGATGGGGACAGGCCTCCTCAGTCCCATTTCCTTACCTTTTGTGTGATTGATGTGAACTACATTTGACCTTTTAGCAAGTCTTATTTTAGACGAAAAAAGAAGTATTTTATTGGCTTTATATTGACATTGACTTCTGTCACCGAAATTCACCAGAAATTCACATTCAAATTTGACCTAAAGTCATTGGAATGCTTTTTTGGAGAAATGCTAGACTGGATCAACTTGGCCTTGTGCTTGATTTATGTCGAGTGCCCTCTTGTGTTGTGTATAATTATATCCCTCAGCCTGTGAAGAGCTATACCTCATGTACGATGTTTGGGAATCCCCAATCAAAAGGATGTATGTAAAATTGTAACAAGAGGACAAATGCCAAAGGAAATTGTAGAAAGTAACAAATTAACCAGAATAATGTTCGTACATAAACTTAAAGGGACACCTATGATGATATGCTATTCACAATAGATTTATAGTAGTGCCCAAAGGAAGAAGGCACTTAGGAGATAAAACATGAAAATTTGGGAGAGTTATCTGCGATACGTCACAAGTTGACCTGACTGCCAATTTGAGATTCACATAAACTTTAAATAGTGATCTCATATTTCAAACATTCATAACTTTCTTTTCATTGGTCTGATTCATTTCAAACTTTTGTCATTCGTTTTCTCTTATTTTCTGCTTTCAAACAAATGAACTTATTACTTTTTTTTTGGGGGGGGGGGAGGGGGGTTGGGGGAAGAAGGAAAGGTAATTTATGTCTTCATATTTTTTTTAATTTGTTTAGTATTCTTGATTTCCTTCAAATCACTTTCTTAGTGGTCCCTCTGTACTGCATATGAGCTAGAGTATAAGGAACCCCTGCCTATAAAGACCATTGCTAGAATAAATAAGAAATGCGCACATGAGACTGATGCACTTTTCAATAATTCACAAGTCATTAACCCACGGGGCAAGCCAAATGCAATGAGATATATGATTCAAGACCATAAAACGTTGCCTTCCTTGATTGCATTTGTTTGGTTTTAGAATCGAAACGATCCTTGATTTAAGCTCCTCTTGGGCTCGTGTGATTTATGTTTGTGAAAATAATTCAGTTGGAGGGATTAGATTTAGAGACGCTCAGTGCAGTGGGCCGGTGTGTGGGTTGGGATTTTGCTCTCGGTCGAGTCATTTTAATCGAGAACAGACAGTGTGTAGGAGGAGTTTAATAATTGTTAGCTGATAAAAGGCATGGACAGTCCATTGCTTGAGTGCTGTATATGGTATTAAAGGTAATACAAAGTTTTGGGAAATTTTGAAAATTGGGTGGATAGTGAATCTTTACAATTTTGATATATTTGGATGCCCCTGTGGATGTATAATAAGCACAACAAAAAGTTAGCCCCTGAAACATTTCTGTTTTCGAGAAAAATTGAATATAAAAATTCATAACTTCGGACTTGATTTCAACCGCGACGACGATCAATGAATATTGTAGGAACGCATATGCTTCCAATATTTTAATTTGAACCAAATTCATGACCCCATACCGAAACTTTGTAAAACCTTTAATGTATATCTAGCATCAAATTCATGTGCTAGAGCAGATCATAGAAATATATACTATGGGATTTGAATTATGAGTTTACTGTTGTTGTTGTTGTTGTTGTTATCTGTTTCCAATGTTCTAAAGCCTGAAAAGTGGTGTTCACTTCAGTATGTATTACTGCATATAGCATTTTAATAGGGTATTAACTAGAAACACACTATGAAAACAAAAGGTTTATTCTGATTAATGAAAGTTAAAATAGAAACTACATTTTGATAGCCCCTTGGCCTCGTAATGATATTAGGTTAGTATCCAATGTTGATATTAGCCAAGTATTCATTCCAGGACCCTGTTTCATGAAACTTATTATCAATAACAACTGCTAAAAATTCAATGACAAAGTTGCTCTCAGCCAATCAAATGCCATGATTTCGGTAGCTTTAATATAGCAGTTATATTGTAACTTGTTATTGATAACAATTCGTTATGAAACAGGACCTGTAATTTTTCATTCCAGGCCCTGTTTCATGAAACTTGTCATCCATAACAATTGCTAGAATTCAATGACAAACTTGCTCTCAGCCAATCAGATGCCATGATTTCAGTAGCTTATAACAGTTATTGTAACTTGTTATTGATAACAATTTGTTATGAAACAGCTAGGCCCTGATCTTAGTCATAAACCAGCTGTTTGACATAAACACCATACTCCCATGGACTAGAGGCATCTAACCATGGATGGTAACTTTCTACCAGCTGGGTAGCTAAGGTGACTTTTTATGAGAGGGCGGGGGCGGGGGGGGGGGGGGGGTGCTAGGAGTATTGACCCCCTTGAAAGATAGTTTTGAAGATTTGGCAATGTTGTCAGTACGCCCGAGCCTAAGGGAGAGGGGGGGGGGAGGGGGTAGTGTCATGTGGAAGGGGGAGTGTCATGTGGAAGGGGGGGGGGGAGGGAGGGGAATGGGAGGCAAAGGGGTAAGAATTTGAAGGAGGGGGAGGGTGATGGGGAAGAGGAAGGAGGGATGGGGAGGGAGGAAAGGTGAGGCAGGAATGAGGAAGGAGCAAAAAAGGGAAATGGTATGGAGAGTGAGATAATTGTTGTTGGGGAGGGGGGCAAGAATGGGGAGAGGTAAGGAGGGGGTGAGGGTAGGAGGGGGTGAGGGTAGGGAGGGGACAGGGCAAGAAGGGAGGGAGAGGGGGGAAGGGGAAGGGGAAGATAGGAGAGATGGGGCAAGGATGGATGAGAGATAGGGAGGAAGAGGGAGGGGGTAGACAAGGGAAGAGATACATGTAGGGTGGGGACAAAATGGAGAGGAGTTGGCGGAGGGGGAAGGGATGAATTTGTCAAGGGGGAGAAGGGGTACACAACTCTTTAATACTCCATATACATGCCGGCAACAAAAAATGTTTTTCATCTTTGCGCCATCTCTCCATGCAAGCGGAACGTCACGCACGTCCGCCCTATCATGGCTGGTCGCTCATTAACTTAACCGCAGGAGCAAAATGCCTGCTGTTTCAAATTGAGATCCTCGCAGTAGATATACACCCCAAGGTGAGGATGAGCTGAAATTAGCTAATGAATAGAGGCTACTAGCCAGATCAAAATAACTAATTTTCAACAAAAATAGCTTTAGTACCGACACGTCATTGTTGAGTAACTCGTACAATACAGGGTAAATGTCTGATCAATGTTATGATGATACTGCGGTGTGCAACGTTGAGATCTGACTTTTTTGTGCAGTTTCATTATATGGTGTTGTTAAGGTAGACCAGTTTTGGAAACGCCCCCCTCTCAAATAATGAAATGGAAGCTCTTATTACCAATCATGTGAAAGAATATGTTTCGACTAATACGTGATGATACAAATTTTGCCGGGAAACCGCCTACTAATCCAGCCTGGATAGATAATCGCGAATGCAATTTAACATTGAACACTTGGGCGTATATATTTTCTTTTTTTTTGCAAATTTAGGTTCATGTATTACCATCTAAACCTCTGAAGGCAATATGTAAAGAATATTGAATGGATATTTTGTACCCAAAACCCTTGAACCGCAATTTTACCACTACCGGTCTTTACCTTTAATAGTTACATGTACTTCTGATTTAACATTAAAACAAATCATACTTGAATTTAAAAAGAGTTTATACAAATGAAGTAAATAATATTATGATTGTGGTATACATTTACCCACGTACAATATGCTCATAGACACGTTAGGGGAGCCTTCCAAAGTTGCGACTGTGCCGCGACGCGTCGGGGCGCACAGCAGGATATGAGAACAAAGGAGGTGCCTTTTTGCGCCCATTTGCGCCTTTTTGCGTCGGATACGAGAGGACTTCAGTTGGTTTCCAGCTCATTAAAATCTGGCTATTGTTTGGAGCCTCATTGTTACGAAATTACCCCGCCGGGGCGCGCCCCGGTGAAGCACTAGACATTTGTGAATGGGAGCTTAAACTTTGAATAGCTTTCGCGCCCTTTCGCGCCCGGTCCGGCGCATTAGTTATTCATGTAGTGCCCGCTTGTGTGTCGCTCTCGTCTTGCGAGATTTGACTCTGAAAAGCATAACTTTGGCTACTGATTTGTTTGAATATTATTTTACGTACATGACATTGGTTACAATGTTTGTTCTGATTGTTTATTTTCCTCTCAACATCGGAGTTCTGTAGGCGTTAACGTTGGCATGATTGTTCATTATTTCATCTCCTCCTGTTCTGTTCATGATTGTGTTCAATATATCAATTTTAATACAAATTGATTTGTTCAAGAAAAAACAACTTTATTTTATACTTAACCCACTCTCTCTGACATTGTTTTCCTCGTGCATGTTTTGACACTTTATTTGTTTCATATTACATAAAAATTGTGTATATTTCCTTTAGCGATGTTATCGCATGTTTCGGTTTTCTTGTTTTGTTTTCTTTAATTTTCGTTGCATCTTGTAAACAGTTCTGTCGTATGATCATTATAAATCATATAATTATATCATCAGTCTGTTATTTCAATACATAGCTCCTTTGAATCTTCTTAAAATTAGAGAACGTATTTTTAAATCCGTGATGTTGAAAATGATACTTAATCAAGAATGTCGCAGTTTCTCCTTGAATTGGATTTAAAAAGCGTTTTATCTGTATTACAATTTTTTTTAATGCAAATGATATCCGTATTGTCGGGAACATCATCAATATGTTTCGTTAAAAGGAAGACGCTCATTTTCAGAATGTTATTTCTTTGCAAAACACTAATGTTACGAACAAAATAAAATACACTGTACCCGTATTATCGGGGATATGGCAAAACTCCCAGGGAGATTATCAATTGCAAATCAACATAGTAAATTATGCCTAAATCGTAAGAATGGAGCATGCATTAAAAAAGAAGAGAGTTACCAGGAAATGATGTTTGAAATTTCACCTCGAACATATCTCAAGAAAAAATTAGTTTATCATTCTGTTCCAAAGAATTGTATCGAATATTTCTTTGCGAAGAAGGGGGGGGGGGGGGGGTACATCCGCGGCCAGTTTTAGATCTAGGTCATTGTTGAGAAGAACTAAAATACGTATATATTGTGCTGACTTGGGGCCACGTGGTATCGAAAGAGCGTAGTGCGTTCTAGAACAAATACAAGCCATGGCAATTCGTTGAATTGCTTCTCGTAACAGAACTGTCTCACTGTCTAAATAAGGATCCATCCGGGGGATCCATCATGCACGTGTTGGTATCAAGTAGTAAACGGAATTAATAATGATTGCGTTGTTTTGGGCCATTTTTTTTGGGGGGGGGGTGGCTAGCCCTTATTCTTCTTCTACTGGGTCATCAAGAAACACAAATAGTGTTGAAATTTTCCGCAATCCCTTTAGCGCCGAGGGTAGAAAAGCCTATAGAAAAGTCAGCTGGACAATAGCAATTTAATCAGGGAGAAATACTGGGCAAACAGATATTAGCCCACGTCTTCAATATAACCAGGGAATCCCGATATAACTAAGCACATGCTCACAATATGAATATCAAATCTGGCTATTGTTTGGAGACTCATTGTTACTGTCTGGTAAAGGGGTACTTTTCACGCACCAAAGTCCGGCTAGTCTAGTACACACAAATCCGGCCCGTATTGATTTTACACACCGGACTAAGGGGACTGTTTTCAAAAGGAGGGAAAATGCATATGCGTACCCTACATAACACTCATTGGGGGTGGGGGCGGTGCGCTTAACGGCGAAGCGCTTTTTGTGAATTGTGAATTTGTGAATGGGAGCTTAAAGAAAAGTTTTCGCGCCCGTTCCTACGCATTAGTTATTCATGTAATCCCCGCGTGTGCGTCCGCTCTCGTCTTGAAAGATTTGACTCTAAAATGTTCACTTTGGCTACTGATGCGTTTTATTATTATTTTACGTACAAGACATTGATTTAGATTGTTGTTCTGATTGTTTATTTCCCTCCCAAACATCGAAGTTGTGTAGGCGTTGACGTTGGCATGATTGTTCATTTCTGTTCATTTATGTGTTCAATACTTGTATTATATTAATTTGTTAACGAACAAAACAAAAACGATATGTATAATTGTATTCCTTCTGTATGTTTTGACACATTATTTGTTTCATATTACATTTATTTTGTTCTGTCATCCGATCAAAATAGGTCATATATCTATATCATCAATCTGTTCTTTCTCATGCAAGATCGATTTAAAGAATAGAAACGTAAGTTCTCTAAATCTTCGCAAAATGAGCTATTGTATTTCAAAACCCGTGATTTAAAAATGATACTTATAATCAAAGAGATTGAAAGATTCTGCTTGAAATAAGATTATAGGGCGTTTATAAATATGTCATACGAAACTAACAAACATCTGCAGATTAAAGATATTACAAAAATAATAGTCGTATTGTCAGGAGCCTGCATCATCAAAACGTTTCGGTAGATGGAACAATTCGAAATCGCCTATCTGTTCCAAACATGAAATTCGATCGAATATTTCTTCGCGAAGAAACTGTATTGGTGGTGGCATTTGTAGTAACAATTTCTTGTTGTCAATTGCTCGTGACATTTTGACGTTCATATTTGTTAGCTAGCGCTAGTAAAGTATTTTGTTTTAACGCGCACTATATAGTTATAAGGCCTGACCACGTTATGTTCACATTGGGTGTTATATAGCATACGGATATTATAGTACATGTAACTTTTACAAGCACTTTGTTATTGCAACGCAATGACAAAAGACAGCTCTTTGAGCAGCTAATAGTTGTTGCGCCCATTGTTCCGCGCATAGGCGGCTATTCCCAATTACCGGGCATTATTTGTTATTGCATCATTAGTTAAGTTTATTATTCTATTCATGTTTTCTATTTATTTATTTAGCTGGGGAGGGGGATGTCGTATTACGAATGCATATGCATGACCCTTATACATAATGACCATGTTCTAAAATTACGAATAGCGGTCTTCATGAATAGTTGTCCAATGAATAGCGGTCCTTATAACTAGCGAGCGGAGCCCTCTTGATGGGCCTCTGCCATTTTGGTCCGGCCGTTCACTTCGCCGCACCCCCCCCCTCCCCTCCCTCACACACACACACCCATAACACGCAGCTTTATTGTAGCTAAACAAGAATCTATAGCAAGTCGGACAATTCTCGCTACCCCAAATAGCGATTCTGCCGAGATCCGGGGAAAATCCTGAAAACGCGCATTGCATTATGGGATAGCTTTTCGACATTACAGCTTCCTGTGCAGGCGTTCGTGATCACAACCCTCTCTTTCACGGTAGAGTTTAACGGCCTTTTGTGCTAAAGTCACTAATTCTGCCCGAAGCTTTCCATTGCATATTATAATCTGTACAAATTACACTGATTGGCATCGATTTTAGCGTGCGTGAAAACTCTGCACAGCGAACACAGGCGCTAGCGCCAGCGGGATGGGACTCTATACCGGAAGTTGTAGTGACGACCCGAGAGAGTGAAAATTACCTCGTCTCGCGAATTTCGAGATTTTCGTACCTATTTAGGGTAGCGAGAATTATAGCGATCAAACAATAGCCTTGCTCGGCCGCGTGAAATCCTGGTCCGGCATTCTATGTTTTTCCTTAATAGCGAACTTCTCTTTTGTATTCGCTCCATAGCACTCTACTTTATCATACAGCGAGGTGAAATGAAAAGAGCGTCATCATGAGTAGTTCTATTGTTTGATGTTATCCTTCTTCTCCCTAGTTAAGTCAAACCTTCAATTTAGGCCTATCCATAAAAGGTAGCTTCCTGTACCGTTCGCTTTTTTTTTTCCTGACTGCTATATGAAGCATGTGTATGCTCTGAATTAGGCAAACAGGGGACTGGCGCGGTTTAAGACCTCTTCGAACGAAATGTAATGTTGAGTTATGCCTTGCCATCGCATATCGACTTGGTTTCTAACCAGGGAGCTCCCGGTTACGAGCTGCTCTGCTCTACCACTGGGCTATAGCGCCTCCCTCCTTTTAAAAAGATCTTTTAAAATTTGCCTTTTTTTTTTTTTTTTTTTTTAGAATAAGAATCAAAACATGTTTTGTATGTTTTTGTATCTGTGCATTATGATTTCAAAATTTCACTTTCGCCACTTAATTATACAAATCTACGAATAAATGATTCGAATGTCAGAGCAGAAATCAATGTTTGTATTTGTGTCCCTGCCCGTTTTGCGATCATTTAGTACATAATTATAGCGCAAAGTAGAAGTCGAACGATAAATTATCACCATGAACTGATTAATGTTTTGTATTGCATTTCCAATTGCTGCTCAACTTTATGACCATCAGGCTACGCTTTTTGTTTACATCTTCATGACACACATGTTTTATAATCTCGATATAGTTCCCGGACTATTTTTTTTCTATTTATTCCACTTTTAAAAAGAGCTATGGAATTATGATTTAAAACGCCTTTTGGATGGGCAATTTTCGTTGGCAAATCTCGGGCGTGAAATCCTGCCACGGCATTTTATGTTTTTTCCCTGAGGGCACTTAACACAATATATGTTTAGCGTCCCCGCCCGCTTCCTTTTCGGGGGCCGCCTCCTATTTCTTATTTTTGTGGAAATTTGTTTTAATTTTTTTTGTTTTATTTAATTTTTTTTTATAATTTTTTTTTTTTAAGAAAAAAAAAAACATGAAAAACACTGCTAAAATGGATCTATTACTGATTTTTTTTTAAAAATTAAAAAATGTCGGCGGCCATATTGAAAAGTAGCCCGACTGTCAGGGAAAATGTACCGAGCGGCCATTTAGAGCAGCCATTTTGAAAAAAAAAAAAAAAAAAAAAAAAAAGGCCTCCTCCTTCTCATTTTTCGAAAAAAACAGGACGCTAATAAAATATTGTTTTATTTTGTATTTGGCCTTAGAGCGAACTTTTCTTTTGTATTCGCTCCGTAGAACTCTTCTTTAGCAAACAGCGAGGTGAAATGAAAAGAGCGTCATCTTGAGTAGATCGTTTGTTTGATGATATTCTTATCCCTAATGAGCAAACCTTCAATGTATTAGAACCAAGTCATGGGAGGAGAAAAAAAAGAGAAGATTTGACTGACAAAATATAAATTCTTCCAAGCTCAGGCTGTGGCGATGTGCAACACGTAGCGTGAATATGAATGACGGAGAGAAAGATAATTCCTTTGTCCATTATTACGACGCTAGAATCATATCGCGATGTGGGAATTATACAAATTTGTTGATAATCATTCAAATTACAAACATACACAAGCGACCCAAACAGTAATCAATTTGCCGACTATAACGACATACATGTTGTCATTCACATCATTTGTCTTTTTTTTTTGGGGGGGGGACAATCAAGCTCGCAATTAAACAACCATCAATCGTACATAGTCATCTTTATTTCACTTGTCATACAGTCGTCACAAAAATTAAAAGGAGGCGTTCTAAACCCAACAAAAATAAATCATAATTTATTCTGATCAAGATGAACGAGTGTGTTGATTGCCCCCCAAAACAAAGACGATCCCATCAGACAAGTTCATGCTGTGCTGTAGCAATGTACATCGCAAAGCTTCGCCACAATGATTGGAAAGATAATACCCCGCCCGTTACGACGCAAAACGGCGCGAGAAGAATAGATCGCGACGCGAGAAGAATACATCATTTTTTTTACAAATAATGGAATGTTTATCAGAACGAAAACCGGAGGAGGGGAAGACAGGCTTTGGCCGACAAATACTTCCTGTATATCAAGTTTAAGCTGTACCACGCATCACGAGCGAGAACAATGACGGGAGAGATAATCTTCCATCGCCTGGTGGGGCGCAAAAGGGCGCAAGAAGAATAGAGCGGGTTTATACCAACAATAGACAGTTTCTTTTCATATGCAAGAATCAGGTTAGGGTGACTATTGCGCCCCTTCGCGCCCCTTTGCGCCTCAATGCGTCTCTTGGGACGCGACTGTTCTATTCATCGCGCCCCGACGCGTCCGGACACAGTCGCAACTTTGGAAGGCTCCCCTTATACTTGACCGCTTTTCTCTTGAGTCATCACAAACAAAATAAAACAAAACGCATTTCATAATCAACACTCTTGCTGTCAGCTTAAAGGGATCCGGTAACTTTGTCTCAGATTCTGAAACAAAATTCTGGATTTAGCTCATGATGCAATGATAATTATAAACCTTTAGGTCAGTCAGGAACCCCGTGACTTTTACAAGCCGATCGCCTGTCTGATTATCAAGATATTTATGATTGGAATTACAAATTTTGAAAACCGTTCGCCTGACGGTTTTCATAACACTACAGTCTATTGGGGAAAACGAGTATGGTAAAACCGGTCACTCAAAGATTTTTACTTTTTTGAGGCACTTCTTGATCATTTTGAAGCGCAATTTTTTTAGGGCTTCAATATTACACCATATCACAGACACTGATAACATGTAGAGCCGTGTATCTCAGATTTAACATTGTTAAACGATCCCTTTAATGATACACTTACATTCAGCTTGGAAATATTTTGATAAAGTCAGAGAACGAGTTGTTAATATCTGTTGGAATGATTTGTATCTCCCATCTATCTAAAAGTTTTTCTTCTTCTAAATGATCATCTTTTTTTAAGGATGGGATAGTTCTAGTTTATAGAATGAAAAGTGATTAATTTTCAAATCATTAAAATATGATAATAGTGTTTGCTGACAAGAATTACTTTCACTACATATTCTTAGCTCCTTTTCACCGTTGCTGACAGTCTCTTTATTTCCTTATGATGAATTAAATGCTGATGAATCTTTTAGAAATGTTTAGAAATGCTTTAAAGAAGTTGATGTACAGAATTGATGTAGCATAACTACTGTCAGGATGATGTATGTTAATGGGGGAAGAAACGAATGATTAAGATATGAAACATGTACTAAAAAATGAAGAGCGGGGCAAAACCCCTTTCATCATTTGCAACTAATCTCGCATCTTATCTATAATTCATGTGAGCATTAGGGCTGGAGGAACAGAAGAAAGAAACAGTGAATAACATGTTGGGAGGAAGGGTAACTAACGTAGGTAGGGTGAATGAACTGGAGTTTCTCGTAGTCTAGATTGCCAGGCTATAAGGCCTTCCTTCTCAAAAATCTTGAAATCTACGGCCTGCTTTTAGAAAAAAATAAAAAGTTTTTTAGAAAAAAAATGTATTATAGCATTTAAAAATGAGAAATATTAGCCCAAAGAGAGGGTGAAAAAAAAGAAAGAAAGAGATTTCTGACCGACCGACCCATGTTTTGGCACCTAAAGGGCAATACAACATCTTTTTTTGTTAGGCCTAATGACAGTAAATAATGCTCGCAAAGGATTGGAGATGGTGCACATAAATGATTTTATGAAGATTCCAAGTGCAGAGAAAGGTATGAAATGAACAAGTGAACAAGAAATATTTGTTGTTTGGTGTATTACGTGCATAGCATTGAAGAATGCTTTTGAAGGAGTGGAGATGGTGTACATAACCCAACAGAAAAGTAGAAAACTTGTATTTGCAGACAAACAAGTATGTTCCAATGACCCCAATACCGTGATTAATCTTGATGAAATAGCCACTGCCTTACAAAAGCATTGATGGATGACATATAGTCCAGTCTAAGGCAGGAAGATGTTACACATTTGACTGATAGAAATGAGGAAAAGTAAAGAAACACATTTACACACAAATACGAAAGGTTGAATGACCTGATAATGGGATTTATTGATCTAGACATAGATGTACACACATGTCTATTTCGAGCTGTATTAACTCGCATGCCCAAACTCTTTCTGTTTCTCTCTCTAAATAGAAAGAGGATATTACTTATTGGACTGACATTTAGACAGAGAAAGCAAGATTTATTTTCTATGAAGAATAAAATGGGTTGAATAACCTAAGTTAAAGATATCGGAATGACGAAAATAAGGGTTCGTCTAGACAATAAAATCTCCTACTAAGATCCTATGTGCTTAAATTGAGAAATATATCAATTTTCTGTCATTTTTAATTGGAAAAGATATTAAATAGATAGTTATCTGGACCTTTATACTACTACGTATTCTAAAGCATGATATAATGATATTTAAGAGCTTTCAAATTCAAATTCAAAAATTCAAATTCAAATTCAAATATTCAAAATTCTTGTTTTATCTACAAGGAAATTCTAATCCCAAAGGCATAATCTACATTGTTAAGTCATAATTGTATCCTAAGTATATATTTTTGTGAATTAAACACCGCTTAGGATCCATCTATGGTGAATTGGAGATGGTGCACACAATTTCTTGAACTTTGGAGAAATGGAGATATTATATCAAAGGAGACTTTTATTTTTGCTGTATGTTTTATAAATATATATATAAATTATATGGGGTGTTATATACTCTTGTGTTATACTTATACTTTTTTTGGGGTGGGGGGGGGGGATGTTGAAAAGACACAGCTATTTGTAAGAAATGATTAATGCAAATGCTCTTATCAACTGATTACTACTTTCCTAACAGAATAACATAAAACAGTGCAACAGAATCATTTGCTAATGTTTTCACTTAATAACAAAATGTACTTCTTGTTTGTTCAAATTGATAGGTAAACATTCATCATATTTTATTTGTTTTCCCTCGTGCTTCAATCTTATAATCCACATATTTTTGTTAATGAGCTGCATACTTGTATTTTAAAGAAACTGATAAATGTGATTGTTAATACAGTCTAAAAACTGTTTCCATATCAGAGTAAGGTAGTGGTACAGATGAATCATATTTTTTCTTTTGTTTGTAGAAAACTAAAAGTCCTCTATCAATGTCAGTTTTTCACAAGCTTAATGTTTATTTTCATTGTTTCTTAATTTTTCCACATAAATCAAACTTCTTCCTCTTATTTTTACATTTTGGTTTAATTCAAAAAGAACACAATTCAAAACAATTGTATGAAGTCACAATATAATTTTAAAAGCTATGTTCATAGCAGAATGAGATGACAGAAGAGTAAATTAATCTTTTTTTATTTTTTATTGTAGAGAATTAAAAGTCTCTGCCAATGTTTTTACAAGCATTACCATCATTTGTATTATTTTCTTCTTTTTCCTCATACATCATACTTCTTTCTTTAATTTGCACATATTCATTTCATTTTTCCTATTAGTAAAAGGATTTCATTTTCATTCATTTAATTTGTTTTTATCTTGAAATTAAAAAGAAAACCACCCAGGAGTCCCAGATAGTTCTTTTCGCTTTATGTTTTATCTATTTTGTCCGTAGCAATTATCTTTTACTTGAATATATTTTTATATTATTTACAAACAAAAGGAAAATGAAGAATGTGGCAATACGCCTGTGAGAGATGAAAAATGATTTCATATCAAACTTAGATCATTGCAGATCTTGTAAAAAGTTTGACAACTATAATCTTTACTACTGTTTGTTAGTAGTTATTAATGAGAATTATATTATCTTTCTGTTTCACCTTTATCTCAATATTGATCTTTCTGTTTCTATATATTTTGGTTTAATCGTGAAGGAAACATATCAAATGAAATTGATATTGAAAGTTTCCTTGATAAACACTAGGAAACAAATCTCACATTTCAGAATGCATATCTTTCCATTTTTGTTTTGTTTTCGGATTCAAAAAATAAATTAACAAGTTATCTTTAGTCTTGCTTAAATATGACGTGGTGAACTTTATTATTTCTATGACAAATGTGCTTCACATATGTGTATCTTATTGTTGTGCACAGCTACTTTTTTCATCTCTAACTTCTACTCATTTATAAACAAAAAAAATTAAATTCTTTTCACGGTTTCTCATGTCAAGTGTGAACAAGCCTGTATTTTCTTTACATTTTTTTTAGGGGGGTTACAAACTGCATTACATAAGGCTTGACACATATAATGGCATGAGCATTAAAGCTAAATGGTAAGGCCATTAAAAAAATATATACATGATTAGCGTCCCTGCCCGCTTCCTTTTTGGGGGCCGCCTTCTATTTTTTTTTTTTTTGAAATTTTGAAATTTTTTTTTAAAGAAAAAAAACATGAAAAGCACTGCTAAAATGGATCTATTTCTGATTTAGAAAAAAAAAAAAAAATGTCGGCGGCCATTTTGAAAAATAGCCCGACTGTCAGGAAAAATGTACCGAGCGGCCATTTTGAGCGGCCATTTTGAAAGAAATAAAAAGGGCCTCCTCCTTCCTATTTTTCGAAAAAACATGATGCTAAACATGTTTTTTTATTTTTATTTAACCTAATGGGATACTGAATGTTTTGATTAGAATCATATTGTCTTTTTGGAGCCAGAAGGGCACCCATTCATGTACTCTAACACAGAGTTAAGGCCCTTCTAGCTCTGAACATTCAAAATGTACCTCTTTGCACATTCATCCCATAAATCATTGAATATCAATCAATTAAATAGAGAAAGACAATTGATGAGCTGATCTTGTTTATAAAGTATGAAAGCCTTATTATGAGACACAGCGATTAGGAGATTACTCAATGTTTTGTATACAGGGGGATTAAGGATAAATGTTTTTAATCAAAGAAAAATCTCTCTTTTATAGTTTGTTCTTCGCTTTTGACATAACAGAATTGGAGGTAATATAAATATTAAAAAGGAAGAGAGGCAGGGAGAGAGAGGGAGAGAGAGGAGGGGGAGAGAAGAGGGGATGGTTGACGGGAAAAGGAAAAGGACGAACGAAAGCATGCGGGGGGGAGGGGGGGGGGGGGGTTAACAGAGACTGGAGGATAGAAAAAGAGAGGATGAGAGATATTTTTGATAGATAGAAAGGGAGATGGATAATGAGCAAGAGAGTGAGAGGGTGAGAGAGACATGAACACACAAGCACAAAGAGATAGATAGAGAGAGAGAGAGAGAGAGAGAGAGAGAGAGAAAGAGGGGGGGGGGGGGTGGTGAGGGGAAAAAGTTACATTCAGATTTTATTTGAGTCTGTTTCTCTGTTCTGTTTCAGCTTTGAAAATTTGCTTTTAATACTCAGGGTTAGTACAAGATAATTCATCTCAAAGAGGGATTTTCTGCCCCTAACACATGCATAGCTACCTATCATATTTATCTTTGACGGCCGTCTGTATCAACATCATTCTTTTCAACTCCATAATACCATCACACTACGATAAAACAATCATGTAAAACATTTTAAAAGAAACAAAGTGCAATTAAACCAGAACAAAAGAGTACCAGAAAAGTAAGGATGCTATCGAGAATCATCAAATTTATTTCATTCTGAAAGTTTGACATGTATGATGAGAAGCAAAATCTTTGGCTCACTAGCTGGTTCCAAACTGTCTATGGTAGATAAGCCACTAGAGCATCTGTTTACAATCGCTAATTTGTCAGATTGTAAACAGAGCGCAGCTGAATACCCTTGCTTCAGATCTGTTTACAGTGTGCATATACCGATGAATATCCTCTTTATATTTGATATAAAGCAGGAAGAGAGAGGAAAATTGTTATTAGTAGAGGAAAATAAGGGTGCTAAATCAGGTAAAAGGATAACCCCTACCAAAAGTGTTCTTGTTCATTATATCAATTTATTCAGAGGAATATTTGTTTACTTTCCAATTCTTTTAATATGAACAAATTAGTCACGTAATACATGTATATGAATACACCCATTATGACATAAACAATTTTAAGAGCATGTTGACTGTTTTATTACAACGAAATATGTTTTATGCCCCCTTAGCATAGATTTTAGACTGAAAAGGGCTTCTAAAAATGTAATGAGCTCTTTTTGTCTTGACAGTAGAGTTTCCTCGACTTGTTCATCCCTCCTTGTATATAGGTAAGGGAATCCTGGATCCACCACTAGTTATCATTATTTAAAATGGCTAAAAGCATTTCTAGCATTAGCAAACTGAATTAAACAATTCACAAATAATGTTTTATTTAAAAGGCACTATAAGTGCAACCAACTATTTAGTTCAAATAATTGAAAGCAACCATTCTTAAGATCTAGATTCAAGAATTCATCAAGATTGAGTTGGTAGTCCATTTCTTGTTCCAATTAAGTTTTATACTTGATCTGTTTCTGGAGTCTAATGTGGAAGGGAGTGCCCTTGGATTTGGTGATGCTCGTGTGTTCACCCAAGTAAGGGTGCGGTGCGTTCAAGCAATTTTTTTGGAGCTAGAATCACAAACATGAATCACAAATCAAAACGCTGTTACAAAACGCTTTTACAAAACGCGGTTACTGCAGGAGATTGTTCAAGCGCTTTTTTTCCATTAACACTGATTCTCGCTCATTTCAAGCCCAGCCACTGCGCATCATACTGTGCAGTTTGACCAAGGAAGTATAGATCAACTTCGTTGCACGCTCTCTGAATTTGTTTACGGTCGACTGTCAGCAAAACCGGAAGCAGGCAACGATAATGACGTTATAGAATCATGATTGAAATCCCATTCAAGTGAGTTTTAGCGACCCTGATTCTGCAGAATCATGATACAAAAAGAATGTTTTTCAGCATTTCATGTTTGCTTTTTGAAACACGTTTATTTTTACAACTGACAAAAAATCGCTTGAAATCGCTTGAACGCAACCCTATTTTAAACTAAACGTCTATGAAAACCGTGTTTCTAGGGTGAAAAAGGTTCACTTGAATGCACCCTAACTCCATTCATGCACTACTTGCCCATGACGGCACTCCAGTTTTCATTACCAAGAATCAGGTTGAGAATATGAAAAGCATGCCAAATGAGACTTCTATAGGTCAATTTAGAAATTAAGGAAATCAAAAAAGTGATTAACGTAAAATCTCAAGGGATTGTCCTCCACTCACGATGCACTTGAAATAAATGATGAGTTCTAATCGCTGAGAAAGGTTTGGATAATTGGAAGAGGGATAAGCTATTCACCATGGAGGGGGTGGGAGCAAATCATCAGTTGGGAGTAGAAGGTTGTTAACCTATATACTTTACTTAAATACAGAGTTAAGGCCCTCCTGGCTCTAAAGAGACAAAAAAAATGTTCAAGGAGAGGATAACAATTACGACTTAAGAGTTGCGATTTTCCAGCTGATTTCTTCCCCGATTTCCTTTGCAGAGTCGGTCACAGATTTACTTGATTCTCAATCAGTGAAAATTACTTAGCAATAGGCATGCAATTACATGTAGGTGTTGTCTGTTAATTGAGCGCAAGAAGGGCTTTGACTCTGTGTTATAGAATAGGAATTAATACCCTTCTGGCTCTCAGCTGATGGTGTACAGTGTGGGAGCTCGCGTTCTCAAAATTGGCAACCTTTCATCCTGAGATGTAATCTTCTCATTCTACCTGCCTGATTTTTTGATTAATGAAATTGATAATCACGGTTTCTGTTGCAATCAGAAAACGAGGGTTCACTTTAAATGAGTAAATAAAGGCTCATGCAAGCTTTTAGTCTCTCTCTCTTTCTTTCTCTCTCTCTCTCTCTCTCTCTCTCTCTCTCTCTCTCTCTCTCTCTCTCTCTCCAAGTCATTGATAATTGTATCTCTTGATTATCTTTCAAATGGTATATCAATTAGATTCAGGTCAGGCTTAATTATGGACTGAATCCTAGATTCAAAATTGTGAACTCAAGGAATGGATGTCTCTTCAAGATGAAAATATAAGGAAAGAGAGAGGGTGGGGTGTAAAGCAAGAGGTTAGGGAAGGAGTAGAGCAGAGGTGAGGAGGGGAGGGAGGGAGGGAGATGGGTTATGAGACGGGGGGGGGGGGGGGGGTGGTGGTGAGACTATAGATCCCCTTAAAGTAGTTATAACATTTTACGTTAAGCAAAATTCTTAGCAAAATTATTGGGAGGGGTGGGGGATAACTGTTCATTTTTAAAGGGCGTATTGGCAAGCAAGACATTCTAATAGCCCAAGTGTTTTCCCAAACCAAAAAAAAGTTTGTATATGCCCTTCTCCCTCTCAAATGGTGCTATGGCATGCATAATGGATGGAGTGCAAGGCATGTGTGAGGATATATTCAATATTTACAAAAGAAATGTTATAATATTCAAAAGATTCCATGGTGAGGATAGATTTGAGCGAGGTTCGCGGTAACACCACATATTATTTAAAGGGATTGGGTAACTTTGTCTCAGATTCTGAAACAAAATCCTGGATTTAGCTCATGCTGCAATGATAGTTATAAACCTTTAGGTCAGTCAGGAACCCTATGACTTTTACAAACCGATCGCCTGTCCGATTTTCAAAATATTCATTATTGGAAACCGAAAATCAAATTTTGCGTTTTCCTAATGGTTTTCATAACACTACAGTCTATTGGGGAAAATGAGTATGGTAAAACAGGTCACTCAAAGATTTTTACTTTTTTTAGGTCACTTCATGATCATTTTGAATCACAATTTTTTTAGGGTATCAATATTACACCATATCACAGACACTGATATCACGTAGGGCCTTGCATCTCAGATTTAACTTTGTTAAACGTTGACTTTAACAGGATTCAACAGGACATCCTGAAGACAATAGTAACAACCTATCAAAATACAACATTGAGGTAGAGCATGAGTGGGCCCTCTTCAAGGCCAACTTATCCTGGCGAAAGACTACATGGTGTAACCCTAAACCTCGCTCTAAAGAAATAATATGCGAATGGTTCAGGAAATGTCTCGAAAGAGTGAAATAACTGTTGAAGTACACATGCACTTCAGTGTTGAATGTACACCAAAGTGCTTTTCTAAAAGACAATATGCCCTTGATGTTGCGGGAAAGTGAATACAGAGTGGAAGAAGCATGCGAGGTGAGGATATTTGATATTTACAAGACCAATAATGGTATAGTGATTCAAATAAACGAATAATTCATTAGTTGTGCTAAGTAGGAGAGTCTGGAGATAAACCAGGGGGTGTTTCACAAATATCCTAAGTCAAACTTAACTCTAAAGTGGATTTAAAAATTATAGAGAGCCATTTGTAGCCTTAAAATAAAATATATTCAAAAGTGAAAAATATTTTTTTTATAGACTTTTTATAAATTCCACATCAAGAACATGGAATCTCCTTGATAATAGAAAATTTGAATGATTTGAATCAACATTTTATGCCTTTTAAAAATAACTTTGACAAAATATTTTCAAAGATGATAAAAGCTTTCCATAATTGTTAAGTCCAACTTAAAGATAAGTTCAACTTAGGATCTTTGTGAAACACCCCCCAGACGCTCTGGAACCTTGGCCGTCTCTTGATCGCCCCATGCGTGCAGTCAACGGGCTGTCTTGAGCCAATTTTCAAAAGGGAACTTACACCGAGTGGGTACTTCAACTTACAGACTTGTGTTACAACTGCCCTTTTTATCCCGCTGTCGGCCCTGAAAAAATATTGGTGGGGAATTCATGAAAAACATGAGAGATATAGCGTTACCGTACATAGAAGCTCATCACTGCTCCGTACTTTGTATAAATGTACATGTCATTGGTATTAGTTGCCAATTTGATGATCATACTTTTGTGCCGTTATTATTTGCAGGGAGTGGTTGATGTACAGGGTACGGGCTAAGTTTCACAAGGTCGTAAGTTCAGGAATGGGATGCTTGAAGATCCTATGCAAGTGTATACCAAGTTAATATAGGAATAAGAAGAAAAAGACATTTTAAATAAATGTAAAGAAAAAAAATACAGTCAACAGTAAATTAGAATATTGTGAAGAAAAAAGGGGACTATTATAAATCATATTTAAATATTATGAGATTATTTTCATTTGTACTTGGGTATATTGGCTTAGATCAGAAGCAGAGTAATATTAAACATATGACTTTATCATAACACTAATGCCCTTTAAGCTCTCGACATGCAATGCAAACACATACATACTAATTGAGCGAGGTTTGTGGTAACCCCGCATTTTCTTTCAACAGAGTTTGTCGGCCCTCAAAAGGGCCCACTCTATCTTGTTCAGGGCCAATTAACCCTGTCGAATGAATATGTGGTGTAACCGCGAACCCCACTCAAATCTATCATCACCATTGAACTCTTAAAAGATTACACGTACAAACTATGATACATGTTGTGTCTGATATATTTGATACATCGTTTGTTTGAAGCCAGAAGGGCGTTAACTCATATATTTAAAGGTAAAGACCAGTTATGGTCATGCGATTGCATTGTGAAAGAAATGTTGTGGAATTGATCAGAAAAGGTTGATCATCTAGCATCTAGCATCTGCAAGGTTCTGGAATCATCAAAATGATAAGAAATTTGGCCCATTCTTCGTAAAGTTACAATCACTATACACAGAAAGATGTATATGGGACTACCCTATATCTCTCACAGACCATGAGAGAAACAAATTTACCAAATATATGAATTAGTAGGCAGTTTCCCGGCAAATTTTTTATCATCATGTATTAGTCAAAACATATTCTTTCACATGATTGGTAATGAGAGCTTCCATTTCATTTTTTGAAATGGGGGCGTTTCCAATACTGGTCTTTACCTTTAAACATAGAGTAAACAACCTTCTGGCTCTGAACAAACGATATATACCCTTGTTTGCTCTGCAAATGGACTTACTACCTTTTTCCATTAACATCTCCCGTCCATAAGTGCTCCTTCACTATGAATAAACCATGCTGTATAACGCACCCCTTGAGCACTTTGCTTTCTTAAGTATTCCACCCATCATGCTGTATAATATGATGGGCTTTCAAAGAAACAGGGCTTAGCTAAAGCATCGATGGGAATTGAGAAGAAGTTATGAAATGATTCAGGGGCGTATTTGTGTTCCCATCTGTGTCAGTGACTGCCTGTCTTTCATATCAACATTGCATGTGGAGTAACTATGTGTTGGGTGTGGGATGGGGAGGGGGGGGGGGAGGTGGGGTTAAATGGTTTTTAATTTCACATTTTGTTGTTCTTCTTCCATATTAGGTTTGACAATTGAGATTTTATGCAACATTATTGAGTCCAGGGGATGACATCAAAGAATATCAAATAACAGTCTGCAGAGAACAAGTGAAACGATGAAAAATAACCTTTTAAACAATTTTCCTACCTGTCAGGAAATGGCTGGCTCAAAATTATCGACTAATTATGGGGCCCAACAAATATCAGTAATGGCTATATACAGTGTATATGGATATTTCAGCCATCCCTGAACTGATTTATATCAAACAAAGATGATTTTGTCATTTAAATTGTATGCTCTTTCAAGTTTGACACTCACTTTTTCATTATCTCACACAAACATATTTTGTGTAGCACCCTTTATACCAAAACTGAACTATCCCTTTAATATACATTCATTTTACTGTTCTTTAAATCCTTTGTTTCAAAGATTTTCTCTTACATACATGTATAGTGTGTGCATGAATTGAATGGTTTGGTTGTGTGGTGAACTGAATGTTTGCTATCTTCTGAAGATGGTAAACTCTTGGTATCAAAACCTTTTGTTGTAGTGGAATAAAAATTAGTTGTAAGCGATGATACATTCAGAGAGACAGGAAGGATTGTGAATGATTGTGACAGATTGATGCAATTGAGAGAGAATGAGGTGGGAGGGGGGAGAGAGAGAGAGAGAGAGAGAGAGAGGGGAGGGGAGAGGGCAAGAGATGAGAAGGGATGGGAGATGGTGACTGAGCAAGAAATAGAAGGAGAGAGAAAGTGAGAGGGGAAAAGATAAATGGAGAAGGCAGTGAAAGAGACTCAATAGAGCAGAGATTCAAAATATCAATTATCCAATAGCAGACCTGAAAAGAAGAGAGAAATGGGGGCGTGGGGGGGGGGGGGGGGGATAAAGTGAGGGAGACAGAGGGAGGTAGAGAGAAAGGAAAAAGAGCTAAGACAGACAGAGACAGAATGAGAGATAATGAGAGAGAGAGAGAGAGAGAGAGAGAGAGAGAGAGAGTGAGAGAGAGATAGAGAGAGAGAGACAGACAGACAGGGGGGGGGGGAGGGGGAGAGAGAGAGAGAGACATATACAAACAGATAGACAGAGACAGAGACAGACAGAGAGATAACGAGAGGGAGAGAGAGAGAGAGTAAGAGGAGAGAGAGGGAAAGACAGAGAGAGAGAAAGGGGGAGATAAAGGAAATGAGAGCTAAGAGAGACAGAGCCATAGAGATAATGAGAGGGAGAGAGGGAGAGAGAAAGAGGAGAGAGGGAAAGATAGATACTGATCGTGATGGAAAAGCTTACATGTATAGGAAGAGCAGAGAAAAAGCTTAATTGAAATATCAATTATCCCATACCACAGTGACATGAAATAAGCCAGGGGTGGTATGGTATGCCAAGTATCCAGATCCCTGCGTTCATTTCTGGTCATGTGATTTATCACTTGAGGTCAGGTGATAAAACTCAAAAGTCCATAGTCAAGTATACTCATACATATGTATGGTGTATGTCCACAGTGTATGTTAAAAGTCCACTGTCAATATATACTCATACATGCCCTTATTGTGTTTGTATGCCTGGTGAAAATTTGAATTAAAATATTAGACAAATGCATTATATACAATATATTTTTGTGTCTATCTATGTTCTTGGAACAATAAAACAAGATTTATGGGTAAAATCAAGCGTTTTTCAGCATTTTACATTCATTCAAAATGTTGATAAGTTATTATTATAATACTGCAACGATATACTAGCCTTCTTCTGAATATGTGTTTTAGCCAAGAAAATAAATACTGGGTGTAGTATAATATGTAGCCTAGATTCTAATGGTTGAATGCTACATATTTATACTTGTAACTTTGGGCGACATACTATGAGAGCAAACCACATTACATCACAAAGGGAAGAAACCTTGTTTAGTATACTAAATTATACAATTGACATTTGAACATTTTGTAGACGTCTTTGTTCCTTTGAAAATAGATATATGCTAGATTGAACTACAGGAATATACTCTATGATGTAATCTAGTTTAACAATTTTGAATTACATATGTCTTACATGTATCAATGCATTCACAGTCATCACCCTACCCTGCCTGTCACATTAAAAGCATCCAATATTGATTATTCTTAGAAATTAAATTGCTGTATTCCTTCTCAGCTTTCAGACAACTGATAACACTAAAAAAACTCTCTGCGTTCTAAGTTAAATATGGAAAGATATCCTCACTTTCTTTTTTCCTTCGCTAAAAATTCCCCTCCACAATGACGTAGATTGCGTGGAGCTATTTTTTCATCTAGATCAATATTTGCCTTATATTTCATGAAAAGTGAGAGGCATGGCCTGCAGTATAATATTCAGTTATTTAGACGTGAATCTAATATATCAAAATTTATCTTCACAAATTCATCCTTCTCTATATTCTTCGCCCGCTTTTTTCCTTGTTCACGTCAGACACCTACAATTAGATAATCTGATTGCTAGTATGACGTGGGCTATTCAACAAGTACTCTACATTCGAAGAAAATAAATCTTATGTGGGTGTGAATGTTCTAAGAATGGTAACTTTCATTTGTCTTAAAGGGAGTGTAGCTTGGCAAATACTGGTTAATGCCATCTACATCTTCTTTTGGACAACTGCACGTAAAGGAATGGACTTAATTACCGGTCGGCGCACGCTAGCATTCGCGAAACAGACCGAAGTTCTTGTCACGCTTCGTTTTTGCGTATGTTGCACGCATGTGAATACTGGGGTCACGTCGTCTGTAGTCTTATTATACCCGATTGGCCCTGAGTCAGGCCACGGGTAAGACACATAGTCTCATCACGGTACACTCCTTTTAATTACACTAACAGACAACATTTACACGTTATGGTTTATACATATCTAATGATATCTCTATTTTCTCTCTCTATTTTTTCCTCCTTGCTTTGCTGTGGCTGCCAATCAATGTTGCTGCACTTTCTTCAACATCCCTACAACTTCTACAACATTGCATACAACCAACAGGTAAGTCCAATCATATTCGATCTTAGTAGAACAAATGTTATAACGCAATTTCATAACAAGTATGTTGATGTCTGGGCAAATGTGCTGGTTCATTGGTAAGCTTTTATTTACAGAAGGAAGAAATGGATAAAGATTTAATAATAATAAGCACCTACCACTTTAGTTGACACTCTTCCACTATCAGTACAGAGTATTGTTCTTGTTATTTATCTTTGATAATAAAATATGAAAATTAAATGAATCATAAGAATATACACAAAAATGAATAGAAATATAATTTATTGGAAGAAAAAATTTAGTATGCAAGTATACATTTATTTGTAAATGAAAACACCCATTTTTTTTAAAATGACATATGTACACACCTACTGTGGAAGAGTTTTTTGAAAACTAGTCTGTCCAGTTTATGGCAGAAAAGAGCTGTGACTGTCAACAAAAAAGAAAAGCAAATTTACATGAAGTGGACATGAGGACAGACGGACGTACTGCCATATAAAGAAATCAACTCTAGCACAATTTCAATTCTCTCTTCAACTGCCCAGTATAGAAACCATGCTTGGATTACGCAATACAGGTTATGTTCACACATTGCACAAAACAATGGACAAGACTATTATATTTGCAGACCAGCATCTTTGCTATATACCAGCATTGTGGTATCTCATTACTAAGCCGCTGCTCATGAAGATTGTAATCATTAAATAAAAAAAGGAAGCCTTTCATTAGTTCTCACCTGATGAAAGTTATACCCAAGGTTATTGTTTAAGAGGGCTAACTGGATGGAAGCAAAAGAGAGAGAGAGAGAGAGAGAGGAGAGAGAGAGAGAAAGAAAAAATGAGAAAGAGGAGGAGGAGGAGAGAGAGAGAGAGAGGTGAGGTGGAGATGAAGAAGAAAAGATAATTCATTATGTTCATTGTGTTTATATATTCAGCTGCTGTATGTTGAGAGAGAGAGAGAGAGAGGGGAAGAGAGAGAGAGAGAGAGAGAGAAGGGGAGAGAGAGAGGGAGAGAGAGAGAGAAATAGAGAAAGAGGAGAAGAGAGAGAGAGGTGGAGGTGACGAAGAGAAGATCATTCATTATGTCTTCTTGATTAATATATTCAGCTGATGTATGTTGAGAGAGAGAGAGAGAGAGAGGGGGGAGGGAGAAAGAGAGAGAGAGTGGGAGAGAGTAAGAGAGTGGGAGAGAGTGAGAGAGTGTGTGAGATGGAGATTAGAAAGAGAAGATAATTCATTGTCTTCTTAATTTATATATTTAGCTGATGTATGTTGAGGGAGAGAGAGAGAGAGAGAGAGACATACAGTGCAGAAGCGGATCTAGAGGGGGGGTTGGGGGGGTTGCAACCCCCCCCAAAAAAAATCCGGGGACCATTTTTTTAAATCTTATCTTTTTTTTTAAACTTGTAATTTTATTTTATTCTATTTCTATGTATTTATTTCATTTATTATTATTATATATTATTATTATTATTATTATTATTATTATTATTATTATTATTATTATTATTATTATTATTTCTTTTTGGGGGGAGGGGAGGGGGGGTTGGGCGAACAAATGTCACAGAGTCCCTTGCCCCCCCCCCCCCCCATCAGCTTTTTTGAGGACACGGGCCACCGCCGAAGTGACAAGCTAGGCCAGCGTTGCTGATTCTCATCCCCAAAATCCCCACATTAAAAAAAAAAAAAAAAAAAAAAGGAAAAAAAAAAGAAGAAAAAAAAAAGAAAAAAAGAAAGAAAAAAGAACGCACGCTGGAGAGAAACCCTTTCAAGTGCAAATATTGTGAGAAGATATTCAACTCATCTGGTAACTTAACCAAACACATGATAACTCTGGATATAACTGTGTATTTAACTGTTACTTGATTTAAAAAGACGTTATCATGCACTGCTTTTTATGGTCTCCATTGTGTTAATAGATGCCAGGAAAACATCACTTACGGGGTTCAAATAAACACCCCAAAAAAATCGGCTCGCCGCTTTGCGGCTCGTGGACGATGCTCCGCATCGTCATTATTGGTCAACCCCCTCCTTAGCAAAAAGCAAGATCCGCCCCTGCAGTGAAAGGTAAAGATTGAGTGAGACAAATAGAGGAAAGATATAGAGTTGAAAACAGAAAGACAGAGAAAGGGAGAAACTGAAAGAAAGTTGGAGAGCAAGAGAATAGGGAAAGAGATCAGAAGCGTGAACAAAGAGACAAATAGGAAACGAAACAAAATGAAGACACTTAAAAATGACAGACCATATCTACTAAAAATATGACAGGATCACTAAATCATTTATGTTTGCCCAGGATGTATGTTCATTACAGGATATAACACAAACATTTCAGTTTTTCACTCTTGTTTCGGCCGGAAAGCGTGGACAATTATGCATCAATTTTGCATGGACTTCGGCTCTGGAGAGGAAGCCGCGGTTCTTAAGTCATTCGATACGACCCAGTCTCATTTCCTTCTCCAGTTTTTGAGGTCCCGTAACTTCCTAAATTAGCCCAGCTTTCATCGCCAGTGTATTTAGCTGGCTGCCGTAATGAACGCTGACAGGGCCGAGTATGTTCAGCTATAGCTATAGGCTTGTGCTTAAAGGGATTGGCTTAACTTTGTCTCAGATTCTGAAACAAAATCCTGGATTTAGCTCATGCTGCAATGATAATTATAAACCTTTAGGTCAATCAGGAACCCCATGACTTTTACAAGCTGATCGCCTCTCTGATTATCAAGATATTTATGATCGGAGATCAAAATTTAAATATTTGTTATTCAGTCTGTTGGGGGAAATGAGTATGGTAAGACCGATCACTCAAAGATTTAATTTTTTTTGAGGTAGTTCATGATCATTTTGATGTGCAATTTTTTTAGGGCTTCAATTTTATACCATATCATAGACACCGATAACACATAGGGCCATGCATCTCAAATGTAACATTGTTAAACGATAACTTTAAAGGGAGTGACAGATTGTGGCTAAGGACACCAGAAATCCTCATATTTTTGGCGTTGAAGTCTCAAGGAAGATAATGATCTTTTGGAGTCTCTAACATTCATCAAACGATAATTCAGGGGGCAAAAGACAATTTTTTGCTGAATATTAAGCAGTTAAAATCTATATCTGGTTTAGTATGATCAGAATTGTTTAATTGCTGAGAATTAACTGATAACTGAAGCAAGATGAACATTTTAGGTGAACAGCCGTGCATAATATCCATATTCCTATTTCTGTAGAAGTGTTTTTGGTTCTTTTAGTTTAAATGTATCCCTTTAATTTCCTATTTTACGATCTGCGCAACACCTTCCTTGTTGGTCAAAAATCTCATGTCCTGTAGAGGTACACTTTTTTCATCTTTTAAAACTAAGTTGGTTGAAACATTTTATTCACAGCCTGATTAACAGACCAGAATGACTTTAATACAACTTTACTCTAAATGTTGTTTCTTTAGTACCAGGTGGTTTGACATTTACTCCAGCGACAATTTTTCTGGGCTATTAAAGTTTACTAATTTAGTTTATGGTTCAAATTCAGTTTTAGAATAGGTATAAGGTGAAGGTTTGAATTAGGTATTGCATTTCTTGTCTAGGGGTAACGTTTGAAATTGTAGGGAATTGACCACTGAACAATTCTTGCTGAAGCATGCGTTGTAAAAGCTACCACTAGATTACCTCTAACAGATGTACAAGTAGTGTCTGGTGTGAACAACCTCTTGTGCTTGAGCTGATTTCTGGTGTCAGTGAAGACTGGACATGTGTGGTTTATAACGTGAGAAACCACGTGTGTGTGAATGACTCCCTTTGGGAAGTCAGTTTCATGTTACACATTATGCATATCTTGTGTTCACATCGTGATCTAGTTCAAGATGCGCACAACTCTTCCTCGGTTCCTTCCTGAAGATTCTTTTCCTCTCATACTAGTTGAGGCACATTATAATGTCGTCCAGCCACTTAAACCCTGCCTGGTACCCTTTAAAGGTTCAGATTTTGTGGCGTTGCCAACTTTATCCCATTTTGCCTGTAAACCATACACATTAACAAATGTGATGGTAGTAGAAGCAGCCAGGTGTTTGCACTACACAGTCTTTCGATGGTGCCTAACGTGAAATGCGAAGACCTATAGTTTGTAAGTTTCTGTCCTCTCGAAAGTAAAATGAAAGGCTTCAAAAATTAGCTGGTCTAGCTGTTTCAAAGACACTGATGAAGTACACTGAGCCTTATTCATTTCTTATTTTTATGGCAGTGGTTTCAAATCCAAAAGTATTTCTTATGAACTGATATGTTGTCCATGTGGTGCCTTGCTGGACCACAGATAGTTTTCTTTTTCAATCTCTGTTTTAACCTAAACAAAATTTACTCTTCTATAACTGTCATTTAAAAAAAAAAAAATTATACAATTTCTAGACTCTTTTGAATGTTAATGTTGAAAATAAATTCAGCTTCAGTATTGTTGGAATGAGTCAATGAAAGAACAGGGACTGCCTCGACAGAATCTTATGGGTTTTATTTGCAGTTTCCTCGATTCATTTCTTTTGCTGATTAACTTTGTATAATTCCGGTATATTTGTAGACATGTTTCCATTTTGTGTGTGTTCTGTGTTTTCTATATTGTATATAATCTATATCTTATATGTTTTTTTATGGATTTGAATTGAAATAAAACTTTAACTTGTACTTGAAATGGTCAATCATTTAAAATCATAATAAATTAGAGTATTTGGATTTGAACGAAGATAACGAGAGATCATGTTTCAGAGTAGTACATGTATATGTGTAGTATTACATGTACATGCACATGTATATCCTCTTTTACTTTCGATGAGGGCTGCATAGATCTGTCAAACAAATAAATGTTTTTGAATTGAAAAAAGTTCAGTTTCCATCTCTTATCATAAATATGATTAATGATATGTCTTCTGTAATTGCACATGGACACCCTGAAAGATATATTTGAATCGTCAAAATCTTTGAGCATAGGACTACATCAAATTGGCATCACTTTAGGTTGTGATAATGCTAATGTATCAATCGGTCATTTTCTCTCCATAGCGAGCATGATATGAATATTAGAGCCATGAAATACACATTGCAAACACAAGTCATATTAATGTTTAAAAAGAACTTTGAGTTTTGGTAAAGATGAAAAATAATCTTTGAGCTTTCTCTTCCTTTGTAGGTCAGTTTGAAAAACGTGCATAGTGCAAATGTCCTCTGCTAAATAATGATTTTTTTTTTTTTAAATGCCCTCATAGTCGAAATATTACTAGAAAAAGCTGAAAACTTTGGACGAAACTGCAAAACATGGAAGACAATGTAATAATACACATTGGTTAGAACCATTAACTCAATGTCATCAAATCTTTCTTTTCTCACATTACAATTTCTCCCAAAATTCTAGGACAGATATCATTTAACTGATAATGGTTCTGTTTTTGTATAGTGCATACATGTATATCTGTCATGCTCATGGCGTTCTAATGGCACTCCGGTTATAGCCGAGCTACCGAAGTAACTAGTGCTCAAGCATATTAGGTACACATTTAAACCTGGGAGGAGAGTGGCAACTGTAGATAAATGTCTCGAAAAGGAAATAAGTGCCAGGCTGAGATGTGAACCT
This sequence comes from Strongylocentrotus purpuratus, assembly GCF_000002235.5. Lineage (NCBI taxonomy): Eukaryota > Metazoa > Echinodermata > Echinoidea > Camarodonta > Strongylocentrotidae > Strongylocentrotus > Strongylocentrotus purpuratus. The sequence continues at coordinate 9,588,015 of NW_022145604.1, forward strand.
TGAACCTTGTGATCCACATTCTGTGACTTATCTACTAGACCACAACATCTCTACATTTGACATTCAGTTTGAGTGTGGCTCAAAGATAAAAGGGGGGAAAAGGGGGAGAGGGGAGGGGGGGGGGGGAGAGAAAGAAAAAGAAAGTAGAGAATTTTTGATTTTTTAATATTTTTTTTATAAGATTAACCCATTACCTGCTGGAACCGAGTGCTCTTTGTATTAAGCCTATGGGAATGTGAGGATTCAGTAGTCAGTAGGTTAAAGTAACTCAAGAAGACCCTTTGATATGTTTATTCGGTGGTAGACTTGTAAACACAGAGGGACTGAAGCTGTGCTCAGTCTTATGTTACCAATGCGCTAATTGGATGCCTTGTGTCAAATCACAGATTAGTTTTGGCTCAAGCTAATATAGGGGTGTTCACATGCAAGTGCTAATAGTGTTTTACTGAAATGTAAGCCTCACTATCACACGATGCTGTAAACTGCCATAGTAAAGACCACCTCAGCAAAATCTAATGAAATAATGCATATTTATTTTTACTATTACATACAGATAAAGAACTTCTCCAGATATGGTATTAACTCTTTGTTTGCTTTGTTCGCCGATTTGCACGGACGTAGGCGTGCCAACTTCGCATTTTTGCACAGATGTATACGAGTCAATTAGACATTCATAATACCGCTCGCAGTGTGTAGCCACGCGTTGCGTTTACTATTGTTTACATTGTATACATCGCACACTTTCCGGTAAACTGTTTTTCTTCATAGTGTTACATTCGAAATTACCGTGTATTTAGCGGTTTTCTTTGGATTTTTTTTACTGATGTTACGATGGCACCTGCTGGAAAACGTCAACGTGTGTTTAGTGTAGAGGAGGCTCGAGATCTTGTTACTATGGAAGCATGGAGCATGGACTCTGATTCCGACGAATCGAGCAGTGACGAAGACTCTAGTGATAAAAGTGTTCCCTGAGAGTAGACTGATAGAATAAGAATGAATAAAAATTAATGAAAGAGCTAGAGATGACAGCAAGAAAGAGAGTAGACTGATAGAATAAGAATGAATAAAAAAAATGAAAGAAGGAGATAGAGATGACAGCAAGAAAGAGAGTAGACAGTGATAGAATAAGAATGAATAAAAATAATGAAAGAAAGAGATAGAGATGACAGCAAGAAAGAGAGTAGACTGATAGAATAAGAATGAATAAAAATTAATGAAAGAGCTAGAGATGACAGCAAGAAAGAGAGTAGACAGTGATAGAATAAGAATGAATAAAACTAATGAAAGAAAGATGTATCCTGTCTTGCCGTCATCTTTATATCTTTCTTTTATTATCTTTATTCATTCTTATGCTATCAGTGTTTACTCTCTTTCTTTCCGTCATCTCTATCTTATTATTATTATCATTTTCCTATCTATATGTACCCTATGTCTTGCCGTCATCTGTATATCTTTTTCTTATTATCTTTATTCATTATTATGCTATGAGTGTAATACTCTCTTTCTTGCCGTCATCTCTATCTCATTATTATTATCATTTTCCTATCTATATGTACCCTATGTCTTGCCGTCATCTCTATATCTTTCTCTTATTATCTTTATTCATTCTTATGCTATCAGTGTTTACTCTCTTTCTTTCCGTCATCTCTATCTTATTATTATTATCATTTTCCTATCTATAATTATGTACCCTATGTCTTGCCGTCATCTCTATATCTTTCTCTTATTATCTTTATTCATTCTTATGCTATCAGTGTTTACTCTCTTTCTTGCCGTCATCTCTATCTTATTATTATTATCATTTTCCTATCTATATGTACCCTATGTCTTGCCGTCATCTGTATATCTTTCTCTTATTATCTTTATTCATTCTTATGCTATCAGTGTTTACTCTCTTTCTTGCCGTCATCTCTATCTTATTATTATTATTATTTTCCTATCAATATGTATCCTATGTCTTGCCGTCATCTCTATATATTTCTCTTATTATCTTTATTCATTCTTGTGCTATCAGTGTTTACTCTCTTTCTTTCCGTCATCTCTATCTTTTTATTATTATCATTTTCCTATCTATATGTACCCTATGTCTTGCCGTCATCTCTATATCTTTCTCTTATTATCTTTATTCATTCTTATGCTATCAGTGTTTACTCTCTTTCTTTCCGTCATCTCTATCTTATTATTATTATCATTTTCCTATCTATATGTACCCTATGTCTTGCCGTCATCTCTATATCTTTCTCTTATTATCTTTATTCATTCTTATGCTATCAGTGTTTACTCTCTTTCTTTCCGTCATCTCTATCTCATTATTATTGTTATTTTCGTATCAATATGTATCCTGTCTTGCCGTCATCTTTATCTCTTTCTCTTATAATCTTTATTCACAGTAAAGTCCTTTCATTTCATATCACTATTTCTCTCTCATAATGTCTCTCACGTCCGTTCTCCATATTTTATTCATTGCATACTCCACTCGTCAATCATTTCTGATAATAAGCTCTCTCACAATAAAGTAAATGGAAAACAATGCAATATAGTTTATATTTTAAGATTGATTCATTCTTTCTTTGTATATCTATGGCTGTGATAAATGTACTTGAAATCAATTTTATTGAGGGGTAAAGAAGGTGAGAGAACAGATGCGGTGAACATTCATAATGAGACATTTCAATAAGATGCTGATTATGTCATGTATATCACATATAATATATTATGCCTATACCATTTTTACATGCTCATACCAGTGGGCAAAATCAATAACATTCTCTTATTTCTTATTGACTTATCATGGCACAACAAAGAAAAACATCCCCACGACGTCCCTTTTCATGCCCCGCTAAACCGGACATTGACAATAACCTGGGGTAATAGGGATTTCAATGGGCAGATTAGCCCATTGTCAAGGGTGGCTGAGCGGGGTACTTTCAAGTCTCTCCCTATTGAACTTCTTTTCTTCAACAACCTAAATACTAACCTTCTGAATTGTTAGAATACTTGAGCAAGGTATGTAAAGAAAGGTAAGAAGTCCACCTTTCTAATAGATTCGATTTGAAGATGTCTTATCATTGCTAAATAAGAAATTCTAGAGGGATAAAAAACTGCCGTAAATAAGAAAAATTAAACATTATATAATTATGATTATTATAAAAATGATAATTCAAAATATAACAAATGACGGTTCATCGAAAAGCACGTTTTCCGGTCTACAACTTTGCTGCACAATATTTTTCATCATGATCATCCAGTGAAGAGTTATAGCCTCTTGATTCAGCAGAGTCAATAAAGATTCCCTCGAAATGTGTGACCCTAAAAGAATGTGGCACAGGGGGGTTTTTTAAGTGGCGCATAAAGAGTTAAGGGGGCTTTGTTGCATGCAGATACCTTTTACCACCCCGTGCTATTTATATAAATTGTAAAATGGGCTTATTTTGCTTCTTTTTTTTGGGGGGGGGGGGGGGGGTTAACAGTATCTGTATGAACAAAGCTTTTTTTGTGTTCTGATTCAAGTGATAGGACTAGCTCTTATAGTATCCCTGTTCATATTCACATTCTTCTGACACCAAAGACCTTCCAATCCGCAGGAGATGTGGACTTAGTGAGAAATTTATTTTGGCGTTTGAGACTATAGGAGCTTCTCTGTAAGTCGGAGAAGGGCCTTGGAAGAGGAGTATCCTGGTAGATGTACCGGTAGCCCACGGCACTGATAGCCCATGAGACCAACTGCCTTCAAGACTAACAGCCCATGAGACCAATGACCCACTAGACCAATTACAGCCCATAAGACCGACAGCCCAACAGACTGACAATGTCAGTTTAATGAACCCAATAATGATTTTTGTTTAGTACGCCTGGAGACTGACATTTATATATAATTTTTAACAAGTTATATGCTGTAGCGTTTTGATCCAGTTTCCAGCATGCTTTGATCATCCAGAGATGCAAGGTTGTAAAACCCTTTTTATGCATGCATATTAAACAATCTTGCTACAGCAGTGATACCCCATTCTCACTCGGGCACTATTCTAGATGCGGGCGGAGATATCGTTCTCTTTAATAAACAGCCTGAGCTATAAGCTCAGTATTGAGTGGTCTTGCTTATAGCTCAAGCTGTTTAAGAGAACGATATCTCCGTCCCTATCTCAAATTGTGATCGAGTGTGAATGGGGTATCACTACTACAGCAAGACTGTTCAATATTTATGCATAAAAGGGGTTTTACAACTATAGGAATTATTTAGTTGTGAAAGGGGTATGATTGGTATCAGCTGATCAAAGTTTATGGCAATGCTTTTGGAGTTTGTCCCTAGGACAATTATGCTCACGAGATTTGGTCATGTGTACGAGAACTCTTCATGAACTGTAATTAGGTCTTCTGATATTTAGCTTGCAGGATTAGTTCCTAAAGGAAGGGGGGAGAGAGAGAGAGAGAGAGAGAGAGAGAGAGAGGGGGAGAGAGAAGAGAGAAGGATAGACAGAAATAGGGAGGAATTCAGAGTAGGAAGAGGCAGAGAAAGATAGATGTGTGAGAGAGAGAGAGAGAGAGAGAGAGAGAGAGAGAGAGAGAGAGAGTGAGAGAAAGAGAGAGAGAGAGAGGGGGGGGGGGGGGAGAGAAGAGAGAAGGATAGACAAAAATAGGGAGGGATTCAGAGTAGGAAGAGGCAGAGAAAGAGAGATGTGAGAGAGAGAGAGAGAGAGAGAGAGAGAGAGAGAGAAAAGGATAGACAGAAATAGGGAGGGATTCAGAGTAGGAAGAGGCAGAGATAGAGAGATGTGAGAGAGAGAGAGAGAGAGAGAGAGAGAGAGAGATATATAGATAACGAGGGAAGACACAATGTAAGAAAAAAAGGAGACCATAGAGAGAGAGAGAGAGAGAGAGAGAGAGAGAGAGAGAGAGAGAGAGTGCATGATGGAGTTTGAGACAGAGAGGGACAAAAAGCATTTTGGTATTTCATGAAGAGATGGTGAGGGGGTGGGCAGAGATGGGCAGAAAATAGACAGACAGAGTGCGGGGGACAGAGACAGACAAACAGAGGCAGAGAACGAGAGAGAGAGAGAGAGAGAGAGAGAGAGAGAGAGAGAGAGAGGAGGGGGAGAATGGAAGTGGGTAGAGACAGACAAAGGTGATATAATATGTTGACTAATGTCTATGTAGCTGTATGTTAAAGTGTATATGCTGTTAAGTTAATCTGTTAATGGATTTATTGATCAGTAAAAGCCAAACGATGGATGTGATATAGCATACTGGCATATGCCTGTAGATTACATGTAACTTATATTAGGCTTTGCATTCAGACCCATTCTTGTTTGGGGTTCTCCATTATCAATTCGAATTTGAGTTATAGCATTACGATTTCTCTCGTCACAAAAATTAAAAATGTGTTATTTTTTTACCAATTTGATCTGTAAATATATTGTACAAGATATAAAATGGGTTTTATGAATTACTATTTCAATGTACATAATTGCAAGATGCAAACAAAATCAATAAGCTAAACAGAATGGTTCAGAAATTAATTATATTGAATCAAAGGAATTGATAAAGTGTTAATATTTTATAGGGAATTATGGGAGGAATTAAGAGGAAAAGGAAGGAAACAAGAAAAGAAAGGTGAAGAAATAAAAGAATGATGAGGAAAAAAATGCTTATGCAATGAGGGCAGCTGAAATAAGTAAGACAAAAATTAAAGTGATTTGAAGTGCTAATGTAACACAAATGATTATGCAATACAAGACAGTAATAATAATACAACACACAAATTAATGTAATGGTCAAAGTAGTGTCTTTGCAACAAGCCTATGCCTGGTCATGTCAATAGCAATGTTACATTTCATTGGAGGTGTATAATGTAGATAACAGAAAGGTATGCTGTAGATAATCATGACCCAACCCTCTTCCCCCTTTAATCGCTTCTCTCCTCCCCCTTAATCACTTCTCTCCTCCGTCCATGTTCTGTACTAGTTACATTTTGGTTTATATGTTTTTACAAATTCATTTTTGGTTTGATTGCAGAAATATTTGCAGATTTCTTTTGATTTTATTAATTAAATATGAGTATAAATATAGTAAAGAGTATACCATGTTTGTAGCAGCAATGCATTTACTCCTATTTTTGGTTTGATTGCAGAAATATTCTCTGATTTCATTTGATTTTAGTAATCAAATATGAGTATAAATACAGTAAAGAGTATACCATGTTTGTAGCAGCAATGCATTTACTCATAAATATACTTAAGCACAGAGTTAACACCCTTTCGGCTCTGAACAGATGTTGTAAGGTTGAGAAAAGAAATATATATATTGTGACAAAGTAACACATGAAAGTTGATCATTAGCTCTTTCCCGATAAGGTATAAAAGTTGATGGTACAAAACAGCTCTTTTAATGAAAATATTATGAAGCGGTATTATACCGTAGTGCATCAATCGTCGTAATTCAACAGGGCACAATGGCTGTTTTAGTTCATGAATTTCTTTCGGTACTTACCATTATTTCTAAAGAAGGACATTTTGTACCTAGGAATTTTGAGTTTGTTTGTGAAGTCAAACCTCTGAAAAAGCGAGATGGCATTGAGAAGACGATTAGCCTGGCCATCTACCCCCTCTTTTGTTGTCCCATGGACATTTTATTTGGTACCAGGTATTCAGTCAAAGCAGATAATCTCTTTCCCCTCGAGTTATGAGCTGGATTTAGATTATTACACAGGTGAGTTCAGATCAGAATGAACCCGTTTACATAGGCCTCTGAACCCATGCATTCTACCTCATCTAATTCCCACGTTTGGATGACTTCAAACTTGCCTGAGGCTTATCTGGTATAGCAATGATTGAATTCTAGCCATATATACATTGATTATTAATATGCAAATAGTAAATGGCCATGAGTACAATGGTACAAGATTTTGCATGTGATGAAAGTTAAGAGACGGATTGATATTTGTATCTTTAGGGTTTGGGGGACAGATTTTCATGACAGTTGTGTACATTTGTGAACAGCCCTATACAAAAACGAATCAATGACCTGCAGTGTTGGTAGTCAATTTTGTACTTTTATGCAAACTATACAATAGAATAAAGGGATTGGAATGTTTAGGTGTGGACCCCACAATGACTTGATCAGTAGGTTTCATCCTTTCTTCTGGACAAGCATAGTCTATTATTTCAGACCCAAAATGAAAACTATGAAATTATCAATATTTAACTGCAGATAGATTGGAGAATTTAATGGAGCAAATTAATTTCTGAGGCATATTTATCGTCAATGGAATATCCAGATTTTGTATTTTGCATAATAACAATAATTAGCTGGTGTTAATATTAAAATACTCAATTGATTGTCATCTAAGAGGCTTTGAGCAGAGACTAGCTAAGCATGTGCTGCACTGGGAAGTGCCCCGCCCCCTTTATTCTGTGTCTGAGCGCTGGCATGCGAAAAGCACAGCGCACACGGAGGCAGCTCATGTATGTGTGCTGGCTGTGTGTTTATAAGTTCTGTGTGCACTTGGGATTACTGTGCCATTTATGAGCAAGATATGCAGATCGGTGATCGAGGCCCTTTTTGGTCAGAAATACATCCCAAATGCAATCATGTTCCCCATTTTGAGGCTTGAAATGTACCAACGTCCCCACTCTGTATGTAGACATTCACTGCAATTCCTCTTCCCTGATATCTAACCTAAAGTCTGTCAGACAATTACATGAAATAAGAGAAGACTATTTTCTTGAGTCAGCTTCAAGTCGAATGAAAAAGTGGGTCATGTTTGGGATCTAGGTGTGAACCGTTTGAGGTGACTGAAGGAATGTGACAAAATATCTCGAGATCTGAGATTTTATATTCCTATGGGTCAAAGTCTGGTTAGGTTGTATCCCTGGTAGAGACCCCGACTAACCTCCGGCTACCTACCCCCAAACAAACGGACAGACAGATAGCAGTTAGGTGGAGATGAGCTGGTTGGTTGTGTATATATCATATATACACACATGTGATGGTATAGGTTCGTGGGGTGTGTTTTCTCAGGGCGTCCCTTAGAATTGTATAAAAATCAGCTGGCTGACTGAGGGAATCTGTGTTTATGTGAGCTATAGTGGAGCAAGCAAGCGACTGACTGCTGTACGGTGAACGCATACCTGCATGAATCAAGTGCTAGCTGTGTCCCACGGCTGATCGGTCTTGCCCCCTCTCTCTCCGTTTCTCTCTCTCACTCTCCTCTCCTCTCATCTCTCACCCACTTCGACGTCGACGGGTATTCATCCGTGGTGGGCGAGAAACCGGCAAGCATTCCACAGTTTGACTGTCATAGCCTGGCAAGCTAGCATCGCAGCTCTGCCTGTTAAAAACTCTCTTGCTTTCTGAGAGCCGGGACATGCCTGTTCGCTTCACTGTCGTGGGACGACGTCATTAGCGAGGAACAGTTCTCTCTCCGACATGCTGGTTATGTAACGCGTGTGTTGTCGAGGAAGAATTTTAAAGGGACTGCTCGGACGCCCATCCCGTGTTTGCTGCCGGACGTACGCCCAATCTGAGCCCAAGTCTAGACATCAGCTGACGCTCTTATGCACACAGGCATCTTCAGATATCAACTCTAGCAGTCGGGAATCCCATTTATCTTCTGCACTGACTCGCTCCTGCTCGTTTTCGTGACGATTGCCGGCGCCGCGGCCATCGTGAAGCGACTCATCCCCCCATCTCCCAGCATCCTCCTATCTTTTTTTTCTGACGCTGTTGTTCAAGGGATTTATACAGGGTGCCTAAGGCAAAGACAACCCTCCCGTTTTACCTGGATCGTCGAGTCTGGAATATGGCTGCTATCGGCTGGAGACGACCAGACGTCATACCCCACACACCCCGACCACTGGCTACATGATCCCCACAAAGAGGGTGAGTTATTACTCTATAAAAAGCCGGCCATATATAAACGCCCGATTGATTTCTCGCGCCCGGTGCCACAAAAACATAGGCCTGTTCGTGCTGCACTGTTGCTCACCCCTATCGGTCCACTCATTACACAGTTAAATATCGTGTAAAGATAATCCAATTAATTTTCTGCTTTTATGATTGTGCACTACTTGAAACAAGGGCCAAATACATTTACACACACAAAATTGATTTATCATTGCTATTACAATTTTCTACAGTACTGGACTATTTCCTGTTCTAATTGAGAAAGTTTCGACAAATTTAAAGGCAATTAATGAACCTCTACTAATTAGTTGAGTAAGAGATTACAAATATCATTTCCTGGTAAATTTGTTATACATTAGGAATGCCTCTTGCAATGTCTTTCTGCCAAGCACACGTTTTAAAAAAATTAAAAATTATCAATTGATAAATTGTTAGATCAATCAATCAATCATTCAATCACATGAAACAGGGCATATGATGTACACTATACATGAAATACAATTTTCCATGGTTATAACTAACAAAACTTAAACACATATTAGATTGATAATTTGAAATGCATACCCACCCCTTAAACATATTTTGTTATGTAAGTATGGAATGGGTCGGGGGTTATCGTGCAAAAGACGAAAGGTTATCATTTTATTTTGGTCATGTGATTGATACTGATAACAGACTTCCTGCAAAGGAACATGTCTAGAAGAAAGTAAAGAAAATATTTGTCTGTTTGGAGCCAGGAGGGCGTTAACTTTGATGCAGAGTCAAAGCAGACGATATATTGTATGTTGAGGGCGAAAAGGGCATTGAATCTTTGTAAAAGATAGTAATCTAACTTCCTTCTTGCTCTCAGATCCTTAGTCGAACTTAACTCTAAGTTGGACTTAAACATTATGGAGAGCCAAGAGTTAAGTTCGACTTTAATAGGATCTTTGTGAAACATCCCCAGGAAAGACTGTTGCCCATCCCACCCTTGTCTGCCGCCCATATCAAAGTCACCAACATCCAAAACAAAACATCTTTCCTCATTTTCAAACAGTGCAGGGGGAAATGGGAGGCCGCGGCCAAACGAGCTTTGCGCCCGGGACGGAGGTTTCGGTATAAGAATGGGGGACGATTAGTGATCCCATTTAAATCAAAATTGCATCATGAGTCATCACATAATCTTCATCGCAACATCATGAGCATGCAGGGCCCCCAAAATAAACAACCGGGAATTAGTGATTGAAATGAAATATTCATCCTTACATCCAGTCTGCCCAAATGGCCCGTCTCACATTCATTTTAGCTATACCGGTACTACATGGAGTGGATTTTTATGCTAATTTGATTTATGGCAGTAAAAATGTAATCAAAACCAGTCCAGAAGTGGAGACTCGGCCATACATCATTATCAATAATATATATGAGAATTGAGAATTAATTCATTAAGTGGGCGGACTACTGCGGTTGAATGACTATTTATGGAGGAAATGTCTGGCATTTATAAGACCCATGGTGGTCATCAGTGACAATATAAGATAGGACTCGTACATCAATTAAATAGCCTCATCTATGTAGGGTAGTTGTATGGGTGTTAGAATCGATTTATTATTTTTTGGAGTTAAAATTGTCAGATTTTGATTTAGGAGGAAAATAGAAAAAGATGTGTTTGTTGAATTACTGTGAAAAATTTCTCTATCGACAGCTGTAATAAATATCAACTTTAAATTTGTGTTTCTCTGTCATTCTAGAAAGTTTGTTATAATGCCCTTTTGGCTCTAAATAGATGACATATTTCTATTCTGTCTTCTAAATTGGAAGTAATCATAAAATCTTTTTATAAAGGGGATCTTTTTAGAAAGAGAGAGAGACAGACAGAGAGAGAGAGAGACATAGAGAGACAGAGACAGAGACAGAGACAGAGAGAAAGAGAGACAGAGAAAGACAGATAAAGAGAGAGAGAGAGAGAGACAGACAGAGAGACAGAAACAGATTATAATAGAGAGTGGATATTTTAGAATTATATAATTGTAATTTCCATGAACTTAAAGGTAAAGACCAGTATTGGAAACACCCCAATTTCAAAAAATGAAATGGAAGCTCTCATTACCAATCATGTGAAAGAATATGTTTTGACTAATACATGATGATAAAAAATTTGCCGGGAAACCGTCTACTAATTCATATATTTGGTAAAAATTGTTTCTCTCATGGTCTGTGAGAGATATAGGGTAGTCCCATATACATCTTTCTGTGTATAGTGCTTGTAACTTTACGAAGAATGGGCCAAATTTCTTATCATTTTGATGATTCCAGAACCTTGCAGATGCTAGATGCTAGATGATCAACCTTTTCTGATCGATTCCACAACGTTTCTTTCACAATGCAATCGCATGACCATAACTGGTCTTTACCTTTAATTTGTAGCATTAACAAAGCTAACACTTTATCTTTGCATTTTTGTGTACATGTGCATATAACACATTGTCATTTTACTAGAGTATCATGATACTTGAAATTTGATATTTGAGCTGGTGTTTAATTTATATTAACATCCCTATCACTACCAGCAAAAATATATTAAGTTACACATTTAACCCAAACTACCCTCTTTTGTAATAAAAGCCTTCTAATTGACCCTCAAAATTAATGTAAAGCAACAAATATAACACACATGACTTGGGTATAGCCCTTACCATGTACTTATATCTATAGACACTGTTAGACTTTGATCAAGGCACTCTGCTTTTTTCTCTCACGCTTAATTGTAGGTCACTGTGGCTAGTATAACATTTTAAGGAAATTAAATTTACTTGTGGTTTAATTCCCAACTAAATTGGTAGAGTTGGTACAAAGTGTTAATCTCTTTTTCTTGAGAAATTTACATGATTCTGTATCCTTCATATAAATGAAGACGAAAATCTTGTCATCATGAAAGCAAATTTTCATTTTCAATTGAGTGCAATATGTCTATTTTTATGACAGAAGTACATTAATTTGTATATAAAAAAAGAATCACACACACACATATATAAACAGTCAAACCTGTCTATAAAGGCCCCCAAGTGAATCAGAAAAAGTGGCCAAAAGTGGCCATTATAGACAGGTGGCCTTTCTAGGCAGGTTCTACAGCATACATTTCTTTCCTGAGGGAGACAAAATACAGTAGACAAATGGCCTCTATAGAGAGGTGGCCACAAAGACAGGTTTGACTGTATATAAAATCTGTTTATTGGGTTTGACTTCCACTTTTATGAATATTATCCACAAAGGTACACTCTTCAAACTAAAATATTAAATCACCATTAAAAAGGACAGAGGAGTGATGACTTTAAAAAATGGTAGATTAACAATGTTAATATACTGGATCCAACACCTTAAAGGTTGAATCTAGCATGTTTACTGTGTTACTCTGACATTGTGTAACGTCGGTCGCTCCTCAGCCCTTAAATATAATGATTTAACATTTAAATATTTAGAGTGCTGTAGCTTATGTGTTGAAGGCCTGTACCATCAGTAGGGCTTCAAGTGATTGATGAATATTTATGTATGGTTAATTTGCATAATGTATTCAAATGAAATATTCATGAGATAATGGTAGAAGTGAGATGATTGATAGGCTGACTGTAACCAATAAAAATGATGGAATTGCAAGTAAATAATGAATATTCATTAGTGCCTCAACTGAATCATGAAACACTGGCAGAAGTGGGCGGGATCAGCAGGAAAACTTTTGACCAATCAAAAGAAGGAATCTGTTTGGAACAATGATAGACCCAGGCATAGTGTAAAATGGTAGTCTCCCTGAAAACAATTTTCCTTCATACCAATTGTGACTTTACAAAAAAAAGAAGAAAAGAACTTCACAAAGATATTTATCCTGAGAAATACAAATACCTACGGTAAACATCAGAGTTCAGGTTTTGTTATTTACAAAATGTCAGGGCCATTACAGCAGCCATATATGTAAGACTCTATTCATTGAGAGGGCCTGCTTGGGGCCATTATTTATGGGGAGAAAGGGGGGGGGGGGGGAGTGTCAGTGGGGAGACATGATTTGATTTTACATTTCTTGTTGCGAAGGCACAATTTTTAGGTGAAGGGTTTGGGGGCATCAGTCTAGTTTATTGTATACATACATGACATACTTTAAGATTATTTGAGGTAGGGTGCGCCTACTGTTTGTCAACATGCACGCATGGCCACACTGCTAAATGCAAGGTACTTTAACATCCTTTATTTACGTAGTTGCCGCTGCTAGTGCTATCCATTCATTTGACTATTTTTAGTACAATTTCCCCAAAAGCTATTACAGTAGATTGCTGTTTTCCAAGAACTAAAGTTTGGTTCTTTATCACATCTTCAGTGGCAATTGCTCTTACACGTCACTTGCAGAATTTCTATCCTAAAGTTCAAGCCTAGACCACACACTATGATTTATTCTTACTCTGAATTGAATATAAAGACTAAGAATAATCCTAGCCTGAGAATTTTTTTTAGAACCTTACAAAATAAAGCCAAAATTAATAGCCCCTAATTCTCTAATTCAAATGTCAGGTCACTTTGTTTCTCATTGTTAATTCACTCCGGCGCCCATGCATTTCCATGAGTTGTGGTACTATAAATTGTAAAGCTTACACTGTACTGGCTTTCCAGGAATTGAGTATTTGGTTCTACATCTGACTTCTTATGCATGCTTCCCCAACTATTGCTCAACCCCAGACAAAATTTGATACCTAGTCCTTTTCCTAAACCCAACCTAAAACCAAATTGTAATTTTTATCAGACTTTTTATTTTTGACAAATATCATTTTGAAGAAATGAAGCCCCAAGCAAACATTGTCAGAGCATACGTCTGGTCACCAAAAAATTAAACTATCATCTGCCTGTGCCTTTGGCAAAGGCTACGGCAGTCTGCCCACGAGCTACTCCGTAATGGTCATTGATTAGACAAGGTTCAATTTCATAATGCATGTCGTTATATTATACTACATTAGGCATGCAAGCCGCAGCTTTGTACAGATGTCACAAAAATATGACAACCGCTGAAGCTGTAGGGCATGCACAGAGAGAGATAGAGAGAGAGAGAGAGAGAGAGAGAGAGAGAGAGAGTCACATTAACATGGTGTATGCTGAGAGCATTGTAGAGCATTAACTCATATTTTGTTAAAGATAAGCTCGAGTTCTTGTAAATATAGGAAATGAATTCTCACAGAACCCAACAAAACTAGCACTGAATGTTCGAGATTACAAATAAATGACATGTGCCAAACAATTTGGGTAGAAATTGTATAGTGGCTGAGTATATAATGAGCATAGAAAGATAAGAAAATATGGGTAAGTATAGGCCCGACACTATGTACTTATAAACACAGCTTACTATTTGCAAATGAAAGTTGTGGTCTTTATGGAAGACGATGCCCAGTAAGTTTTTGTGGTTTGTTTTTATTTCACTGACTGGTTTAAGCAACCAATCTACTGCAGGATAAATAATCCAGAACAAATCATAGCAATTTTCTCTCAAAATACAATTCCCTTACAAGAGCTCAAGATTAGCTTTAATTTTCTTAAGCAACCTCCTGCACATTACAAAGCGAGAAGGGCATTCAGAAAAAAAAATTAATACATATATGTGATGAAGAACTTTAGGAAGAATGGGTACTACAGAAACTGCTTGAGACGTCTCAAATTTGAAGAAGCGTTTAAGTGTATTGTCGGTGAAATAAAGCATTGTAACTGCCTCAAGTGATAGCTGCCTTCAAGAAATAATTGAAGAATAGATATTTCAAAGACTTTCATTCATTAGAAAGACATAATTGGCAATTGAAATCAGGAATATCTTAAGAAATATCTTAAGATGAATTAGGACTTGGAATATAGAGATCATGAAATCAACATTGCCAATTTCCTCCAGAGAACTGCTTAGGTGTCTTATAGATCTATGAGAAGTGGCATTAATTATAGTGGCATTATTTATAGATACATAGACAATTAGATGATATATTATTACAGACAAAGGATTTAAATAGGATGTTTAAAGGTAAAGACCAGTATTGGAAACGCCCCAATTTCAAAAAATGAAATGGAAGCTCTCATTACCAATCATGTGAAAGAATATGTTTTGACTAATACATGATGATAAAAAATTTGCCAGGAAACCGTCTACTAATTCATATATTTGGTAAATTTGTTTCTCTCATAGTCTGTGAGAGATATAGGGTAGTCCCATATACATCTTTCTGTGTACAGTGCTTGTAACTTTACGAAGAATGGGCCAAATTTCTTATCATTTTGATGATTCCAGAACCTTACAGATGTTAGATGCTAGATGATCAACCTTTTCTGATCGATTCCACAACGTTTCTTTCACAATGCAATCGCATGACCATAACTGGTCTTTACCTTTAATGTCAAAAGCTTTAGTATTGAAATATATAAAGACTACAATCAAACAAACGCAATGACATGATTGGTATCAAGAGGGGTTAAATGTTTAAAAGCTTTTGTTCAATTGGTCAATGTGGGGAGGGTGGATTTTATCAAATACCTCGCTATCTTTCAGTATTTGATCATTTTTAATGGTTGTATTTATGTTTATTCATCTATAGACAGGAACCCATTTTCACTTGCATGTTTCTAAACATTTCACATGGAGAGGATCTTTATATTGAAATGCTAGTCATTCTTCAATAGTTTATTTCTTTTCATGATTGTGTTTGTGTTGAATATCTATAGAAAAGAAAAACATTTGCAGTTAGGTTTCCAAATGATCAACATTCCATGCTGTGGAACTTTAAACCTAAAGAATGTGGTCTTCAGTTCATTCTTTAAATTGCTTTTGATTATCCTTTACAGTATTCGCCCGTAAGATAGATAATCAAAGTTGTGGGAGTGGTGGAGATATAAATGTAGTTATTCAAAATCCAAAGTATTGAAAAGATAGAAGTGATTCCATTCGTATAATTCCCTGATTTTCAAAGCCTAGACAGATTAGGTGGAATAAAAAATAATCCTTCTTAGTATTTTGTGATGACCCCATTATTGGTGCAATGATATTCAGTATGGGTGCATTACTGATATGAAGACTTATTCACAGTATTACAAGATTTGGGGGTTGATTTTGCTTTAATCGGAGCAAGCTTATTAGACTTTACCGTCTGCCCCCGTAGATAAAACGAGAAGATTGTGGGAGATTTTTTTTCTTGACGCATAGGCTTTTTACAACTCTTTGTTAATACTGTTAAATTTCATTCATATCACAAGCGTAGGTAGCATTCATTAATTACCTCGCCGCACATATTTGAGAAGGTATATACACCCCCTCTCCCTCCCCCTCTCCCTCCCCCTCCCTCAAATCAAAGAAATAACTTCCATGTCTTGCTTCAAATCAATCTTCCACTCTCTTCATTAACTGATTCTTTCATCGATGTCGACTGAAGCAAAATCTTTTTTTTTTGGGGGGGGGGGGGGGGGCAACCACCGTTTACACTATAAGAAAGACCCTGTACACCAGTTGGTGTTTTGTGTTTTCTTTCCAGCGAAACATTAAGGTTTAGGGGCGAGTAGCTAGCTTAATTGTAGCGAGTGCTTTGCAAGCATGAATTTGTAATGCAAGCTTATTAAGATTGCTGCAAGCTTAAGTTTCTGTAAGGGTGGTGATCATGTGCGAGTCGTTGCTGCTCCTGCAATATAGCACTGAAGCGAGGAAAGTCACTGTAAATTGTTTGGATAAGGGTTAAAGTTTGGAAGGGGGTTAGCACTGAAAATATGCATTTGAGCAATTATTATAGGAGTATACTTTTTATTTCTGACAGTGATATCGCTTTATTCTTCACTACTACCTTACTATTAAAGGTAATACAAAGTTTTGGGAAATTTGAAAATTGGGTGGATAGTGAATCTTTACAATTTTGATATATTTGGATGCCCCTGTGGATGTATTATAAGCACTAACAAAATTAGCCCCTAAAACACTTCTGTTTTCGAGAAAAATAGAATATAAAAATTTACCGGTGCTCCCGGTAAATTTTGATAAATTTCAAATAGCGCCTAAGGCCGTGCAATGGTAGCTGCGACCATGATAATCTCAGAATATGTTGTTGTGATATATAATTTCCAAACGGGAGTAGCTAATCGGTCAATTTTAGTCAAGAAACAATGTTTCATAGCTAAATTAATATCTCGACCTTGAGAGGGAGCTATACAACATAAAGAGTTTATTATTTATAATTTCATAACTTTAAGACTCGATTTCAACCGCGACAACGATCAATGAATATTGTAGGAACGCATATGCTTCCAATATGTTAATTTGAATCAAATTTATGACCCCATACCAAAACTTTGTAATACCTTTAACAATAAAACAATCATTGCAGTACAAATATAGATGGATATAAACCTTTAGATGTCTTTATTTATACTAACATTACGATATCGTTTGTATGGATATTCTATTATTTTTTAATTGCTTAAGTTGTATTGACTGTTGGGAGCCTCTTTTGTCAATATCTCTGGCTCTCCACATTCAATTATGTTGATTCATGTGTGCTATATCGATCTGTTCAGGCATTCATTGATTCTAATGTATCTTTCATTTGGAAATGTACATATTTGTGCTATTGAATTATTAGCATTCTCTATATTCTGAGATGTGTGTGTGTGTGTGCGTGTGTTTCATTGGGTATTTTTTACAGACATGTATCAATCTGATGTGATCATTTATGTCTGGGGACCGACCTTTAACGTCACCATCACAGTTCCGAACAGGGGTCGTCTGAGCCAGTTTGCAGGCGAAGACAGAGAGTTAACCAAGTGGTGCGAGATCAACTCACATCTCCCAGATATTCTGAGAGTTCATCCAACATCTTTTAAAACAAATTCTACCAAGTACTCAAATCAGAAATCTGACATCAGTAAAACTAATTTATTCTACATCTCGCTTACTCCTACATTTTGAAGATGTCCTCGTTCGAGTAACATCCATGTGTGTGGGCGTGTTTAATTTGGACAAATTGAAATGAAACCGTTTGTTCATACCTATACATTTTTCCGGGTTAGCATTTTTACAGGTCATTGACTCTTCCTATACATTTCACATGCTTCAGTTTTCACATGTCCTCGTTAATTGTAGCAACCTCTCGCAAGGCCTCATTTACCCCTGACATTGTAAACCATCTAAAAAGAACTTCCGCGGCAAAATGAAACATTTCACATGTAAATGAACAACGATTAAGCTGTACAAAGGTAGCTGCCCGCAACAGAAGCCCCTAAAACATAATCACAAAACTTTCAAGACACCAACTTCAGGGCAATTTCAATACCATATTGTATTGCCTATAGAAAACATATATAGATTGTGTGATAATGGCATTGTAATTACTAATTAGCATTGTCACACATTCATATATGCAGTGCACAAGGCCATTGATATTGCCTTAGGTCAATTTCTTGAAAAAGTTGTTGCCATTACAATAATAATAATAATAATAATAAAGATCGATTTATTGAGCGCATAATAAACCGAGGTTTCTCTATGCCCTTTACAAAGTAAAAAACAAGCAAGTACAAGTATGTTTAAATAGTTACGAAATTAAGAACGAAATATAAAGACCTTAGACTAAAGACATGTAGCTAAAGAGAATTCATTTTCCATGTGAGATACAGACATGGAAGCACAAATTGCTTAAATTATTTTATGTTGTTGGACGATTTACATTGCCATGTGGGCACGGGGCAAAAGCTGGACATTTTGAAAGTGAAGTCTGCTGTGCATCACCGTCCGAGACCTTGCCTAGAACGTGGCGTCTTGAAAGATCTAAAAAATAAAATGCATTATAATGCCATGGGCAGTGAGGCAGTGATAAATAATTGCCCCTGGTAATTAATATATGGTCCATTCATCGAAAGAATTCAGAGAAAAGGCGATGGTTTCACTAATTTAACCGCAGAGGATCATATATAAAGGATTGTTTCTGTTTCTCATTGAAATGTGTCTACCCTCAAGCTATGTCCAAATTCACAAAGTCTTTATGATTGTGTGCTCTGAGAGCCAGTATAGGGCATTAACTCTATGTGATATCATGTGTTATGAGTTAATGCCCTTTTGGCTCTAAACATACAATGGGAAAGATGTGAAAATGATCTTGTGTCTAGCTTTAAAGATGTGTCTATCATCTCCTGAGCGCCAGAAGGGCATGAGTCTGTAAATGAGTTATTGCCCTTTCAACTCTCAACAGACAATTCCTCCATACAAAGAGTGAAAAATGTGAAAGTGAACTTATATCCAGTTGTAAAGACATAGGCTACATGTAAAGTGTTTGTACAGAGCAAGAAAGACATTAAGCAAAATTACATGCTCCACATATGGGGAAAATGGAACTGTAGTTCATATGAAAGTGAACTTGTGTCTGTTTACAAGGACATATACATGTATCTTCTGTTAATACCAGAAGGACATTCATTAACCCTGTTGTCAAATGTTACTTGTTAATGTCCTTCTTGCTCAGAGCGGACAAATATGACATTTTATTTCTATTGAGAGCCAAAAAGGCATTAATCCAGGATTAAGTTCATCCCCCTTTGACTCGAAGCATACTGATATTAATTAGCTTCCATGGGTGAAATCAATGGAGCGCATCTTCCTAATGAAAAGCAATTACTTTTCATGCTTTCTAAACTTCCTGTCGAATTAATGGCGGTTAAATGACACCACTTTTTTCTATTAAAGTAAAGTGCTCCCACACATTTCCGGCAAAAGTTATTTCGTTGTTTGAGTTGCAGAAGGGTGCAAACATGCCAATTGTACACTTCTAAGTTTGTAATGAATGGCTAAAGAAAACTTGTTACCAAAGAACCTATCACTTAACAATATTTACAATCTACCAACTTAAATTTGTGGTGAATAAGAACTAGATTTATTCAGAGAAAGGTTGAATCTTTAAAATGCATATTCCTAGAAATGTATGTCTGCTGGCCAAGTAAAGATACTTTTCACATCGATTCAGAACCACTTTCCTTTTATGCAGGATGGTCATTGATGACACACCATCCCTAATTATTGTTGAAGGATATGCTGGAATGATTGATTATACCACTTTAGTTTGATGTCTGTTTTTGTAACTGGGCGCATTTGGCTGAAATCATTAATAGATGATAAAGTACTGGTCTTACAGACAAAATGCATTTCCTTTTGTGGTAGGAGGCAAGATAATCTGTCTTGATTTAGTTAGGTTCACACGAACGACCAACTTAAAGTTAAGATTGATGTTTTAAACTCTGAATTTATCTTGTAGTAGACCATGGACACACTTGCGGTTACAAGACGGTTACAAGACATTAAATTTACTCAAAGTTATATACCACAAGCGTTAGCAAGATAACTACAAGCAGTAGGGGGTCCTCACTCAAAGTTATGTGCCGTGTGGACACGATCAACTTCGGGTTACCCCAGCTTCTGGTTAAAATGACTGCTTGTCCTGCCTGTAGTTGAAAACTTTGAATACGTTGAATGAGAACCCGGCCTTGTCGTTGTTGGTGGATTGTTGCGTAAACTTCAAGTTTAAAATTAGGACAGTCCCCTGTGAACATCACTTTTATTTTCTATAATTACCAGAACTCAAATTCATCTTTAAAATGACTGATGGCCCTGTCTGTAGTTAAAAACTTTGAATACTTGTTTCATGAGAACCCTTGTTGTTGTTGGTGGATTGTTGCTTATAACTTTAAGTTTTGCTAACGTCAAGTTTAAAGCTACGTGGATCCCATATGAACATATCTTTCAGGATATGTCCAAACGGTTTGTCATTCAAAATCACTCTCTTGGGTGCTTGGTTATTCAAAACCACGCACGTCTGCCCGTATCATGCTCAGAGATGCAACAAGGAGGGGGAAGAGATTGGCTCCTCACCGCTACATTTCGTTCTTAATTACTTCCACCATCTTTTCTCTGCCCACATAGAGTTGTAGCCCACCATCGTATCATGTCATGTCAGGCCTGTTAACATGTACAGTTAACAGCTGGATCATTTGTACCCCTTGTAAATTTGATGTTTTTCTGTAAGTAATAACTTGAGAATAAAAGGTGGACTGGTTGAATTAGGTTTTTGTTGAATGCTATTGTAAGTTTTAAATATGTCACATTCTCAAGAAACATTATTAGGGATTTGTCAATATTTGCACATACTTAAATTGATTACAAAACTTGGGAAGGCCAAGGGTATGCATAACTTAGTTGTTAACTTGTACATGTACATAGGCTGTGTTGAGACTCACTTAACAGGAACTGGGTGAGGGCTGCATATATTGAGCTTATGGGAGAAAGAGAGGAAGATTTCAGTAGTCAGTGGGTAATAACATAATCTTAAGTTATCCCATGGTGTGTTAAATGCATTATAAAAGATGCCATCAAAATTACCGCCAAATGGTTATCTGTAAAAAAGTAGCATTTGATTAATTCTTGCTTGAAGTAATTCTTTCTAATTTTCTGAATATTTTTAAAAGTGTGATCAATGCAGCAGGTTAAATCAATCAAACATAAAACACATAGAGAATAATGTGATACAGTATGTCTGGGATAAAAAAGAAGAAGGGCATAATATAAGCATAGAGCTAGCATTACAAACCACATGTATGTATGTTGATAGAAGTAGCACTTCAATCGTTTTCAAAGGAGAAGATAGATCGATGGAGGAGAGGGAGGGAGGGGAGAGAGAGA
Source organism: Strongylocentrotus purpuratus (assembly GCF_000002235.5). Classification (NCBI taxonomy): domain Eukaryota; kingdom Metazoa; phylum Echinodermata; class Echinoidea; order Camarodonta; family Strongylocentrotidae; genus Strongylocentrotus; species Strongylocentrotus purpuratus. The sequence goes on from NW_022145604.1 coordinate 9,609,610, forward strand.
GAGAGAGAGAGAGAGAGAGAGAGAGAGAGAGAGAGAGAGAGGGGGGGGGGGGAGGATCGAAGAAAAAATTTGAAACCACTTTAATTTTGCATTCTTCATGCTTGTGTACAAGCTTCTATTTCTGTAAATGCCATGCTGGTACATGCATGTATAAATATCTTGCTTGTTTTTGTGACCAATATGATAAAAACTTGTCAAAGTGAATCGATTGGGTTGTATAATATTGCAGTCATGCCTCTGTGTATGTGTGGGAATGTTGCAACAGTGCCCATGCAGATTGAGTTTAATTTGGATGATTGCATCGTTGTACCCTCCCCCCCCCCCCAAACGAGCGCCCCCACAAACACGGAGTGACACGTACACGTGTAGAGAGTTGATTGATCAAGAGGTGGCGAAGGATAGGAACAAATGGATGCATGTTATCTCTGGTTTCTCAGCTGATAGGCAGAGAGAGACTGAGAGGGAGAGAGAGAGAGAGAGAGAGAGAGAGAGAGAGAGAGAGAGAGAGAGGGGGAGAGAGGGGGAGAGAGAGAGAGAGAGGGAGAGAGAGAGAGGGAGAGAGAGGGAGAGAGGGGGGGGGGGGAGGGGGAGGGGGAGGGGGGTGAGAGGGAGGGAAGAGAAATGTAGAGTTGAGAGAGGGGGAGAGGAGGAGGGGAAAGAGTGGAAGAGTGGGAGGAAACAGATAACGAGAAAGACAAGAGAATGGGAGGGGGCAGGGAGAAAGTGACAGACGGAAGAAAGTAGTTGGCAGAGAGATACACATAGAGATATACAGAGAGAGAGAGAGAGAGAGAAAGAGAGAGAGAGATGAGTATTGAAAGGAAAATGAGTGGGTGGATGTGAGAAAGAGATACTTAGAAGAACAGGTGTAACAGAAAGAGAGAGAGAGAGAGAGAGAGAGAGAGAGGGATGTAAAAACATCAACAAAGTAGGCCTATATACTACTTCAAAAAGGGAATATTGACAAGTTTCTAGAAGTAGAAAATAGAAGTGCTCATATTGAGGTAAAATATAGCTGCCGAGAACGTGCGCATCGTGACGGTCTTACAGGTGTCTCTACGCAGCATATAAAATAACACCAATCTTCCTGTAACAGTATACATCGGAGCCGAGACGTGCACTTTTGTGGGAACCAAACTACATCTCATGCCCCAATTAAACTCGTACCAGCTCATTTGTCTGTCTAAATTCAATAACGAGCACGATCTGGAGACATCTTGTTTGAATTTTTAACCAATTCTACCCACCGATCATGCCCTTTTCTGTTCAGAACGAAACCGATGATCTGTTAAGCAAGCTCGCTAGTTTTTTCCCCCCGACATTCCAGTTTAATTGGTCACGGGCCATCCATTCACTGATGAAATACAGAGGGGGAAAAAAGAAAGAATATTCCGACCTCTGGCTGTGACCTTTTGAGTTTGGACCTGAAGGCTTTTTTTTGGGGGGGGGGGGGGGGGTTATCTCTTACCTTTTATATGTGTTTTTGTTGTTGGGTTTTTTCATAGCAGCTTTAGTGTAGGGACATTGGAAAAAAGAGAAAAATATTATCTAATTTTGCCTATGACCTTTTGATTTATTTATTTATTTATTTTTATTTTTATTTATTTATTTATTTTTTTTTTGGGGGGGGGTGGGGGAGGCTCTTCCTCATCTGCCTCGTGTATTATTTTTTTTTCTTCATCTTCATGGAAGCTCTAGGGAGATAAGTATATGAACTTTAATATACAGGAGGGGGTGGGGGGAGTTTGAATTTTCTGACTCTGCTTATTTTGGACTTGAAGAACTAGTTTTCTTGAAAAGAGTGGGGGGGAGGGGTTGCTTTCCTTCTTGCCTTCAGTACATATATGTGTGGTACTGTTTTTTTGTTTTTCTTCTGTATAAGCTGGAGGGAGATTAGTACTTGTAGTGGAGATGTAGGAACGTGTAAGCTATTATGTTGAGGCTTGTAGTTTGCTGCGTGTTCATTCATTTAGGATATAAAGTAGCAGCTAGTGACAGGTTGTAGCCTCAGAGCATAGCAGGCACTCTGTATCTCTTTCGCTTACCCTCTTTCTCTCTCTCTCTCTTCCTTTCTCTATCTATAGTATCTGTTTGGCTCTTGTTCTTTTTTGTTGCTCGCTTTATCTTGTTCTTGTTTCTGCATATTGATCTGTTTATCTCGCACTCCTACACCCACACTCTCTCTCTCTCTCTCTCTCTCTCTCTCTTGCTCTCTCTCTCTCTCTTTCTCTTTCTCTCTCTCTTTCTCTCTCTCTCCTTTTGCTTACGTTTTTCTCAATGCTTCTTTCTCTTGCTCCCTCTTTCTCTTGCTCCCTCTTTCTCTTCCTCTCTCGATCTTTTGCTATCTGTTTCTTTCATTCCTCACTCTCTTCCTCTATCCGTCACTCTACCTTTGTCCCTTTCTCTGCCAATTTGGCTCTTGTTGTTTTGCATATGCTTTATTATATCTCTCTCTATCTTTCTCTTTCTTTCTCTTTTTCTCTTATTGCATAAACCCCCCCCCCCCTCCTCTCTCTCTCTCTCTCTCTCTCTCTTTCTCTCTCTCTTTCTTTTTTTTTTATTAATTTCTCTCCCTCTTTCTCTCTCTTTCTTTCTCTCTCTCTCTTTCTCTCTCTCTCTCTCTCTCTCTCTCTCTCTCGGACACACTCTCTATCTCTCTGTACCTTTCTCTCTCTCTTTCTCTTACCAATACTCTCTCTTTCTCTTTCTCTCTCACTCTAACTTGTGTAAGCAAAGTCTCATTTAATATTTCCATTATATATGTTCATACAAACAGAGCCATGCCATACTTCATTTTGAAACGGATATACACAGTGGCAATACTCGTAGTGTCATCTTCATTACATATCATTATGCATGGAAGGTAATAGTTTGTCGACCCATATATGTATCGTCACCATAGGCGAAAGCAATCAGTGCCCGTCTACTCATAAGGTGTGTTGAAAAGTGTATAATGCATTGAGTATTGATCAATAATAGTATACTGAACAATAGTCCGGCTGTTCGAAGCAAGAACGGCGTTAAGTTGTATTCTCTAACACATTAATGCCCTTTTGGCTTTGAACAGACAAGTGAATTTCAGTTCCTAGATGCATTTATATCCATGTGTATTTAAAGAATAATTGGCGATGCATATTTCTTTTGCTGAAAGTTCAAAGGGTACCGGTATCAGCAATTTACACAGAAGTACGCCATTCTGGCTCTGTTGCACACATTAGCAGTTAACTTGACCAGTGCTAAACATGTAGGCCTATTGCTTGCTGTCTTCAGTGTTGCTATGCTGGGCAAGGCTAGTGATTAATATATACCACCTTTAACAATGAGGTTACTTTTATGCCATGCAGTGCATGCATATATGCCTGCAATATGTATGTTGAAATTTAACACAGAATTATTGCCCTTCTGGCTCTGTATATAAGCAGCTTATTTGAGCTGTTCAAAATCTATTTCCTTGTTGCCCATATGTTTCACTTTGGAATGTGTTCAGTGTTGCTATGCTGGGCAAGGCTAGTGATTATGTCACCTTTAACGATGAGATGCTTTTATGCCATGCAGTGCATATATAGTCGATGCCAGCAATATACATGTTTAAATGTAATACTGAATTAATGCCCTTCTGGCCCGGTAAGCCGCTTATTTAAGCTGTTCAAAACCTATTTATCCTAGTTGGTCATATGTTTTACATGGGACTGTGTTCAGTGTTGCTATGCTTGGCAAGGCTAGTGATTATATGTTACCTTTAATGATGAGATGCTTATGTATGTTGAATCATAACGCAGAGTTAATGCCCTCCTGGCTCCGTAAGACCTGTTCAAAGCCCATTTATCCTTTTTGCCCATATGTTATTCATTGGAATATGCCCAGTGTTGCTATGACAGGCAAAGCTAATGATGATGTGAACTTTTGTGGTGAGATGCTTGTATATGCAATGCAGTGCACGAAGATGCAGGCCTGCATGCATGCAGTACTATATGTCGAACTATGACGTTCATTCCCAGCGGTTTGTACACGCAGCTGCAAACGTGCAACCTACAAAATTACTCATGCCCCCACATCTAAATTCCATGTGTGGGTTCACATACCGGTACTTTACTCATCGTCATGCATATAAAGATACAAGCTGAACTTAGAGTTCTGTCGTACAAGAACAATTTAATAGAAACTGTCTGGAAATTATTTTGGAAGGTTGATTTTGTTGTACATAAGAAATAATTGGTAAATGTGAGGTTTTGGAACCTTTGACATTAATTATGACAACTTAATTCAATCTTACTGAATAATTTTTGTTCACATAGAGTGAAAAGCATTGAACACAGAAATGGGTATATGGGACTACACATACACATATGTGGCATCGAACTTGATCCAGAGTTTGTACCCATTTCTCGTCATATTAGGAATATGAGACCATGTTAAAGATATTCATTTTCATGTGACATTGTGACAATGATATTCTTTCCATATAAGACTACATTTTGGAAGGAAAAAAATAATTTGATGAAATGATTTTTGACCTTTACTATCAAGAACTCGTTCTCAGTAACGGCCCTCCTGGTATTGGCATTTCTAAGCATCATTGCAGTATACTGTTCAGAATCGTATAGAATCGGCTGTCTCTACTATCTTCATGCGTAAGACGACAAACACTGAACATACATACCGACCACATTATGGCACAAAGCCTGAATTGTCGTCACGATTTCCAATATCAAATGATTCACCTACTGTTGATGCTAGGTCTTTGTGTACGTGATGAACATTTCTTATCACATTATTACCTCGGAGAAGCGACATTTGATTATGACTGTTTGTGTTACGCGAGCGGCGTTGCTGTCGGGGTCATCGTTTTTTTGTTCCCTGTCTAATTTCCTCTCTCCCTCTTGTCACAAGTGACATTGATTTCCAAGGCTAAACTATCTCCACATGTCATTGTGGATTTAATTACCTCGCCGTAGGAATAGCTTGGGAGATGCGCGATGCATGGTTTATAAGTGAGGGTGTGTGGTGGATGTTGTTTTCGTAACTCAGGACTATAGCTTGCCCAGAAATGGGTTTGGTTATAGTGGAGAAGTTAGTGGGTGGGGGACTGATGATTGTGTTGCTGTGTAATGGTGAGGAATGGCTTGTAATTAGGAGAGTGTTGATGATAATTATGATGATGACCGTGAGGATGACACTGATGATGATGATGATGATGATGACGACGACGACAATGATGGTGATGTTGATGAAGATGGTGAGGGTCGTAATGAAAATTATGATGAAATTGATGATGATGACAAAGATGGTGATGCTGATGCTGATGGTGTTGATAAGGAGAATGATGATGATGATGATGATGATGATGATGATGATGATGATGATGATGATGATGATGATGATGATGATGATGATGATGACAATGATGATGATGCTGCTGCTGCTGATGATGAAGATAGGGAGGAGGATGAGGAGGAAGATGTTGAAGAAAACAACAATGACAATGATAATAAGTGTTAGCATTGAGGATGGTTAGCTAAAGCACATCATTCCAGGCTTGCATAACACTTGTGCTATTTTCTGTTTTCTAATCACCAGCTTTCATGCATAGCCTATATGGATTATGCAATTGCCCTTAACAATAAAAAAATGATTTGGACAGAATTAGAGACCTCTCATTTAAAATGTACCACTTTCCAACGCACAACGTTTCCAATCTTTCTTGAGAAAACGTAATGACTCTATAATTGGACATCCTCAGAAGACAGTGTCTAGAGGCTGGGATCGCCATGGTAACTCGTGGGTGAAGACGGAGGAGGAGGAGACAGATGGGGGAGGTCAGGATAAGTTGAAAATGAAATGAAACCGATACCAGTTTTGTGAGTGAAGGAGCATCCGTCTTGATCCGGATGTTCCCTGCGCAAACTGATGATGCGTTCCCATGGCGATGGGCCTGTATGGTTAATGGCTTTACCGAGTGCCGTCTATCAGTGATGCAAAGTAATGAATCGCCAGATCATCAAGCAATTAAACTTGGAGAAAACTGAGATTTGATATTAAGTGTTTGACATTGAAATGAACTTTCCTTCCCACTTAAGACTTGAGTCAACACTTTCACATATTAATCTTTGTAAATGATGTTATGTACACAAAAAAAAAAAAAATGTTTTTTTATATTAATCGTTCTGGTTTTAGTTTTACACATATACCCCACAGGTTCCAGCCCAAGTTATCTCTGGCTTAGTATTCAGTGAAATAAGACCTTATTCACACCAACAAATGGTCACCAAACCGATTCTAGACTGACCGATTCTTTGCCACAGGGGGTAATGTCATTTTTGATCGGTCTGTACTCGGTCCAGGGTCCGTCTTTTCAGCATTACAGGGGTCTTTGTATTGTTCTTTTTGAGCTGGTATTTCATTAATATTATTGCACATATATTATCTGTACATCAAACCTTCCCAATTATGCCTGTAAACATCAGATTTCATTCATATATTTCCATCCCCTCGTTTCAGTCACTTATAAAACTCTGAATCGCACCGGCAGGAAAAATGAGAAGAGATGGATATATATATACATCCCACGAACTTGCAGACATTAATGCATTGTCACAGAGGCATCATCCTGTTTCTAATTCTGCCCTTCCTTCCCCATTTTCTTGTTTAAACAGTAATATTGTTGAATTCTTTCCCCCTGTCTCCTTTAAGCCCCTGATACAGGAGAACGGGTAGTGATTTTCCTGGTATTAATGCCCCCTCACGTATCTCCTACGAGCCCATGTCGAATGGAACATCGACGGTCGGTGTGTCACTTCATCCTCATATCCTCTTTCTCTCCCTCTCTCTCTCTTTCTCACTTTGTTTTCTGTTTCTCTCTCTGTGTCTGTATTTTCCCTCATATCTGTCAGTCAGTCTCTATCTGTTTCTCTCCATCTCTCTCTCTCTCTCTCTCTCTCTGTATATCTCTCTCCACCTCTCTGTTTCTCTTCTCTGTCTCTCTACTATGTCCCCCCTCTCTGTTTCTCTCCCTCTCTCTCTCTTTCTCTATTCTATTGTCTCTCAGTTTCTCTCTCTCTGTCTGTATTTTCCCTCATATCTGTCAGTCAGTCTATATCTGTTTCTCTCCATCTCTCTCTCTCTATCTCTCTCCACCTCTCTGTTTCTCTTCTCTGTCTCTCTACTTTGTCCCCCTCTCTGTTTCTCTTCTCTGTCTCTCTACTTTGTCCCCCTCTCTGTTTCTCTTCTCTGTCTCTCTACTTTGCCCCCACCCTCTCATTCTCTCCCTCTCTCTCTCTTTCTCTATCTGTCTCTCTGTTTCTCTCTCTCTCTCTCTCTCTCTCTCTCTCTCTCTGTATTTTTCTGTCCCCTTCCCTCATATCTGTCAGTAAGTCTCTATCTGTTTCTCTCCACCTCTGTACTTTGTCCCCCTCTCTGTTTCTCATCTCTGTCTCTCTACTTGCCCCCCCCCTCTCTCTCTCTCTCTCTCTCTCTCTCTCTCTCTCTCTCTCTCTCTCTCATCCTCTCTTCCTCTCACCCTCTCTTCCTCAATCTCTCTAGGAATCATTTTACCTCTCAGTTTGCAGTGAGAGTGGGAGCATGAGAGCCGGAGTAAATACATGTGATGAGAGAGATAAAATATGTAAGAGAGGGAGGGAGAGAGAGAGAAACAGAGAGAAAGAGAAAGAGGGGGAGGGAGAGTGATTGATATAGTAGGCCTAAGAGGGGGAGAGAAAACGATACAGAGAGACACAGTGGATGAGAATATATCTACGGAAGAGAAGAGGAGGAGATATAGAAAAGACCAGAAGGAGATAAAGGCCATACAAATAAAAGACAGAAATACACAAATAATATTAAAGTAACCTGAAATGAACTAAAGCTTTCCCACTGTGAACCTTTATTTTATGCCCACTGCTTTTTGTTAGAGTTAGCGAGAAATGCGCTATAAGTGAACCGTCAAATGCAAAGGAAATGTGTAAGAGAATAAAAATGAGGGAAACGAGACAAAAGAAAGAAAAGAAAGAGAGAGAGAGAGAGAGATAGAGAGGGAGAGGGGAAGAAAGAAAGAGACAGTGAGACAGAAAGACAGAGAGAGAGAGAAAGAAAGTGACAGAGAGAGAGAGAGGAAAGAAAGAAAGAAAGAAAGAAAGAAAGAAAGAAAGAAAGAAAGAAAATTATACTCTGAATATTTGATTACTGAGCAAACTGTAAATTTATGTCAAGCACGCTTAAGTGGAGGCTGTTATGTATGCACCAAGCCATCTATCCACTTGAGTGCCTGGATAGTGGCTGACCATAAAGCTGCCACAATTAATATATCCATTATCCCCTAACTACCTAATTAGCATTTAGAAAGAGAAAGAGGAAACGAGGAAAGAGGATATGTGAGCATTGACTTGGAAATTGTTGAAAAAACCATAAAGAATACATAATTCAAATATTTTTTGTAGAACGAGCTAAGAAATTGAAAATTTGAGAGAGAGAGAGAGAGAGAGAGATGGAGAGATCAGAAATTACGTTATATTTTCTCAAGCACAGCAAATTGAATAAATATTGATATCGGAGAATAATTTAAAAAAATAGAGAAGGTGAAAGAGTGAGTGGATATTATTCTCAAGAGAAACAACAGTACTTGTTTAACTCAAGAAGAACGTTACACGATTAACCAGATGTGGTGTGAAAGAGAAAAATCTTTTTAATAAAAGGATGATGATGTAAAATGAAAAAGAAAGTTATTCTATAAGAGAATAGAGAGATTTCCTATCAGTAAAAAGACTTTAAAAAATGATGGCTAAAACCCCTAGAACTATATAAGCAACAATAAAAAAGATGACAGCAGCTATCATCGTTGATAAAAAAGGCTTCATATCTATTAAGAAAAGGGATGAAACATGCGCTGCAGCAAATGCATTATAAATGCAAAAAACAAACAAAATGACACAATTCTAATTAACTGTGTACACTGCGTTCATGTGTGACAAGTGAGTGGTAATTTTACATCTCTTTTTTCTGCGGTTCTGCCTTTTATCAAGTGTGTCTAGCGCGAGTCCTAATTGATAATCCATTATGCCAATGCACTCCACCTAATGACGGTGAAGGTGGAAGGGTCGACGCTGAAGCACTTTGCGCTTTTTTTCCCTGCCCGGATTTTATCCGACGTCTGCGTGTGTGTGTGTGGGCCCATCGAATATGCAGGCCTCCTTCTTTAGCTCATGAAAAAGTCACATATTTTAGCATGAGATTACTTTCTAAAGGTACTTTGGTTCATTGTTATGGGTTTGAAATTTACCAGGCCGAGAGAGATTACCAGAATATTGCAGCCACCCTCTGGAGTGCTAATGGATTGTTAATGAGAGACACACTCTTTGTTGTATGTAATTGACTCATGAGGGTAAAGTGTATCCTCAGGCTATTTTGACATTAAAAATCTCTTGTTGACACTACACTTATGCTAATTGAGTAATAATTGGATTACATCATAATATACAGCTGTCTAATTAATGTCCACTTCGGGCCTGTTTCAGAGAATATCTGCAGTGGTTCAAGATTATTTTGAAATTGTGTACATATTAGAATTGTTAATGGATTTTGATTATGGACTTGTTTTACTTCACTTAGTGTTTATCAAAGAGCTAGAATATACAATTACCAGCAACATTAATTGCCCCAAGATTACAAATGATGACAAAAGTACAATTTTACATGAGAATAGAATTATTGAATAATGGTATTACCACTGTTATAAATAACATGAAACATTACAAACCAAAATATCACACATTGAAGACTGCTTAACAAATGGGAGCATGTTTCAACGCTAACAAAGTATCTGAAAATTTGTTGTTGTTAATTGTTTTTCATGTTGAACAAGATTTTACATTTCTTATCCTCTAAAGTAGCCCATTCAAAAATGAATTTGAAAAGATTTCAATGTATCATAAAACACAGAAATGAAGGACAGAATCACAATGCATATAGTTTCAAGTAAAAACAAACAATACATGCCTTAACACTTGTGTAACTCCCATGAATACACAGTTGTGTAGGCTTATGTCATTACTCATAAAGAAAAAAAGGGGAAAAAACAAGGAACTTAATGTTCTGTTTCATCTGCACTACATACACTCATATAATTTGTATGAAAATTAAACTTTGAAATGTAAACTATTTAGGAGTAGGGTTATTTCAGAGTGATTCATTTTGTTTTTCCTCAATGATTCATGCAGGGTTGATGATGATTATGGATGTATATATTTCATGAGGCGTTGATCGCTATCTTAAAACAAATCCAGTCTAATTAGACCATGTCCGTTAGGTGTCTTATCACATCAGATCATCATGGCAGTATGCATACCTAAACAAACATGATTAATAAGCTAAGATACACACAAGGGGTAAAAAGGAATTCATTCAAAAGGGGCGGGGGGGGGGGGGTGGGGGGGTAGGAGGATGGTATCGTGTTTGAAAGCCAAAAGGGCATTAACTTTCTACACTGATAATGATATCTTTATACGCAGTGTTAAAGCTCTTCTGCTTCTGAACAGATGATATGGTTGTCATGATATGGTTTTTAATGAGGGATGATCAATAATTATCGTGGGGGGGGGGGGGGGGAGTATCAGATGTGAGAGATATTGTACTTAATGTAATATGTTGAAAGGTAGAAGGATGTTAGCACATATCATTTAACACAGATATATTGCCCTTTTAGCTCTGCAGTACACATTTTAACATTTTGTCTAGATATTGTTTGTCCGTCTGTCTCTCTCTGTCTCTCTCTGTCTCTCTGTCTCTATCTCTCTCCCTCCCTCTCTCTCACTCTCTCTCCCTCCTTCCCCTTCCCATCTCTATCTCTTTCTCTCTGTCTCTCTCTCTCTCTTTTTGTTCTCTCTCTCTCTCTCTCCCTCCCCATCTCCTTTCTTTTCCTTGCATTTTATTTTTAAAATATTTTCTATCATTAACAATGTCTTCGCTCTTGGTTTCTTTGGTTTCTTTTCATGTATCTTCGTCTTGCTCTCTGCTCATCTTGCATCATTGCATCATTCTTCAAACAGGTAAGTTAATTTTAGTTTTTAATTTAATTTAAACCTTACATGCTGAGTGCAATGATACCTGCCCAATATTTTTATGTGTGAAAAAAAAGATAGTAATGTTTGCTTATACATAGAATACACGAAGTACAGTATAGACTAGTTCAGTACGCCTTTTGGAATGAAATCAAAATTGATAGTGCGACATGGTGTTATCGAGTATGATTGTACAGTTTGAATACAGCTTAGACTTGGTTGTTGCTAGGCTTGGCAAGCTCTTTAAAGGGTCTGACATACGTCAAATGTTTGAATGTAAAGGAAACATACATTAGAATAGACAAGTGAATTTGGTTGACAAAGGCACTATCTATAAAACTAAAGTTGAGGGGAGGGCTGAAATCCTTCTCCCCCATTTCCGATCGATCCCCCTATCTAGTCAAGACTCCGTTTGTTGTGCGTCGCCGGTTGACTTAAAAGCATGAGGGTCCATTAGCGATGTACACGCAGGCATGGCAGGTATGAAAAGAATGTTAAAACCCTCCGCCGCAACACCAACGACCGACAGTTGATACAGCACACAACACTATACAGGGTTCTACATAATACAGTTGATGGAGATGTCTGTCTATACATGCTGAGGGAGAGGCATCAGGTTTTTTGGCTTTGTCCAGAGGAAAGTTAGTTCTTGATCGTAATTAATTGTCTGAGTTGTGAGTCCTACGTGAGTTGTAAGTGGAGAAAGATGTCTGTAGATTAGATTTGTAATCTTAACCCATTCAGTGCAAGATGTTCATCTTACATGTGACTTACATATGGCTCGATATATGGGTTTGTATTACTTATACTTGCAGTATGTTCAAGATGTTTTGTCCTCTTTTGCAGACCTAAAAACCTGAAGTTCCATGAATCCAGTCCTATATTGAAGAGGTCTTCTATTAGGTACCTAGCTCCCACCAAATCAGAAAAATAATGGAAATTCGTTTTCAATGAATAAATTTTGAATGTTTAATTCCAGATATTTTTTTCTAAAATGCAAACAAATATTTTCTAGACTAAACAAATTATTGTTCGACAGTTATATCTGTTGATTTCATAATTGCTTGATAAGAAAACTGTTTTGATTATCATATCTTACAAAGAATTTTCAAAACCTATGACTGTAAAATTGTACACACTATATCTGTAGGATATATTTGAAACACTAGCCAAGTTTCATTGAGCTTGCACAAGTCTGCAAAAGAGGACTTAGTGCCTTTGAGAGTAAGTGGTTTCGATCCTCTGGACGTTGGTCTTGATTTTGTTTCACTTGTATTTTAAATTCACAGAATTATTCTCCTCCTTTTTGTGCTCTGCCATTTGCTGTACAGCCATAAGAATGATGTACATATGCTTATGATTAATCATTTCAAATGACGAAACTAAAGAAGATCACATACCGATGACCACATCCTGATAAAATGAATAAGAATTTATAAACAGAAAGTGAAATAATATGTGACAGAAGGTTTTCCACTGATCATCAATTGAAAAGAAATCCCTAGATATATGATTACATGTTATCAATCATCTATGATTATATATTTATCATGTAGTATAGATTATAGTATCAATTTGTAAATAGTATGATATCTTTGATAAGAAAGATTGCCTTTGACAATTAGTATTGATCGATATTATTTTGGTATCGAGTGCTTGTAAATATTTAAAATGTCTAGTGGAGACTAAAATCATTTTAAAATGTGCTATACTTGATACTCCCTTTTATAACAGCTTTACGATATACATTTGGAGCGTGTTAACTCATGTCATTAAAACAGAGTTAACACATCTGACTCTCTAAGAACGTTACGTCAGTGGGATTTCATTGTTTTTTATGACCACACCGGTAATATTCGTTAACCAAGCTCAATATTGTCACAGCATACAAGGCTTTCAAAATATTGATTCGAGGATAAATAACACATTCTCTCCTCATCCGAACACATTCCGCTGTTGAAGTCCATTTTCAATTGTCACCCATTTCCAAACAATACACACACCCAAACATGGCTCCTTGTTGAGAATGTAAACTCACCCTTCATACACATTCTCTCTCCGTCCGAACACATTGCGCCTTTGAAGTTCATTTTCAATTGTCACCCATTTCCAAACAATACACACCCAGACATGGCCTCTTGTTGAGAATGTAAACACACCCTTCATAACACATTCTCTCTCCCATCCGAACACATTACGCCGTTGAACTTCATTTTCAATTGTCATTCATTTCCAAACATGGCTACTTATTGAGAATGTAAACACACCTTTCATAACACATTCTCTCTCCCATCCGAACACATTACGCCGTTGAACTTCATTTTCAATTGTCTACCATTTCCAAATAATACACATCCAAACATGGCTTCTTGTTGAGAATGTAAACACACCCTTCAGCATCTATTCAAAACCACACCGCTGGCTGGCTGGGTTGCGTCTAGCCCGGCCACTACATGAGCTGACATTTCTCTCCCAAGTTCAAACTATTGATTACGCTTGTTATGCGCGAATATCTGCAATGCTGCAAGGCCGGATGCGACATGTGAGCATGAGAATACACATGATTCGGCAGTGTCAATCTTTCCCCGAATAACTTTACAGATGTTGCGAGTGCCACCGTGCATGTGAGATAATACTAATTAGGACTCCGATTATTCATTAGAGTTGGCCTGGGGCAGCATGGTATGTCTACATCATATAGCTGCGCTCATACAAGTCTCTTGAGCAAAGAACCGAATAAGTTTCCTTTTCTGATACTTGATACTTGATGTGGTAATCCCTGAAGCAGCTTTTCCAAGCTATACTGGGATGGGATGTGTTGTGACAGCAGGTGAAGGTGCAGACAACAAAAGGGTGTACAATTGCTTTATACAGTAAAATAGTGACGTGCAAGTAAAAATAATCATGCTGCTATATGGTTTACAGCATTCTGGAACCTACAGGAGGTTCCAACCCTCTGATGACAGGGAGGGCGGTCATCTGGAAAGCAGCAACTGATGGGGCAGTAACTGCAGTGAATGGTAGTTGATTCCAGATGCGAATGGTGCGGGGGTAAAATGAGTACTTGTAGGAGTCGATTGTTGCCTCAGGAACAGAGAGCTTGAGTGTGTGGTCTCTTCTGCTGATGTATGTAGCTTTGGTTATGAGGTGAGGAAGACAAATGTTGACTAGCTGGTGGTGTATTTTAAAGAGCATGGTGCTTTGTGCTAGAAGACGACGTGTGTGCAGTTTATCCCATCCCAGCTGGGAAACAAGCCCTGTAGCTGACGTGGATCTTCGGTAGTCGCGGAAGACAAAACGAGCAGCTGTTTTCTGTACCCTTTCCAGACCTTCGGCAGCACCAGAAGTGTGAGGGTTCCAGGCTTCAGCGCCATACTCTAGCTGCGGTCGAACCAGGGCTGTGTATGCTCTTGACTTCACATCCTTGGTGCATGGTGACAGGGTTCTCCGCAGCAACCCAAGGGTTTTGTTGGCCTTGTTCAGTAGGAGTTGGCAGTGTGTATTCCATCGAAGGTCCTTGGTTACAGTTACCCCGAGATACTTGTACTTGTCTATCCTGGGTATTATCTCGTTGGAAATCTGGTAGTCATGCTGTATTGGTGTTCTTTTCCTCGTGATGGTAAGGGAGGCGCACTTCTTGACATTGAAAGCCATGAACCATTTCGCTGACCAGTCAGACAAGGTTTGAAGGTCTTGCTGAAGGATGGAGGTGTCATTCTTAGTGTGAATTTCTCTGTAGATCACACTATCGTCAGCAAAAAGGCGCATCTTGGACTGGATATTTGCAGTGATGTCGTTGATGTACAGCAAAAAGAGGGCTGGTCCGATCACTGAACCTTGAGGTACCCCAGAGGTAACAGGCATCCAAGATGACCGGGAGCCCTTGACAACAACTGCTTGCTGCCTGTTGGAAAGTAGCGACATAGTCCAATGTAATGTGTCTCCTCTTATGCCATAATGCTCGAGCTTGGTCTGCAAGTGGCGATGAGGTACTCGGTCGAAAGCTTTCTGGAAGTCAAGGAAGATGACATCTGTTTGGCCTCTGCATTGTAAGGTGTGTGCCCAATCCTGGGTAGCAGAGATGAGTTGTGTGGTGGTGGAGAGTTTCTGCCGAAATCCATGTTGGTCATCTACCAGGATGTTGTTGGCAGCTACATGTTTCGAGATATGGCTGAGCACTATGTGTTCCATTAGCTTGCTGCAGATGCAGGTCAAGGAAATAGGTCTGTAATTTCCTGGATCACACTTATCACCGGACTTGTGGATGGGTGTTACCAATGCATGCTGCCATTCAGCTGGAACAGTGCCAGAGTTGTAGCTCTGCTGAAAAAGGAATCCTAAGGCAGGAGCAATCTCGTCAGCTACAAGCTTGAGGAGTTTAGGTGGAAGTTCGTCTGGCCCACAAGCTTTGGATGGGTTGAGATTTGACAGCTGCTTTGCCACACCAGGACGATGAATGTGCAGATGGCCGATATCAGGAAAGTGTGAGGAACCTTCCATACGAGCATGACAAACCTGTTGGTTGGTGAATACCGAGTGGAAGAAGGAGTTGAGACACTCTGCTTTGTCTTTGTTGGTCGTGTGGATGCCTTTGTCAGATCTAAGCGATGGGATTTCCATATTCTCAGTCCGACACTGCTTGACATAGGACCAGAAGGTCTTGGGATTCCCTTGCAGACTGTTCCCTATGATGTTGTTCACGTAATCGTGGTGTGCTTGGTGAACTAGTTTCGCTACCACGTTGCGGTGCTGTCTGAAAGCCTTCCATTTAGACGTACTGGGGTTTCCACGGGCTTTCTTAAAGAGCCTATCACGCTTCCTCATTTTTCGTTTGAGGTCGGTGGTGATCCACGGAAGGTGTCGCCGGGATTTGCTCATCTTTGATGGTATCAGATCCTCCATACACTTCTTGAGGAACACAGATATCCTGTTCCAATTCTCATCTACAGTTTGGAGCTCTGGAGATGAAAGGAAGAAATTGATTGAAAACTTTTCAACAGTTTCTTTAATGATCTGGTGGTCTGCTCGGTGGAATTGGTAGATCTTCCTGGGAGGGGCACGGGCTGTTTTCGGATTTCCTGAAAAGACGAAGGACACAATGTTGTGGTCTGATATGCCAGGATGAATGGATACATCTGTAATGAGGCCAGGGTTGGACGTCAAAAGAAGATCCAGGATGTTACTAGACGCAGGACGGGTTACATCCCTTACCAGTTGTGTCAGTGAGAATTCCAATAAGGTGTCAAGCAAAAGTTGATGGATGCTTGCACGGTTTGGATTGGTCAGTGAGCAGGATTCCCAGTCGATGTCTGGAAGATTGAAATCTCCTCCAATGATGATGTTAGGGTGACTTCTTCTGTGTTTGGACATAACCTTAGCGATGGAGAGTTCGAGTTCCTCAAGGTCTTGCTTTCCATTACTTGGGGGACGGTAAAAGCTTGCTATAAATAGTGGCTTTGCGTTGGTGAATTGTAAGTTACACCAGATGATTTCACTATTTGAGTCAAACTCCGGACAGTTGGTTAAGATGAGAGCATCACATGATGATAATCTTGAATTATTGATGATAAACCTATAAAGTAATTATCTTCATGGATTATTCTTGCGCCATACAAGTCATTTAGAAAGTAGAATGTGATGCATTATGAAAACTTTGTAAAAAAATCACATACACTGTTAAAAACAAACACAAATATACACGTATGGGACTGATGACCTCTTGGCTAGTTACTACTCACTCGATGTTGGCATCATTTTTTGAAAATTATTTATCTAATACCCATTTTCTTTTAAGTCTGAGGTCTATTCTTATTATACATCATTTGAAGACTTTTAGAGATGTTGTGGTCCAGTGGATAAGTCTCTAGACTGTGAACCAAAGGGTACAGGGTTTGAATTTCTGCCACAGCACTGATGTCCTTTGGCAAGACATTTATCTACGTTTGCCACACTTGACCCAGGTGAGTTAAATGGGAACCTGGCACAAAATAGATGATAGCTTTAAATGCTAGAGCGCCATGATGGCAGTCATGCTAAAGCCGGGGATATAATTGTAGAGTGCCAGAAATGTCAAGCCTGACAGACATGAGTGCTAGATAAAAAAAAACCCCACTATTATTATAATTGTTGCTGTTTGTTGTTGTTGTTGCTGTTGTTGTTGTTATTATTATCATCATTATTACACAAAAGAAAGAAGACGAAACAACTTAAACAAGAATCAAACATGCATGGTATGGTATTGATAAAGAGGAAATAGATATGTAATTGGATTTGGACTAATGAATGAGGTTTCACTGAAAGTACATGAAGAGGATGGAAAATAAAACTTCAAGTGAGAGTGACAAAAGGGAAGACGTGGGTATGACAGATTTCTTACTCTATCGACAACTGTCCTTGAATCGTGTTCAGTTTCATGCTCCTCACATTTATCTGTTGAATATTTCTCAAATTTCTGTGTTTAATGCTGAAAAAGGTTGTTCACAAGCAACACAGATGTAGCTGTTTTAACTGAAAGTTGATGCACTTTACCTTAGGGAAATCATTGTAGTGATCTGTTCTACGTTATCGTAATGTTCATGATTTTATCGGTACTAAAGTTGCTAATGTATGTACATTTATCAAGTGAAAAAGGTTGCATGATACTTGCTCAGGCACAATTTGCTCTGCAGTTGGTTTTTCTGCACTGACTGAGTCCCTCACTTCAACCTAGACCACAGGCATGTTTCATCAAACTTGTTATCAATTTTTTTTTTAGATGATGGATTTCTATGACAAATTTTCTCTTAGCCAATCAAATGCCATGATTTCAGTAGCTTATAACAATGTCATAACTTGTTATTGATAACACATTCTCTCTCGTCCGAACACATTCCTGTACACTACTAACCATAACCCTAAATACAACTCAACGGCAACCCCTAACCGTATCCTGCGTTTAAAACCTAGACAACATATTGTCAGATGATTGTCCTGTTAAAGCTTTCAGCGCTGATGGAAGAAAACCGTGGTGGTATTTATAGGAAATAAGGTTAACTGTTATGTTGGTAAAACTATGGTAATTGTCATAACAAATCAAAATTACAGTAAGACAAGTCATCGGGTAATAATCGCCCGAATTCTGGCTATGTTCGCGGAAAGTTACAAAGAGACATCTATGCAGACAAAAATAATGAGTGTCTTACATGACATATCTGTTTTTTTAGTTATGACAAATTCTTTTTTCTCATGTATGTAACAGAATACATCCCCTGATTATCTTTTTGTCTTTAACCAAATGCTAGATGCCCCCAGAAAACACATTTTCATTAAATCCACAGACCTGACCAAACTATATATCTTACCATATTAGAGAAAAAAACCCCACTAAATTCATGAAATAACCAAAAGCATTGAGAGTTTCTTGTTTTAAACATTATTTTTTAGGCTTTGTGAAGAGAAAATTATTCATGCACTTGTATCTCAACCTATAGTTCCTGTAATATTGATCATTCGAAGAAAATGTGGATGCATTTTATATAAGGACAGGGCTATCATCAAATAATTTATTCATTTGTGTGAACAGAATCACTGTCCTGATGTGAACACAGCGTATTGATTCATTTGTTTGCCACCCGAAGGAAACTGTCTATAGATTTTGCAGCACATTTAAGAAAGGGCATATCATAAATCTTGAGGTCGTTCTTTGTGTTGTCCAAGTGTACAGGAAATCATGTGGTGTCTGAGTGAATAGATGTATAACAGTGCAGTCTGTGTATGTTAAGGGCTTCTTGAATTGCATTAACTTTTCTGAGTTGTTAGTGGTATATGTATTGAGGTTATACATCTATTGGATATTAGATTTGAGTTGCATATAATGTTCAAACATCTGATACCTGGTACTAAAAGAAGAAGGGATGATAGTGTGAACAAAAATAAAGATGATGATGAGGAAAAAAAGAATGGTGATTATAATGACAATGTTGTGGATAATGATGTGGATAATGATGATAATGTTGTTGATAATGGTGATGAGGATGATGATGCTCACAAATTTCATAATGATGTTAATGTTATGGTAATGAAAATGATGAGGATATTGATGATGTACCAGTGATGATGATGGTGATGATGATGATGATGATGATGGTGATGGTGATGATGATGATGATGATGATGATGGTGATGATGATGATGGTGATGATGATGATGATGATGATGGTGATGATGATGATGATGGTGATGATGATGGTGATGATGATGATAATGGTGATGATGATGATGATGATGATGGTGATGGTGATGGTGATGGTGATGGTGATGATGATGGTGATGGTGATGATGATGGTGGTAGTGGTGGTGGTGATGGTGATGATGATGATGATGATGATGATGGTGATGATGGTGGTAGTGGTGGTGGTGATGGTGATGATGATGATGATGATGATGATGATGGTGATGGTGATGATGGTGATGGTGATGATGATGATGATGGTGATGATGATGGTGATGATGATGATGATGATGATGATGATGAGGATGGTGATGATGATGATAATGATGTGATTGTGGTTTAGGAGAATGAATGGCATCACAAACACATCTCTTAGTTGTCAATTTACCTTCATTAGATAGCAAATTTCATATAATTTTAAACTCCTAATTTACCTATTTTTCTGATCTTCCCCCAACTTTTGTGATCTGTTTCCTTGAAATGTCTATTCAATCACGTTACTTAAGAGCAAAAATTTTCCCTCAAGTGCTTTATGTGATTGAACGTTGACTATTTTATTAAAAACTTAACGATGTTTCTTGAGAAAGTAATCAGGGTAAACGAGTTTGATTGATATGGCTAAGTTGTATCGGTACAGTTATTGTATTAATCCATCATTCCTGTATGGATCAATAGTGAAATAAAAGAACAAAATTATATTTAGTGAAGATTAAAGATAAAGTGAGTACTGGCCATTGGATTGCATTGTGAAAGGACATGCTTTTTTTCATGTACATATACATGTAGCACAAGTTCTTTTATATTCTTTCAGATAGTTATAAAAAGAGCAAGGAAGCGCAATTTTTTTTTTACCAGTACTCAACTTTTTTTAATTTATTAAGTTGAATATGGAGACCTGGAAGACATTACACCTTTTGAGCATGCATTACATAAATGTGCAGGAAAATTGCCTGGCAAGAAATATTTGTTCCAACTAAATACTCCTTCCCAGGGGCACCATCGTATTAAACTAGTGACTTCAAATTCATGCAATGTCAGTTATGATGCAGGCAACACGTAAAATACATGTAAGATAAGATCTACAAATATGATAAAATCTAATTACGAGCACATGCAACATTTTTTTGATTGATAATGCAATAACAGACACTCATGTAATTACATCCAATTGATCTGTATTGATTTTGTCTCTTTCAATCTCCAATTTTGTGATAAGATATGTTGTTTTTTGTCATTACGAATGACTCTTTTGCCCACGAAGATCTTTTGGGATTTGCGAGGGTAGAAGGTGTATTAGACCATGTTCATATCTGCAGTAGATCATATCGTCTGTTTTGAGCCAGAAGGGCGCTAACTCATATACTTGAACACAGAGTTAAGGCCCTTCTGGCCCTAAACAGACAATATTTTAGAAATGTCTGAAGGTTGTTACCTTAAAGATAAAGATCAGTTTTGGTCATGCGATTGCATTGTGAAAAAAAACGTTGTGGAATCGATCAGAAAAGGTTGATCATCTAGCATATAAGTATTGGTGTGTACTGCAAGGTTCTGGAATCATCAAAATGATAAGGAATTTGGCCCAGTCTTGGTAAAGTTACAAGCACTGTGCACAGAAAGATGTATATGGGACTACGCGACACGTGCGCAATATCTATTTGGTCCCAATAGATATAATAATTTACCAAATATATCAATTAGTAGGTGGTTTCCCGGCATAATTTGTATCATCACGTATTAGTCAAAACATATTCTTTCACATGATTGGTAATGAGAGCTTCCATTTCATTTTTTGAGAGGGGGGCGTTTCCAAAACTGGTCTTTACCTTTAAAGGATATGAGTTAATGCTCTTTTAGCTCTCAACAGATGTGCATTGCAAATAAAAGAAATTGGGACAATATAGGCACTCAGAGATAGTAAAAATGTGTGTTGAAAAATGAAATGTATACCCCCAAAATGACTATTCCCTTCTGTAAGTGCTAGATAGACGTAAACAAACATGTTTTTCTGGATTATATCTTGGTTGTATTTAAACACACCATAACATCCACTGAGTACCAGAAAGCAGTTAACCTGTTAACTGCTGAAAGCTGGTGTTCCCATAGGCTTCATACAGGGAGCACCTGGTTCCTGCAGGCAATGGGTTACATCATTTATATAATGCCCTTCTAGCTTCCAGCAGGTAATATATAAATAATAAAATAATAATAATAACAATATTTATAAAGCGCAACATATATCCATCTCTAGAGATGCTCAAGGCGCATAAATAGGATATATTCTGTGCCTGTGGTGTATTACTTCCAAGCTTGCATGGTTATATCTTTGAGGGTGGATTAATGCAACAGTGGCAAGAGGTGGCAAAAATATACCCCCTTTTAATCCCCTTGAACGGTCCCCCCGCCCTACATCCTCTCCCCATGCATTAACATTAGCAATGCATCCATTCCTAAATGTTTCAACTTAATGCATCCAATTAAACGCGTCTCATGCATGCTCATAGCTTCATGAATCCTAATTGTCCCTCGTGTATCTTTTTCCCCGCGACTACCCCGTTATAATTTCACTCCCCTCGTCAGCCCGTTCCACCGACACGTCCCGGCAATAATAGGTGTTTGAAATCGACCCTGAACAAGAGAGCACGGAGCGTGGCATAATGCCTTTCATTGTCGTTTGCTTACCGCTTGTCGTAATTGGGCTCGCCTCTCCAAGCGCGCATCTCTGACTCCACAAAGTCTGACGGAACTTTTCACTTCAATTTCCATTTGCACGCTCTCTCTACCCCACCCCGTTAACTCCGACCCAACACCTTCTAAAGCCTTTCACGTTCATCCATCTTCCCCCCGAGTTTCATCTGGGAAACGCAATATTGATTATTAGAAATATGGATAGATGGGCAGGGTCCAGAATCTCATCTTGTCAAATTGCTCGTTTTGTTTGTTTAAGGGATGAATATTTGGAGTAGATTAGCTTGTTTTGCAATCGTAATTCCTGAGTTTGCTGACGCCACAGGCAACATTTTCATTTGCATTTAATGAACAACCCTGTCAGATCTACTTTAATGGCATCCTCTGTTGATATTGATGATTCTTTTTTGTTCGTCTTTTTTAAAAACTCACTTCAATCATCCACCCACATTTTTCGAAGGTTACATCCCATCTAGAGCCAGAGTCTGAAGTAATTTGGAAATGAAGCTGAATGTTGAATGTTTGATTCAGAGTAAAACAAAGATTAGCTTTCCAGTCTTAATTGTGTATAAAGACGTCTCCGTTTGTTTGCAATGGGTGGCCACCGTTGAAATGTAGACAAATTTGTTCTTCGAAAGCCTTTAGTCATTTCATCTTAAATCCAAATAATTCTTAAGTACCATTCTACATCAGGGTTAATTAAGTTGATTCTGCCAAAATGAGACTTCCATGAAAAAGAAAATTATGGAGGAAATTTATCCTGCTCTCTCTATTTTAGAAATTGGTCATTCAATCAGCCTTAATATAATTTTTTGTTTAAAGTTTCTTAAGATGGTTGCTTAAATATGTAATGCAGGTTTACACATTGCAGGAAGTTTCAAGAATGTTGTAATATAGCATGTAAATGATAAGGTATATGAAAATTAAGCCATTATATCATTTCATGAGAATTGGACTGCATTGTAATTTTAGAAGAGAAACACCAACTAAAATATTTAAAGGAAAGATGTGAAGAAAGAGTTTCAGACCTGTACATAATATGTCTTTAAATATATCCTTACACCTCTTTCCCCATCTCCATCCCCATATCAGTTCCTCCCTTTCTGTCTGTCTCTCTCTCTCTCTCTCGGTCCCTCTGTCTATTTCTCTCTCTGTCTCTGTCTCTATGTCTCTTTTTTTTTCTCTCTCTCTCTCTCTCTCTCTCCCTCGCTCCCTCTGTCTATTTCTCTCTCTGTCTCTGTCTCTATGTCTCTTTTCTCTCTATCTCTCTCTCTCTCTGTCTATCTCTTTCTCTCTCTGTCTCTTTCTCTCTTTCTCTCTCCCTATGTCTCTTTCTCTCTTTCTCTCTCCCTATGTCTCTTTCTCTCTTTCTCTCTCTCTCTCCCTCCCTCCGTCCCTCCCTCCCTCCCTCTCCCCCTCTCTCTCCATCTCTGTCCTCTCTTCCTTTCTCCTACCATCCCTGTCCCCCCATTATAAAGCAAACTCTTTGATCTCTGGAAGCCAAACGGAGCAACATTTCCCCATTTCCCCTGCCATAATTGCTCCCCGTGTTTAAGCTGGCCGACGAAGCGAGAAGCCAATCATTGGAGTTTTTTTCGACAATCGCTCCCTCAAGTGCGCGCCGGAGCCGGTGGAAACGGGAGAGAAAGAAGAAGAAAAAAAAGGGGGCTGTGTTTACACGGCTACTTCTTAGTCCACAGCGTGTGGAGAGGTAAACACGATTAGGGGTATTGGTGGCCAAACAGTGACACCGTGTGAAAGGTTTGAGCCGAGAACATGAATGTGTTGTTTGCCTACCTGCCCATCAGCAAACACGTCCAAAGTAATGCTACAAGAAAGTGAGAAGTCCCTTTTTTTATCGTGAATATTGGAGTGGCAAGTGCTTTTGATCGTCAGCGATCCTATACACACTTTCAATGTTGAGAATGAGCCTGATGTGATTTGCTTTTTCCAAGGGGGGAAGGGAAATGTATAGAGGAGGGGTTTGGGATTTAAACTGAAGAAGGAGGAGGGGGAGGGGAGGGGGAGAAGGAACTGGGGAAGGGGGGAAAGAACTGGGGAAGGCTTTATAGCCCTTTTAGGGAACATTAGTGTGGCAAGCACTTTTGACGTTGGTCTTCTACACACTTTGTTGAGATTAGACTTCGGTTTTTTCAGTTCGAGGAGTGTGTTTGCAATGAAATTCTAGTAGTACTGCTACAGTTTTGGTCATTTCTAATTAATTTAATCACCACCTATCTATCTACCCAACACTACTTACGAAAGTCACCTTGTCCAAAAAAGCAATTTGACGCACGAGTTGGCACAATGCAAAGGTCAGCTCGGTAAGGACGGTCATTTGGCCAGTTAATCACAAGACTGTTGTCCCAGGTTGACCTCAATGATGACAAGCGAGGAGAGAGTAACATTTGGATGTAGGAAGTGGCGTAGCTCCAAGGGGCAAGAGGCACATCCCCCATAACATGGCAAATTATTTTTTAAAAACTTTAAAAATTATTTAAAAACAGACAAGCATGCAAACAGATAATGAGAAGAAAAGATGATGCAACACCTTTCCACAGCCGTTCCTCATGAGATAGCCTTGTAGTGCCCTCCTCCCCCCCCCCCCCCCCCTCAATACACCCATGATACCACTTCCCCTTCATGGCTAGACCTTTAATTATGTCTTTGGATGGAGGGAAGGATTAACGAAGGAAAGGAAAATTAAAAGAAAAGCAAGATGAGTGTATGGGATGGCTGTTAAGAGGATAGTCTAAAGAACGAAGGGAAACAAATCATGAGATAAGATTGATAGATGACATGCAGTATATGTGTAAAAAGAGGGAATGGGGAGGGTGTGGTAGAAAATTGAAAATTGAAATAAATTTATACAGTAGGCTTGCGGATGCACCATGTGAGAGAGAGGGAGGATTGAGGAGTCCTGAAAAGGACTCTCTGTAATCTTTCTTGAGGGTGTGTAGTCCTGAAAAGTCCTGGAAATAAAGTTATTAAGATAGAGTTAGAGGAAAGAACCACAAGATCTGGCTTTGGAAAAACACAACAAAACATTGAAAAAAAGGATCTTTAGAGAAGAAAAGATGAACAAGAAAATGCGATGTACAATTTCATGGAATAGACTAATATTTAAAGAGAAGTAGACTGTTAAAGAGGAGAAGAAACCAAGGAATTGTTTAAATGAGAATAAAGAAAAGAAGGCTCATGATATACAAGAAGTGGACATGTGTAATTGGTATGGAAAAATAAAGAATGAAAGGTAATGTTGAGAACAGCGTAGACAATGATGAAAATAGACATGGAGAAAGAGAGATAAAATGAACTCTTGGTAAGGGTTTGAAGAGTGTCAACATGTCTGGTCTCAAGAGCAATCTTGGTGCTCATAAAACTGAAATCATGCAATCATGGAGAGGGCACATGCATGAAGAGCAATGGGAAATGAAATGAGAGTGAGAGTGAGAGAGAGAGAGAGAGAGAGAGAGATGGATGGATCGGGAGTGCGAACGAGAGACTTGAGTTTAAGAGGGAGAGAGAGAGAGAGAGTAATTTGGAAGAGTGTTGAGATGAGGTTTATGTATATATTTATAAACTGAACACAAAAACAATATTGAAAGAGATAGAGAGAGAGAAAAAAAAGCAATTTAAAAGACATTGGGTTCAGTTTTATATATTTATAGACTTTTAAGAAGCTTGAGAT
The DNA here is from genome assembly GCF_000002235.5 of Strongylocentrotus purpuratus. Lineage (NCBI taxonomy): Eukaryota > Metazoa > Echinodermata > Echinoidea > Camarodonta > Strongylocentrotidae > Strongylocentrotus > Strongylocentrotus purpuratus. The sequence continues at coordinate 9,635,243 of NW_022145604.1, forward strand.
TGAAAGAGAGAGAGAGAGAGAGAGAGAGAAAGATTTAAAAAGAGAGAATGATATAGGAAGAGAGAGGGGAGATATTCAATAAGAGAGAATGATATTGGATGAGAGAGAGAAAAAGAAAGAGAGAGAGGGGGAGAGAGATTAGAGACATTTAAAAAAGACATGGTTGTTTCATATGATAAAAAAAGATGAAATGAGGAAAAATGGGGCTTAGGATATGGAAAAAAAAATCAAAATATTTAAGCCAACGACAGGGATGGGTAGAGAGTGGCTGAGAGATTCGGAGGGAAACGGAGGTAGGCAGAGGGAGACTGAAATAGAGAGTGAGAGATAGAGATAGAGAGCGCGAGCGGAAACAGTGAATGTGCAAATTTGGCATGAGGATTGTTTCCGGCCGCCAAGCATACCGCGTAATTACACTCTAGACGAAGGTCAAGAGTGGTCCAAATTGCCGCGAGTCCGCCGAAAATGGAATGAAAAGCGTATTTGCTCGGAGCCTCTCCCGTCGGCGTTGCCATTTTGCCGAGTCCCCGACTTCAAGTATTGCTATGACCCAGTTGTAACGGTCAAGACTGTTTTAAAGGCGCTGTTCAATATGGATGTACAATAAATGGCAGGTGGTCTGTTTATAGTCCAAGCAATTTTCGCTGGTAATAGAAAGGTCGGGTTTAATTTTGGCATTGAAAGAAAATGTCTGTTTGTAGTCAGGAGGATATTAACCCTGTGTTCAACTATACATTTCGAATTAATCAAACTTGTCCAAAACTGATACTGCTTTTAAAATGATAAATGATGTCGATGTATAGTTGATGTATTTTCAGTTAATATAAAAGTGTCACAATGCTCTATGAAATAAACATTTTAATTACTGTGTTGCGACAACTACATTCTTATGTTTCATTTTATAAATGAGACCTAGCGCTATATCTGTATCTAATTACTGAATGGTTAATTTTTTCATGCCAAACTTTCTAATGACAAACTCATAGTGAACAATACTTTCAATAACTTTAACTTGTCTACAGTGGCCTCTTTTTCTGTTTTCCTTATGTGGCCTTTATTTCTGTTTCCCTTATGTGGCCTTTATTTCTGTTTCCCTTATGTGGCCTTTATTTCTGTTTTCCTTATGTGGCCTTTATTTCTGTTTTCCTTATGTGGCCTTTATTTCTGTTTCCCTTATGTGGCCTTTATTTCTGTTTTCCTTATGTGGCCTCTTTTTCTGTTTTCCTTATGTGGCCTTTATTTCTGTTTTCCTTATGTGGCCTTTATTTCTGTTTCCCTTATGTGGCCTTTATTTCTGTTTTCCTTATGTGGCCTTTATTTCTGTTTTCCTTATGTGGCCTTTATTTCTGTTTTCCTTATGTGGCCTTTATTTCTGTTTTCCTTATGTGGCCTTTATTTCTGTTTTCCTTATGTGGCCTTTATTTCTGTTTTCCTTATGTGGCCTTTATTTCTGTTTCCCTTATGTGGCCTTTATTTCTGTTTTCCTTATGTGGCCTTTATTTCTGTTTTCCTTATGTGGCCTTTATTTCTGTTTCCCTTATGTGGCCTTTATTTCTGTTTTCCTTATGTGGCCTTTATTTCTTTTTCCCTTATTTGGCCTTTATACACAGGTTTGACTGTATTACTGTACATCAAGTTTTGTTCAGATATGTCGAATAAGAACTTTTAATGCACCAACATCATCAAATACATTCAGTCTTGCCTAGTAAGGTCACATAAGGAAAGCAGAAACAAATTACCAATGTGGACAGGTGGCCTTTATAGACAGGTTGTTACTGTATTAGGCTGTGTGTGTTCCGGAGCATCTTCAGAAAGTTTATTATCCGATATTCCCAAGCCTTATTTAGACAGGAGAGGGTAAACTGCTTAAAAGAGCAGCGGCAGCAACATGCAAGGAAATAAGCATATAGTGTGCACATTTGCCAGAATATTTCATATTCAATATTCAACATGAAAGGACATTAAATCATCTACATCTCTATTTCAAGAATGGCAAAGGTTGCATGAACCACAAATGGCTTGTCAGAATATCTCAGTTTCAATCAAAATATACATCTGGGTAATGTAAAATATCTATCACATGAAGATTTTTTGCCTGTTGCGATAATTTGCTTCAGAAGTGCTGCTGCCAGAATGCATTACTTTCAATGAACAATGGTACGTCGTATCCAAAATTAATGAATACAGAATACAAATTTGTGTTTTTTTAAAAGGAAAAACAGTTTGGAGATGTTTTATTTTTTAAGCAGTGCTGCCAGCTTGTTTCAGTTTCAATTTAGCTGTATCGAGTACAAACCAGATAAGCGCAGTTCACAAATTTGCTCGTGGCATCGTCAACGAGAAGATAAAAAGAAGAGATGCTCGCTTGTCTGCCAGCGTTACTGGAAGATCCGAGATCCGTGGTCCACAGAGAAATAGTCTTAAGCCCCTTGTCTCTTACTTTAATTTCAAGCACATCTGGCTTTCTTGGGGTTTGTTACTTGTGTGTCTTGAAAAGAAGAGATGGGAGGAAAGATGGAGATGGTGGGAGATGGAGAGAGAGAGAGAGAGAGAGAGAGAGAAGAGAGAGAGAGAGAGAGAGAGAGAGGGGGGGGGGGGAGAGGGTGGGGGACAAAGGTGGAAAGGTAGAAAATGTGTTAACAAGTAATAGAGATTAAAAAAAGGGGAGAGATGGAGAGAGAGATAGACAGAGAGAGAGAGAGAGAGACAGGGGGGTGAGAGAAAGACGGAAAGGCAGAACAATGTATTAAAAAGAAATAAAAATGAAAAGGGAGAGAGAGAAAGAGATTGAGAGAAAAACTGGTTTCAACTAGTAAGAACAAAATGATAGGTAAAGTGACTCAGATCAAAAGAGAGAGAAATGGATGGATACAGAGAGAGAGAGAGAGAGAGCATGAAAGTAAAGGATAACAGGAGAAAGCTGATGAATTAACAAGAGAGATGAAGAGAAGTTGAAAAACGGGATTCGGATTGATCAGGAGACATGGAGAAAAAAAAGAGGTCCCTCGACATAAATAATTTGACATTTGGGCCCCCGTCCCATCAATCACGAGAGCCTAGAACGGCCTTTGAAACGGGGGATACACTAAATAAATCAATTGATGGTTGATGAAGTGTCAGGCGCTGTGTCTGTGAGTGTGCGTGTCGGAGCGTCCCGGTTGCTGTGTGTCCGTAAGTTTATCCAGCGACAAATTCCCGTACAGCCATTTTCACGCAGATACAAATAATCAATAAATAAATGCATTTCATTGGGGATGTTATTACTTTCGAGCTATCCCAAGTCTGGCTTGGGCTGTGCATGTGTGATGTTTAAATGCCAAGTCAACCCTGATTTTTAATTTTTTTTCAGGTTCTTGTCTAAAAAACATGCCCAAACATCTATTTGACTGAAAATATTCTCTGTTTTGCCTTTTTTTTTTTTAAATGCAACATTTGACTGTTTATGATATTTTTACAAGAAAAACTTTTGGCACTTACTGTGTAGGTATAGAATTATTGTATTAACATCATATAGTTTCCATTGTATGAAAGGAGGTTTACCCTTTAGAAGAAAAAAAAACAATTGCTTATAGTACTTTTGTTTAGTTTTGTTTGTTTGTTTGTTTGTTTTATCTGACTGCTAAGAAAGCATGTGTGTGCCTGTTAGTAAGCAATCAGGGGACAGATGACTTTAATTCCTCTCTAAAGGACTTACCAAAGGGCACTAGCACATCGACTTGGTTTCCAACCCCGGACCTCCTGGTTACGAGACCACTGCTCTACCACTGAGCCATCGCCCCTCATCCAATGATGCTTGAAACATAGAGTTTTTATTGTATGAAAGTGGTGTATCCTTGATAGAGCATTATTCCAGTAGTCCTTTAGACAGGGTGACATCTATAGGGTTACTAAAAAATATGTCAAGGAACATGTGCTCCAAATTTTAGTATCGTCTGCTAAGAGATACAATGGCATTAACTCTGAGATAAAGCCATTTTGTCTCTCCACAGATGATACATATATTTTCTACCAGATTTTAATTTTTTAAGTCCATTCTTATTGACCGAATATCGATCTTTGCTGCAGTTTTAAATGAAGCTGTAGACTAAAACCTTAGAAACTGATGTTGAGTTGTCTATGTGTATTTTGGGGATTGATTAAGGCCTGAGGCTTGACATATATTGAATTCCTTGTACATATTTTCTCTTCCATTCACCCTGGTTCCATCCACTTATACATGTAGGCACACATGGAAAACTAAACTAACATGAAATCCTGGTTCGCTTCAGGTTGTTGATCCCACGCATTTACTCGATTTTTCCCCCTGTAGTCCCAGCCATCAATAATTATGTGGTCACCGAAACGGGGGAGAGAGAGAGCTTATCACCCGGAACCCCAGCAAAACTATATAATGCAAGGTGCTCCATCTCCGAGCTCCGCGTCGTGCAGCCAATTTGCAATCGGTTAGCGATTCGGGGAGAAAAAGACGGAGCATCGTAAAGAGGTTATGCCTGCGGCTCGCATCCAGACCAATCGTAACATTCGGCACGGCTCCGCTTGTGCGTTGCGCGGGCGTGCAGAACATTTTATGTATTGATGGCGAGAGTTAGACTCCCAAGGACAGGCTCCTGGAATAATTCCATCAACCTTTTTTTCATATCTCACACAAACCTCCATTACCCTGCGCTATATAACCAGCAAGCAGTCACCTAGAGAAAGAGTTCATGAGCCCTTTTTTCAAGGATGTCCTCCATTTTTGATGTCTTTATTGATGAGACAATGATTTCCATCGTTATATGTATTACATTCTCCGCTCTTGTTTTCTTAGACGAATTGAACGTCTGGATTGATTTTGAAGGCATTTTTTCCCGCATTCATCGAGGGATGTTTTTCAAGTACTAATGCCGCATCGTGAACAATGTGTTACATGCAGCTGGAAATATCAAGGGGTGTTTTTTCTGCTGGCAAAGTCTTTTGTCGGTAATAAAGAACGAGAAAGGCATATCATGGCCCACTTTAGCAGTTTTTCTTTTTCCCTTCATGGCTTAGTTTACTTGAATCTTGAGCGCAGTGTTTGGAAATTCGATACTGGCAAAGAAAGTGCTTTTTGTGGGGATTTGAGGGGGAGAAAAAGACTAGATTGAAAAGAGAGACGTATTTTGATTAAAAGAAACAAATAGAAATGTTTTAGAGAGAAAGATTAAAGAGGACAATGGATGATCATATGACAAACATTTACATATAAAAGGGATGATGTTTTTATTCTTCAAGTGAAGGAGAAATGAATATTGAAAGAAAAAAAATGGGAGTAAGAAACAGAAATAGATAATGTCCCCCGTCTGCTAGACGAAGGTTATTTTGATTGGCAATACATAGCATTTATGGCCTTTTTGCGGATAGCCGATGGTAGAAAGATGGGGGAAATTAGGGAGGAAGAAGTTTGTAAACTAGTAGGAGAGAAGAATGAGAGATAGTAACAAGAACAAAAAAAATGGTAGAGAAAAAGTATAAAAGGAGAGAGGGTTAAAGGCAACGAGGAAGGGGAGTAAAAGAGGGGGAGGGAAGGAGGAGGGAGAGGGAAGAAGGTTAATAGTAAAGGAGGAAGAGAGAGGAAGGGGGAATAAGGTAGAGAAAAAGAGAAAGAAAAAGAAAGAAATAGAGAGAAAGAAAGAGAGAAAGAAAGAGAGAGAAAGAAAGAGAGAGAGAAAGAAGAAAGAGAGAAAAAGGAAGAGAGAGAGAGAGAGAAAGTAAGAGAGAGAAAAAAGAGAGAAAGAAAGAAAGAAAGAAAGAGGAAAAAAGGAAGAAATAGAAAGAAAAAAAGAAAGAAAGAAAGGAAGAAAGGAAGGAAGGAAGAAAGAGGGGTGGGAGAGAGAGAGAGAGAGAGAGAGAGAGGGGGAGCAAGATAACTCAACCATGGAGGTAAGCAGAAATGAGTTCACATCAAAAGTAGATCAAAATCCCATACATGGCACTCATGAATTATGCATACATGGTACCATGGATGTGAGATGCGATTGATTGTTAAACCATAATGAGTAGACACCCACACAATCAGAGAAAGTAAGAGAGAGAGAGAGAGAGAGAGAGAGAGGGAGGGAGGGAGAGAGAGACAGAGACAGAGAGAGAGACAGAGAGAGACAGAGAGAGAGAGGGGGGAGAGGTGGAGAGGGGAGAGATAGGTTTATAAATTGAGAGAGGGGGAGAGAGATATATATAAAGGGGAAGGGAGGGTGGAGAGAAGGGGAGAGAGAGAGAGAGATACAGACATACAGACAGACAGACAGACAGACAAATAGAGAGAGAGAGAGAGAGAGAGAATAGATGGGTAAATTTGAGTTAGAATGAGAAAGGAGGAAAAGAGATTGGAAGTTAGAGTTAGACAAGAATTATGGTGCTCTTCTGATTTATGCTTGTAACCCTTCAGCACCAATTTTATTGATCCATAAATATTTTCTACAACCATTTTGTCAATATCGTTAGCGTCGGTAATTTGTTGATATGTGAGCAGCCATTAAAGAACGGGAGATATAGAAAGAAGAGAGAAAGTAGTAAAGGCCAATAAAAGACATCTTAAATTATGAGGAGGAGGGGGAGAGAAATAGATGTATAGAACAATTACATGAATGAGAGAGAGAGATAAAGAGAGGAGGGAGAGAGGGAGCAGAAGAGCGGATTTTGAGGGGGAGGAGAGAGAGAGAGGGAGAGAGAGAGAGAGAGAGAGAGGGGGATTTATAGAGAGGGAGAGAGAGGGAGAGAGACCCTGAGAGAAAAACACAAAGATATATGTAGAGAGAGAGAGAGACAGACGGACAGACAGAGAATAGATGGGTAAATTTGAGTTAGAATGAGAAAGGAGAAAAAGAGGAGGAAGGGAGAGAGACACACTCATACACAGACACACAGAAGGGGTGAGAGGGAGAGAGACAGAAAGAGAGAGGAGAGAGAGAGAGAGAGAGAGAGAGAGAGAATTAGGGTGGCAATAAAATGTGATGCAAGGAAGGTAATTGACAAAAAGCCTCCAGATTTTGTGTTTATTTCCTCCCCCATGATCACATAGAGCCAATTAAGAGTAATTGGAGTCGGGTGTGCAATAGACGAATATTTCGGGAGCGTTTGGCAGCTGCGCCGCTTACCGCGATGCTCGCAAGCACGAAGGCCACGTGGAAACTGCCGGGCTTAGGCGGGGTTTGGCGAACAATTAACCAGGGCTGGGCTCAGAATGTGAGCAAATAAAGACGTGATTGATGGCTCAAGTAATGAGAGAAGAGAAACGCTATTTTGTACGTAAAAAACTCGCCGAAGTTAAAGTGATGCATTCCCCATTAGTCCATTATTGCAATTTAGACGAATAGCACTATAGTTTTTAGTCCGTAGAAAAGTCTCAGCACCCTAGTTCTATTTGATTTTACTTTCTCTTTATTTGCTCATCCTCGTTAGATTAAAAGGACGATTGCCCATTGTCATTTTCACATTTTTTAAATAAATTGTGATTTGATTAGTGTGAACCAGTTAGTCTTGAGCTGTGCATTAATGTGTGATAAGACTGACAGTGTTCACATTACATATAATATAGTTTGTTTCCAGACGACTTATCCATGGACTCTTACTGTGGAAAGAACTACTGTATGAGGATCTCTATCCCGGGGTAGATGTTACACTCATAGCCAAGATAAAACAAAATATGATTTTTCATCTCCCATCAGTTAAATAATCCATTCAAGAAGAAGAAAAATTGAAAACAGCCCAGAATGGCTTGACTGTTGCCTTTTTATCACTTAAAGTCAAAGAATGTTAAAATGTCATGATTATGTTTGAGCATTACCAAAATAGAATATAATCATGGATCACATGGTAATAGTTCTATACCTGTCATGATACAATACTAATTACTTTTTACTAATGGTGTCTTTGAAAAATAGAACTGAATATAACCCTAAGTTACATGAACCCTATGAACTAACCAACGTATTTCTCTTCTCTTTTCTTTTTATCTCCCACATGCGATCCTGCCTCCTCCTCTTGATGTTCCCATTCAAAACCAACAGGTGAGTAAAAAAAAAAAACATTATTAAAGACGTTATCTAAGTTAGATGTAGACACACCCCCGCACCCCATAACAGATAATTGATTGTTGTCGGGGGTGTTAGGGACCACAGGAGAGCGATGTTTCCTCTCAATGTTTTGCAATTTGAGGGCAGGTGTTTTATCACATTTTGCCGTACGTTGGAGAGATATTTGCCTGTTAGCAAAACAGTTATCCAAGGCCGTAAGAGTGGGGCAATAGATCTTCCTTTTTCTTTTATTCTCTCTTCTCAGACAACATCTAGGTCATTTTGTCATCAATTGTACCAAGACATTCCAATATAATCATCCCGGGGCGGTTCCTATTCAACCGGTGTTGGCATACTTAATGAAAATTTGTGTTTTCTTTGGTATAAGGGCAATGGCGTAGTCTTAATGAGAAATACTTGGTATTTTCCCCTTCTTATTTAGGTTACCTAGTTGTAATATGAGGCCTACATTTTAAGGCTATTGTAGTAGAACTTATTTTTACACCGGTTTTGGTTAATGTATTAATTTACCGATTTAAGGTTGTCTTATGAGGGAGGAACAATAATGGGAAAAAGGGAAGGAGATAGATAGAGAGGAAGGTAAAGAGAGAGAGAGAGAGAGAGAGAGAGAGAACAAGAGAGAGAGAGGGAGAATGAGAGAGAGAGAGAGGGAGAGAGAGAAAGAGAGAGACAAAGGGGGAGAAAATGAGAGAGAAAGACCGAAGGGGGGGGGGGGGGAGAGAAAAAAGAAAGAAAGAAAGAAAGAAAGAAAGAGAGAGGGGAAGAGACAGGACTAGAAGAAGAATAAAACTAAAAGGATTACTAATCAACCAATTTTACGTAGTAGAGATGGGAAAGGAAGAGATGGGAGGAGAGGAATGGTGAATAATAGAGAGGGAGAGAGAGAGAGAACGGGGAAGATTGAGGAAACCATAATGGTAATCACTCAACCAATCCACATTTAATATTCAATATTAAAATTTGATCACTATGATGTATGCCGTCGGAGCTCATGAATGGGAGATGAGCGGAAGGGAGAGAGCTAGAGAGAAAGAGAGATAGAGAGAGAGAGAGGGGGGCACTAAAAGAGGAGGAGGGGGTGCAGTACTGTACAAGAATGCCACGATGATATGCAATCAACCAATCTGCATTTATTATTAAAAGATAAAATGTGATCACTTAGATGACGATGGAGCACATAAATGAGACATAAGGCCTGTTTCCATCAGCTCGAGTTTGCCAAATAACCCGCTATTTCAACTATCCAGGTTGCAATTACCAGGATATATGGTCAAGAAAATATACCGATAAATTCTGGTCTTGTTTCCAAAATATGCCACTATTTGAGAAATAGCGGGCTAATTTGCGCCCGTCCGAGCTAGTTTGTGATAAGCGTATCGGTCTGGTTGAGACGCAATTTTGAGTTTCGGGATAATATCCAAGTCTGAAAATAGCGGGTTATTTGGGAAACTCAAGCTGATGAGGACAGGCCTAAAGAGACGGAGCATTACTGCACAGAGGGTCGTCTGTTAATCTACGGGAAGGGAATGCTTCATTATGAGTCACCTAATCATTCGTGCACTTTATTATTCATGCGGTTGGTTCAGCTGCTCGCATGTGAGGCTTCAGGCGTAGAGGGTCGAGGGTACATATCCATGCTCGGGCTACACACGTGTCGACCTGTATTAATAGCTGTAACATTCAAGCCTTGATTACGTATTTAATTCTCATCAGGAGGCATGTTAAAAGTGAAAGAATAGATTTTGTGGATACTTGCCTCTCTCTCTCTCTCTCTCTCTCTCTCTCTCTAACTTTGTATGTCTGTCTCTGTTGAGCTTTTTCTATTTCCCTCTCTCTCTCTCTCTCTCTCTCTCTCTTGCTTGATTTCAAACTAAGGAGGGTGTAAGATACAATGTACCAATATCTATTGTTACTTTTAATCTGTTATTTTGAGTATTTTATTTCATTTATTTTTTTATTTTTTGGGGGATACATAACACCTTCACAATTTGAAAAGTAATATCCCTCCCCCCCCCCCCTATTCCTCTCCCTCTCTCTCTCTCTCTCTCTCTCTCTCTCCCTCCCCTCTTTTTTGTAAGATTTTCTCTTCAATTTATTGTTTCTATCTCTCTCCAGTAAATCTTGTTCTTCTCAAATTGCTCTCTTCTTCTTTCTCTCCTTCCCTCCAAATCTCTCTCTCTCTGTCTCTGTCTCACTCTCTCATTCTCATTTTCTCACTTCACGTCTCTATATCTCTTGCCCATTATCTGTGAAATGTCAAAGAAGCATATAAAGTTCAGGACCATGTGTCTACCACTCATGTTCACAGAACTCTTCATGCTTGTCTGCCATCAAAGAAGGTATATTTACTGGCGGATATAACAGGGATACGGACCGGCTGTGTCCCCCCCCCCCCCCCCCCCCTCCAACTTTGAATTTTGAATTTTTTAAGTGCAGAGGGGTTTTAGTTTCTCCATTTTTTTGCTTGTCATTTTTTTTAAATAGATATATTTGGGGCTATGCCTCCCCCTCCCGTTTAACAACATTTTGATATAGTTTGATATAGTTACCCTAATCATAATCATATCAGAGAAAAAAAATTGTTTGATTGATTGAGCAAAGTGTTAGATTAGTTTTTCTGAACTTTGAATTCATTGTACCTGCAGTCAACAATTTTCAATTGATACCAGAAGTGGCTATTTTTTGCAATTGCACAAAATAAAGCCCCCCAAACAAAAAGTATCTATAGCTTATCCACCCTAACCTTGATGAATACACCCCGTACAGAAAGCGATTGTTGAATTTAGCCGCTCTCAGACAAGAAACAATGAGCTGTTGATTGCGTTGGGTAATTTGCCGGTCTGTAATCCCCTGGTTATTAATTGGATGAATCGGTCTTGTTGCCGTGTCAATTATTGATTAGGATGGCAAGGTGCCGTGTCTGATGCATTAATGTATATTTACGGCACATTCGCCATGACTTGGCTAGACGCCCCCTGTGTAGTCTGCACCCCAGGGTTACAGCATTTTTTTTCTTTCACCTTGTACTTAGTAGTCTTGATTCCATGCACACAAGGGGTGAAGAGTGTGGAGTAGGAGGGGGTAGTAAGAAGGGGGAAAGGGAGTTGGAGGAGGAGTGGGGTGGTGGGAGGGGGAAGTCGTAGGGGGTTTAGGAGGGTTGATTGGGGATATTAGGAGGGAGTGGGAGGGGAAGTTGGGGGCTGGGAGAGTATGAGGGGTGGGGGTGGGAGAGTATAAGGGGTAGGGGTAGGAGAGTTAGGGGGAGAGTTGGGTGGAGAGTTGGGGGGGGGGGTGAGTTGGGGAGTGGGAGTGAGAGTGGGGAATAGCTATCTCCTGGTGATTGTTGGGGAGGGGCTGTTTTTGTATCAATTCTGTATCGTATGTTCATCAATAATATGATATTCTTGTTACTCATTATTAATGTAAATATGATTGATAGTGGTTGTATCACTAAAAGCAGATGACTATCCAAGTCTAACACTCCCTTCTAAAAAAAAATTTTTTAATTTCTATATCACATCAATATATGTTTCTAGAATTCCAGAATGAGTATATTCATAATCCCATCGCCATCACTGTTTCTCCTTGTTTGTGTGCCACATTCTAGTGCATGGTATCGTCCCTCCGATGTTTCCCCAGTATAAATGAAGTTGTGGAAAATAATCCAATGGGTCACAAGGCTTCCTTCTGAGCCAAGATCAAGAAATCAGCTCACACATGGCAGAGATAGAGAGAGAGAGAGAGAGAGAGAGAGAGAGAGAGAGAGAGAGAGAGAGAGAGAGAGAGAGAAAGAGAAAGAGAGAGGAGAGGGAGACAGACATTGAGAGATAGAGAGAGATGAGAGAGAGATGAGAGAGAGGGAGAGAGAAAGGTGTGTGTGTCTGAAAGAGAGAGAGAGAAAGAGAAGGGGTCTGAGAGAGAGAGGGGGAAGGGAGAAAGATGGAGAGTGATCAGAGAGAGAGAGAGAGAGAGAGAGAGGGGTTTGTGTGAGTCTGAGAGAGAGAGAGAGAGAGAGAGAGAGAGATAGACCTAGACAGACAGAGACAACAGATAAAAATGGAGAGATGTGTGTGTGTTTGTTTGTGTGTCTGTATGATAGAGAGACGAGAGATGGAAGGGAAGAAAAGATATGAGAGGGACAGAGAGAGAGAGAGAGAGAGACAAAAACAGAGACAGAGTCAGAGACGGACAGAGAAGATGAAGCGATGTGTGTTTGTGTGTCTGTATGATCGAGAGATTGGAGGGAGACAAAAGATATGGCAGAGACAGAGAGAGAGAGAGAGAGAGAGAGAGAGAGAGAGCAAGGGGGAGAGGGAGAGGGAGAAGAGAAAGAGAACAAGATAAAGATAGCCACCTCCCCATTTGCATATTAATTAGTTTCACACCATGACGGGAGTGCGTCATTGGACGAAATCCCAGGATGCTGAAAGATGCAATTTTAATGCCGGGGGGGAACAACGCAAGGGGTACCACGGACGAAGGGTGTTCATCAAAGCCGCATCCGATACGCCACAAAGAGTCTTTCGTCGGAAAGATGGCTAAAGATCATAGCACCTTCCGATCTCTGTCGTCTCTATTTTCCTCCTTTTTGTCTTAATTTCTCTCGACTCTGCATCTATTTAGGGTTATTTTTCCATAAAGATGGCTAAAGATCATAGCACGATCTCTGTCGTCTCTATTTTCCTCCTTTTTGTCTTAATTTCTCTCGACTCTGCATCTATTTACGTTTATTTTTCCATGAAATTAAATCTATCAGGCTCTGGTTGGCTTTTTCTGATTAACAGAGACTTAAATAGCAATGCCTTAGCTGTGTTTTACCCTACACATGGAAATCGAACAAAACATTTTTATGCTATTATGCTGAACATTTGCATGTCTTTTTTTCTTGACAGGATCCAAGAGAAATTAAAGGAGGAATATTGAAAGCCATTAAAGATGTAAAAGTCTGAATTTAAAAATGCATAATCTTGAGTTGGTTGAAATATGCTGTTCATTACAACTTGTAGCAGTTGTAACTATTCTAACACTTGTTAATTTCATCCTGTTTCTCCACTTTGTAGGGAAAGAATGATATGAGCTTGGAATATTCCCCCTCTTGCATACAAACAAATATAGTGCTAGTGTGAAAGTTCCATTCAAAATGTAGTACATGGTACAAGTTATGCAACTAAATGCACATATTTTGAAGCAGGGTTCAGGCATCATTTTGAGGTAGGAAAGGATAAAGGTTTTGCTGAAGATAGACATGTTCAAAATTCCAATGCGGTACAGAGTGAGAACTGTGTACTCCGTTTTATATTATTTTGTCTATATTATTTTTCAGAGTAGCAATATTGTCTGTTAGGAGCTAAAAGTGTGTTGACTCCTTTCGTTTTTACACTTTTTAACGTTTACATACAAATTCTGGCTCTCTTGCTCTTTCTTTTCTTCTCCTTCGCTCACTCTCTCTGCCTGTCTTTGCCTCTCTCTCTGCCTGTCTTTGCCTCTCTCTGTCTCTCCCCCCAAACCCTATCTGTAAATGTCACACCATTGTCGCTTACCCTTTCCACTCCCCCTTTAACATATTCATCGCACCATCATCATCTTTTATTCTACGCCAAATAGCTACTTCAACCCTCCAAAAAGACATCCTGCGGGTGCAGATTAGGGTCTTCAGATATCTTATGACCCACAAAGTAATACCTGACCAGAATGATTTTAAATACTTAGGTCATTCACACTAGAGCAAACTTTATCAAGAGAAATAAAAGAAAGCATATTTTAATGACTGTGCGGCAAAAGAAGAATGCATATGATATCTTATGACCCACAAAGTATTACCTGACCAGAATGATTTTAGACAGTTGGGTCATTCACACTAGAGCAAACTTTATCGAGAGAAATAAAAGAAAGCATATTTAATGACTGTGCAGCAAAAGAAGAATGCATATGGGATACGTTCTCTGCTGTGAGAGAAAGATACAGGCCAACACACACGGACACACACTCACAGGCAGAGAGAGAGAGAGAGAGAGAGAAAGAGAAAGAGAAGGGTGGTGGAGATAAATGATAGTGTTACAGAGCCATTTTGAATTACACTTGGGTGACACGTAGTCCCAAATCAACTCCGTGTTAACTTTTCTCACACATGGCTCAATTTCATCTCCAGACTGCTGAAACCTAGTAACCCAAATCCTCAAAACCTGAAAAAACATTTTGAAAAAATAAAGTAGAAAAGACGGAGACAATGACAACTGGAAAATCAGACATCGTAAAAGAAGAAGTGACGTTCAGTCGGACGAGTCGATGTGGTTATCTATTCAGAGGAGTGAGGTTGCAAGGTCTTCGAGCGATAACTGGCTCGCCAATTTGTCTAAAGGCTCCAGCATTTATTTTCCGATCCCAGCCACTCCAATATCAATTAACATGTCTCGCTTCACAAGCCCACATTGAAATATTGATATGAAAAGTGATATTAGCAGACAGCATAGGGCCCTGTGTGATTGGAATTCATGTTGCCCTTAATCACTTATCACAGACGGAAAATGTTTAGTAGGCTTCTCTCACACACACTCTATCTCACTCTCTCTCTCTCTGTCTCTCTGTCTCTCCCCTCTCTCTCTCCCTCTCTCACTTTTCATCTCTCTCTTACTCCCTCTTTTCCTCTTTCTCTTCCGATATGTTCGTTAATGTTTTCCTAATCTCTCTCTCTCCATGTTTCCTTCATGTCCACAATTGCTCTCATCCATTTTTTGTCAATCATGCGCTTTCAACAGATCTCTCTCACTTTCGCTTGCTTGCTCTCTGTCTCTCTTTCTCTCTCTCTTTATCTCTCTCTTTCCACAATGAAATAGAGAAGGAGGGTGTAATTCAATTATTCTAGATCATTAAAATTCATCTTTGGAAATCTGCTTTGTGAGTCCAAACCTCTTCTACCTTACTTCAAATGTTAAGAGACAGATAATATTTTGTTGACTTCTGTCATTCCGTTGAATATGTATCTTCCTCTAGATCGCCATGACAATTAGACTTTATAATCGCTAGATATGTTACATACGGCCTTGCTCTCCGTAGCTCAGGTTTTGTCTGCCGAGAGTGAGATGGGTGTTCGATCATACACTTTTACATAGAGCAGGTTTGGATGGAGCCAGCCGGATTAATTATTTTTTTTGATCGTATATTTGGGCCCCCTTGTTAAAACTTTTGAATAATGTATGTATCCCTGGGTCACGATGACAATTTGACTTTATAATCGCTAGATACCTTACATCCTTTATCTCCATATCATAAAGTGACTCGGTAGCATTGCCTCAGATTCTGAAACAAAATTCTGGATTTAGCTCATGCTGCAATCATAATTATAAACCTTCAGGTCATAGTCACAAATCCCATGACTTGTACAAGTCGATCGCCTGTCTGATTATCAAGATATATTTTATGATTGGAATTAGAAATTTCCAAAAACACTTCCCCAACGGTTTTTATAACACTACAGTCTATTGGGGAAATGAGTATGGTAAAACTGGTCATTCTTAGATATTTACTTTTTGAAGCACTTCATGATCATTTCGAAGCGCAATTTTTTTAGGGCTTCAATATAACACCATATCACAGATACTGATAACACGTAGGGCCAAGCATCTCATATTTGTAAAACTGGAAAAATTGTTCATGAAGCACTTCATGATCATTTTGAAGCGCAATTTTTTTAGGGCTTCAATATAACACCATATCACAGATACTGATAACACGTAGGGCCAAGCATCTCATATTTGTAAAACTGGAAACATTGTTAAACAATCTGCTGAGAGCCAGGAGCGCAGTAACTATGATACTTAAAGAGAAGGTTGAGTTCTGGGAAGAGGTGAAATAATTTGTGAGCATTACTCATTCTTATTATGCAAGTGTGGAAGAACATCAGATAAGACATGTTCCCTGCAAAGCATGGCTCTTCAAATGCCTTCATATTCTAAATATGTCATGTACATCGTAAAACTCGGGGGGTAGGTTTTTTACACCACGTGTTCGTGTAGTCCCATATACATCTTTCTGTGTACAGTGTTTGTAACTTTACCAAGACTTGGCCAATTTCTTATCATTTGGATGATTCCAGAACCTTGCAATTCTCACAAATTCTTATATGCTAGATGATCAACCTTTTCTGGTCGATTCCATCCACACCGTTTCTTTCACAATGCAATCGCATGACCAGAACTCAACGTCATCTTTAAACTTTATAACTTGACTATTATACTTTACATAGAGCTCGCGGGCTCCATCCAAAGGGGGCCAGCCGGATTGATCTTTTTTTTTTGAAGGTCTGCATGTGTACATGTCCCCCGTTGATAAAACTTTGTACGATTATTTGGATCACGATGAAACAAAACTTTACTTTCGCTAGATGCCTTACATCCTCCTCCTCCCCATAGCTTAGGTATCGTCTGCTTAGCGCATTAAGGGCATTAACTCATGCATTTTTTCATAGAGCTGCTTATGCAGCTTTACAATAACTTTTTTTTACAGGGGCCTTTAGTGTTGAGTCCTGCATAGACTTGCGTCCTTCTAGTTCTCAGTAGGCAAATATATCATCTTGAAGATACATGCATATATGACACAGATCTATTAAGCCCAAGATTGTAATCCTTTCAAACATCCTTGTCCTGTATTCATTTGCATGACAATGTGAATCAAACACCTTATGAATATCTCCTCATGCATGAAGTCTTTCATACTGCCATAGCAGCACTTGGATCATCTTAATTTGAAATCAAGTAGGCGACTTAATACTGGAGCTGATTCAAAGAAGCTTGTTATTGTCTACCCAAGTGGCGTAGTTCATTAAATTGGGGCTGTTCGAATATTTTATACTGTCCCTTTTCACTGCTATAGGCCATTCGAACCGACCTAATTGTGAATATTGCATCCGATTATTATTATTTTTAGGAGAAAAATAGATTTAAGTCTGTTTGGAGCCAAAAGGGAGTTAACTCCTATACCTTTAACACAGAGTTTAACACCCTTCTGGTTCACAACAGACCATTAATTAATTATTCTTGAAATTCAATGTTGGGTCATTATTTATGGTTTTTAATACCATTGAACAATATTTGTATCAATAAGCAATATATCGAAAAGATGTTTTGTAACACCATGGCATAATTAAAGTGTCTCAATTAACTTCTCCATTTTGAACATACTTTCTTCAAATTCATTATTTTGATCATTTAAACCAAAGAATAGAAATGGGGTTGCAGCTATAATACCCTTCAATTATTGGACCCAATATATTTTTCTCCTGAAGTGCCTGTCTTATTAGACTGGCCTGAAATATTATTTATTTCATCCAAATTTTGAAACTGGTTTTGAAGTGTGCTATGTAAGACTGTATAAAGGCATTTCAAGCTACCCAAAAACCGCCCAAAATGGACTCCATAGCAGAAGTTTCAACTCGGAAGAAGAGCGCAGGCATTTCAGGGGAAATTAAAAGGTTTGGTTATTCTACCCTTATTTGATGTATCGAAGGAATCTAACTATTTTTGTGTCCTTATACATGTATGTTTATTTTAACAACAATGTGGTCCGAGAGGAAATTAATGTTCCAAGAAAATTCCTTTTTAGGGAATCCATGACGTCTACCGACACTCTGGGTATACATTCTGCCAATTAGCTCTGAAATTGGCAATGTGTAGAAAACATAGGATTAAAGAGAAGGTCGAGTTCTGGTAAAAGTGAACAATAATTTGTGGGCTTTCTTGTTATTTCGATGTCAGTTAGGAAGAATGTTGTAGTAATAATGTCCTCTGGAAAAGGATTTTATTTTAAATGCCCTCAATTTGAAATATAATGAGAAACTTCTAAAAAGTTTGTACCAAATTTTCATGCCCTAGTATGTGTAGTCCCATACATCCATTTCTGTGAGCAGTTCATGTGACTGCCAGCAAGATTGAGTCCATTTCTTCTCATCTTGATGATTCCAAAATGTCACACGAAGTATATCCCAATTCTTATTTACTACATAATCCAACTTTCTCAATTGCTTTGAGACAATGTAGTTCCTTTACCGTGTAATCGCTTGGCGGGATCGATCGATACTCAACTTCATCTTTAACGATGGAATTCATTGGGACGGTAAATGTTGTCTCGTGTCCGATTGGAGACCCAAAAAGCTGACCCCAGCTCATCTAATATCATGGTAGTGAGAAACGAATGAGCCTCAAAGTGTAAACTTGGAGTCAAATTAATGAGGCAAAGATATTTGATGGGGGCCAAAAATAGCGGGAGCCGCTCTCGGGTGATTCTCTTTTGTGTCGCTTGGCAGAACAGATGTGAACAGAGCGTGGCATCTGTAAATTAAACAGGGATGAGGATGAAAAGAGAGAGAGAGAGAGGGAGAGTGTGAGATAGATAGAGAGTGAGATGGACAGAAAAATAGATGTATGAAGAAGCAGAGAGAGAGTGTGTGTGAGAGAGAGAGAGAGGGGGGGAACAGAGAGATACAGAGAGAGAGAGAGAGAGAGAGGGAGAAGGGGGGATACAGATAGGTGAAAGAAGGAAATGGGGAATGAAGGCACTCAGAGAGAGAGATAGAGAGAGAGACAGATAGAGACTGTGTGAGAGGTTATGCTTCAAGTAGAATTTGTTTGTTGTTATTGTTGCTGATGTTTTACTGACAGGGAGAAAAGGAGAGAGCTAGAAGATTGGGAAAGTACAAGGGAGTATTGGAGAGATGAAAAGACAGAGAAAGAGAACAACAGAGAGAGGGAGAGAGAGAGAGGGAGAGAGAGAGAGAGAAAGTCAGGTGAATTAAAAAGGAGATATATGAGCTAGTTGTACTCTATGGTATGGGAAATGAATTGTTTTGCCATTTTGAAGAAACGTTCGAGAGAGTGATTGAGTGGGCCGAGAGAGAGGGAGAGGAGAACAGAAATTGGGATAGATGAAAAAAGAGAATGAAAGCGAGCAAGGTGCATTAAGAGGGGGAGCGCGACGGTTGTCTAATTCGGTGGTTTTTAGCATTTATCACCCGCGTATTCAGGTGGAAATCGGAGATGATCGCGGTGCGTGCCTCGGCAAAGATCCATCTTAGGGGCTCTCCTCCTCGACGAGATGGAGAAAGAATGATGGGAGATAGAAACCAAATTATCAAACTTAATCACGACAGAGGTGAAACCCTGTCCAAAGAGTAAACAGCTTCGCTCACTCGTTGTATCGTCAAGTGAAAAGGGAAATTTAACCTAATGTAGACTTGACTTTGGGGTATCAATTTACCTTTTGTTTGTCTCTTGTACTTGCCAACTGAGTTGGAAATGTAAAGAGATGACATTGGATAGTTTATATCTCAATGAAGGATTTATTTAATGTCACCATGTTAGGGCATGTCATCATTTATCAGCAGTTACTATTTACTACAAGAAGCTACGATGGAATTTTCCCAGAATCTCACTTTAAACAATTTGTTGTCAAATAATTTGCATTACGTTTAGTTTTATACCCCTATTTTGCAAACTTCCATGGCTATTTCAAGCATCTAATTTGTTTTAAACCTCTATTTTCCCACTTGCCACTATGGTTTTAGCATGAAACTTGTTATTTGCCATGTAGATAAACTGTTTGGAGAAATGATGTATTTCCTTTTACTTTTAATATACATGAATAAGTTCATGTTTTATACCCAAAAAGAATTAAATCGCCTTTAACCAGAAATTCCAATATAAAACTTTTTTTTGCATTGACATGGCTTAATTTGTAAGTCTCACAAACCATGGAATAAGATTTCAAATACCACAATTGAAGCTCATAACATTTTACATTTGGGGTACAATATTGACAGTTTGTTCTTTGCAATTAAGATATATCACCATTTTTTTTTAAATCAATATAAAATCTTTCATTCAGTGCTTCTTTTGAATTTTCATGATTTAGGAGTCATTATTTTAAATTTAGCATTTAGACATTTCTTCAATATCTGTGTACTTGTAACAGAATTTCTTGTAAGGGCAGATAGAAAATTTGTCATGTCATTAACCTTTACCTACATTTTTAGATGCTTTCTTGAAGTTGATTGGGTTTAAAGTATATTTCAAGTTGATTTACCCCTTTAAGGACATGTCTGCAGCCTTCATTGCTGACACAACAATGTTTTTCATGCATCCTTAATTCTTTCAAAACACTTCCTACTTTGACCGTTTAACCTAATCGTAAGACTACATTTTATATTCTGTGTGGGTTTAAATACTTGAGGGGTTTATTTTTCCCTTTTAGGCCATGTCGGTAATCTTACCAGCTAAAAAAACAACGTTTCTCAATCTTACACATCCTTCATTCTTTCAAAAGTCTTCCTACTTCCCTGTATAACCTACATTTAATGATACATATGATATTATATTGTGGGTTTAAAGTACTTTAAGGCATATTTGCCAACTGACTATCTTACTATCTGACATGACAATGTTTCTCAATCTCATGCATCCTTAATTCTTTCAAAACTCTTTCTACTTCACCTCTTAAACTACATTAATGATGCATTTGTTATTTTTGTGGGTTTCAAGTACTTTGGTGGCTGATTTGCCCCTTTAAGACCATGTCTGTATTCAGCCCACAGCTGATATGACAGTGTATTTCTCATGCATCCTTAATTCTTTCAAAGCTCTTCCATCCCATTCTTTCCTCAGGAAATCAGGTCTTTTTCCCCGGTACGTTTACCTTTCTATCCGCCCCGTTCAGATGTGGGAATCTAGACGATGTTCAATACGATTTGTCCGTAAATAGTACAATGCAAGGTGCATAACTACCCCAAAAAGTCTCCTTTTTACCTAATAAAAAAATTCTACTCTCTTCTCTTCTGCTTCCACTCTGTCTCCACAAGTTTGTCTTTCTCCTCTCTTGCGCTTTCCTTCAAAATGAATCCTGTCCTATTCTTGTTCATCATTACCTTTTGCAGTAACACTAATATTTAATTGTATGCTTTCTATCTGCTTCCCTGTCCCAAATTTGTGTCCCGTTCTTTCCCTGTTTCACCCACTCTGTCTCTTTGCTTTACTTTTTTCCTCACTCTCCTTTACTCCTCTCTGTCTCCAGTCTCTCCTTCTCCCCCCCCCCCCCCCCCCTCACTCTCTCTCTCACTCTCTGAATCGCCCTCCCTTAAAAAATCAAACCCATTACTTTCATAATTCTGGGGAGCCCTTTGACATTTTCCTCATCATTATTTCAGAGCTGTCTCTTTGCAAAGGAAGCCAAACTTCCGACATTTCCTGTATCAAAGAGAATCGTTGACGCTCTGTGTTGCTGGTGGTCTCTAAAGCAAGAGTGTCAAAGACATTGTTCACCAGCCAAGTCATAGCTGTTATTTTACTTTCAGAGAGAGTCAGAGAGTGAGAAGGTGGAGATAGAGAGAGAGGGAGGGAGGGAGAGAGAGTGAGAGAGGTAAACAAAAGGGTACTAAGAGAGAGAGAGATAGCGAGAGAGAGAGAGCGAGATAGAGAGAGAGAGAGAGGGGGAGGGGGAGAAACGGACAGACAGACTGACAAAGGTAGACAAAAACTAAATAAGAAAGATTGAGATAGCAAAACTAAAAGAGACAACAAGACAGAAATAGAGACAAACAGAGAGAGAGAGAGACACAGGAAGGAAGATAGGCAGACAGGGAAAAAAGTAAGGGAAAGAAAGAGGGGGGAGGGGGGAGGGGAGGTAAGAAAATCTCAAAAAGTTTTTCATTATGTCAAATGGATTGAAAGTAAAACTGTAAAAGTAAAAAGAGACAAAAAGCCAGAAAGAGAGAGACATCGAGAAAGGGAAAGGGAAAGACAGATAGAAAGACGGAGAGAAAATCAGAGAGAAAGTCAGAGAGAAAGAGAGAGAGAAAAAAAGAGAAAAAGACAGGCAGACAGAAATAGAAAGAAAGAGAGAGGGGAAAGGGTAAGAAAAGCCTCCAAAAGTTTTTTGTAATGTCAAATGGATTGAAAGTAATAAGTTCACATCTTCAGATGATTTAAAGCAAAAAGTGGTTGATGTAAAGTAAGATAGGAAAATAAGATTAAAGGCACTATAAGTCAACTAAAATTCTTTACAGATGGATCTTCCTGTAAATAAATATATATATATTCATGAGAATGGTAGAGTAAAATATCATGCGAAAGATAAACAAAAAGGAGGCATGATCACCACCTAGGAATGTGGGGACGTTCGGACACACCAATTGCTCTTTGCTTTCAAATCAAAACTGATCGTTGTCTAATTGTGATCGTGATTTTGCATGCAGCAAAATGTTTAGAAATAACACTAGGAACATACCCCCACAGGATATAAAGCCCAGTCTCTCTTCCTGGGGGGGGGGGGGGGATGTGTGTTGGTCTAGTGGTACGTTCACTTGGTCAGCTAGCTCTCTGTCTTTGCTAACAAACTGACCCAGGTTCGAACCTTAGTCACACGCAAACCTGCAATTACTTTCAAACTTCATCTAGAAGGTGCCATAAGGGTGCTAATTCTGAGTTGAATAGTATGAGGTGATGCCCTTCTCAGCTCTTGATAAACTGATAGTTTTTTCTAATTGCAATCATGATTTGGCATTCAGTGCAACATTGAGAAAGAGTAGTAAGAACATACCCCCTCGAGACATAGACTCTCTCTCACTCTCTCTCTCTCTCTCTCTCTCTCTGAAATGGTAAAATCATGGGTTTGTGTACTTTCATTGAGAAAGAACAGTAAGAACATTCCCCTCGACTCGTAAAGACCGGACTCTACCCCTACAAACGTCTAATCTTGATTTGTGTTCAGATCAAGATTGAGAATAAAGTAGGAACATACCCCCTCGAGACATGAAGCCCAGAAACACTCTCTCTCTCTCTCTCTCTCTCTCTCTCTCTCTCTCTCCCCACTCTCTCTCTCTCTTCTCTCTCTCTCTCTCCCTCCCTCCCTCCTCCCTCTTTCACCCTCTCCCTGTTATTGTATAATCACGGGTCCGCCTACCCCCTCGGGACATAGAGCCCAGACCCTCTTTCTGGAATTGTGTAATCATGGGTTTGCGTACATGCGTCTACAGAGTAACGTTGAGGGAAATCAGTAAGAACATACCCCCTCGAGACATAAAGTCCAGACTTACTCTATCTCTCTCCTCCCCTCTCCTCCCCCACCCCCTCTCTCTCTCTCTCTCTCTCTCTCTCTCTCTTCTTTCTCTCTCTCTCTCTTTCTCTCTCTCTCTCTCTCTCTCTCTCTCTCTCTCTATATATATATCTCTCTCAATATATATATTTATATATATATTTAAATATATCTTTCTCTCTCCCTCTCTTTCTTTCTTTCCCTCCCTCTCTCTCTCCTCCCCTCCCCTCCTCCATCTCTCTCTGCAATAGGCGGAATGGGGAGCCAGCTACCCGGAAGATTTAATCTCATAAGGTTCCCAGCTCTCCACAAACTGTTGTGCTCCCCTATCGATCGGGCAACAAGCGGATGAGCTTTCCTCCGTCCTTTTTTCTGAAAGCCCAAGTAGAATCTTTGATATCCCACGGTCCCCATCTTCTCGCAGACTGAAAGCGTAGAGGAAAAATCGACAGACAACGTCCCAAATTGTAGATGCGATTTCGAGAAGCAAGCTGTAAAAAGGTGTTTTTTTTTGTTCTATCATTATAGAAAGTTTAAAAGGATGACTCCATCGTTTCAAGTTTAATACCACTCCGTCAAATGATCAAACCGGCTCACGACCTAACTCATTGGTGGTCATGGAAAGAGGGGGGGGGGGTGGGATAATGTTATATTAATAACAATGATGATAATAATAATAGTAGTAATAACAATGATGATAATAGTAATACTGATAATGAAAGTAACAAAAATGGGTTCTTATATAGCACTTGTGTCTGTCAGACTTGATACTCTTGGCACTTCACAATTATTACCCCAGCTTTAGCATGGCTGCCATTATGGCGATTTGGCATTTCAAAGAATTAATTCTTGCCAGTCACCCATATTAACCTCACCTAAACTCTTATAATATTCCATATTTTATCTTTGTATAGGCCTATATCATTTGATTGTGATTGAATATCAATTCATTCCAATTTAAAAACTGCTCCACTTGGAATTATCGACGAAAAAAAAAAGTTTTGTCTTGGACAATGTCTGAGTTTTTTTTTTGCTTTGCTTTTCTAGTCCTTATAGCCAGTATTTTTGATTTTTTTTAATTTCCTGAAAATCGCAAAACAGCAGCAACGGCAAAAAAAAGAAAGAAAATGAGAACTCCATCTCTCTTGAAAGTAAGTCGGGTCATACCCATTAAACTATTGAACCTGCTGCCTCGTGTATGTAGTTTCAGGATCGCTGGAGCACTCCGAGCAGAGCAGAGCGAAAGCATTTATCTTTCTCGGATTAATGTGCCTTCCGCCTGAGTAATCAGATTTTGGTGCAGTGGGTTCCATCTTCCCATTGAAAAGGAAAAATCAATGCTGTTTAGATGATACCACGATTGGTAGTGGATGAAGGATGGAGGATGGATGGATAGAAGAGGCACAGAGAGAAAGAGAGAGGGAGAGAGAGGGAGAGAGAGAGAGAGAGGGGGGAGAGAGACCTAGAGAGAGAGATGGGGAGGAAAGAGAGCTAGAGAGAATTAGGGAGAGAGATAGAGAGAAAGAGGGGTAGACATCTAAAGAGAGAGAGAGAGAGGGGGGAAATCAATTTACAGGGGGCTTGGAACAGAATGCCAAATGTAATTTGTGAAAGAGGATGGGTTAAAAGGAATAGAGGGGAAGACCGAGGAAGATAGACATAGAGAGAAAGAGAGAGGGAGAGAGAAAGAGAGAGAGAGAGAAAGAGAGAGAGAGAGAGAGAGAGAGAGAGAGAGAAAGAGGGGGAGGGGGAGAGGGGGAGGGATTAGAGGGGGACAAAAGAATTGATATCCGAAACAAGATCTCAAAGTTGGAGTTAGAAACAACCGAAGAAAGAATTAAAAATAATTTGTGAGATGGGAGAGAGAAAGAAGGGGGGTGTTGAGGGCTCACAGTAAGATGAGCGTGACAAAATAGAAAGAGAGAAAGGGATCGAGATCTCGAGGCTACTAGAGAAGCCTTCAAACTGAATAGAGGATGTTGATGATCAGGAAAGCAATTTGTCTTCTTCTGCTTTTGTTGGTTTAAGTTTAGGTGCGATATGTGGTTGACACCGCTTGCCCTAGTTCAGTATTCACCTCATGAATTACACATCTTTATCTACCTTTATGTATCTAGGGCATTGTTGTTTTTGAAAATGGGAACTCTTTAAGCCCTTTCCAACCTCTGCCATTTTGTTTTGAAGATTTAGTGCATTGCCTATAGTAACTGGGTGTTACCTGTATTAAGCCAATGGGAATAAGAAAATGCAGTACTCAGAGGTTAACATACCACTGTTGTATTATTCACTTTATGAGATGATCCTTGCACGTTGATTAGAAATGGTCGGATAGCAGCATTGAACATGTACAGGAATATATACTGCATTAAGCTGTCTGTTTATTTATTTTTTTTTTATTTTCTCAATAATCCACTCATTTATTTATTTGTATTTAATGATTCATTTGTTAATTTTTTCATTAATTTCTCTTTACGTATCCATTGTCTTTATTCATCAATTATGATACCATCCTCTACAATGTGTTCCAGTACCAGTATGTGTATGCAAGGGGTTTGATATTTTTAGTATTTGAATTTTGTGAAGAATGATGGGAAAAGCACATTTCACTGTGCATAACTCAAAGTCGCTCAAGTCTAATTTTACCAGAGTTCAATCACATTTTTTGATCAAACTACTGGTATGAAAAATGTGTTATTTACACTACCCAAGTCAAAATTTTGCATTAGTTTGAACTTCTTTTGGTGGTCCCAGCAGATTCAACCTAATTATGCAGGGTTCACTTGAATTAACACCGTTCAGCTTCGCAACAGGCAATACAAAAACAATTCCTGTAATATCAGAAAAATAGGCCATGGACATTGTAAATTTCCTGGCCCCAAACACTTCTCAAAGATAATATCATGGTCATAATTGTAACAAATATACCAGATTTTCTTTAATGACAGGGGAAAAAAGAGGTATATATATAGACTTTGCCATATCATGGCCATATCATGTGCACCCTGGCTACACCTGTGGCTATATCATAGCAATATCACACAGATATCTAGTTTTCATGGTGTTATACTATAGGAAAAAACAAACATGGAATATAGACGTGGCCATGACTGATAGTATCGTTTGTTATCGATGCATGCATTGTCTTTTATATTGATTAGTTCTCACCTGCATAAATGGACCGTCCGGAGCTGGGATGCGCTAACCTTCATGTAGGCCGGGTGTTACGGTCGAGGAAGAGGTGTAGGTGGATGTTAAAGGTGAAGGCGCGTTGCAATGAGTTACTGAGAGAGAGAGAGGGGGAGAGAGATAGAGAGAGAGAGGGGAGGGAGGTAGGGAGAGAGAAAGAGAGAGAGAGAGAGAGAGAGAGAGACAGACAGACAGAGACAGAGATGGAGAGATGGAGATTAAAAAGAGAAGATAATTCATTATGTATTCTTGATGTACATATTCAGCTGCTGTATGTCGAGAAAGAAAGAAAGAGAGAGAGAGAGAGAGAGGGGAGGGAGAGAGGGGTGAAAGAGAGAGAAGATGATACTCTAAATGATGTCGAGGATGAGAGAAAGAGAGAAATGCACATAGAGTGAGAGATTATGAGATAAGCATAGAAGAAAGAGAGAAATAGGAAGAAATAAAGAGAGAGATGAGAGAGAGAGATAGAAAGAGAGAGGGAGAGAAACAGACAGCAGGGATACTAGTGAGAGCAGTTTTTATTCTGGTTTAGTCTCAATCTTGGTCTTTCCTCGTCTTGAGTCAGAACCCATGTCTCAAATACCACACTGACAGACAGACAGACGGACAAATCAAATAAATATATAGATGTGTAAAAGCAAGGATTCAATGTCTCTCGATTACATCAATCAAGTATCGCATGACGAAGTTTCCCTGGGTAAAAATTCTGAGCTTTTCACGAGAACTGTGAGGGATATAATAATGGTCATCACTGTAAAAGACAACATGAATGGAAGGTAAGATAGAACGAGGAACAAGGCCGAGGAAGAGGAAGGAGAAGCAAATGGAAAGTCTGGGAAAAACCTCATATGATGGGGGCGTGTGATGGTAAATTGAATTCAGCACACGATTCGCGTCAAGAAAGTACTGCGAATGAACTGCAAAATCATTGGCCTTCACCCCGTTTAGAATTAGTGCACCATTCTCTGAAATAGAGAGAGAGAGAGAGAGAGAGAGAGAGAGAGAGAGAGAGAGAAGGGATTGAATATAGCACAGCCAAAGAGAAAAAGAAGAGAGGGGAAGGAATGGGATATTGACAAACAAGATATTTAGGATAGGAGAAAAACGGAATAGTAAAGTCTATGGGGATTAAGAGAGAGAGAGAGAGAGAGGGGGGGGGGGGAGTAGAGAGAAGAGAATGAGTGGTTTGGAAACAGAGAGACGAGAGCTGGACAAATTGAAGTGACAGAGATGAAGAGAGAGACGGGGTAAGAGCAAGTAAGAAAGATAAGAAAGGAATAGAGTGGAATGCAGTAGATAGGGATATCATAAGAAAGATGGAGAAATAGAGAGGTGAAGATGGAGAGAGAGATAGAGAGAGATGGCAACAGACAAGAGAAGTGAGAGAAAGAATAGGAGAGAGGAGAGGAGAGAGATATATAGGCTATATATATATACCAGTACATGTACATATACAGAGAGATAACAAGGGTATGAGAAATAGAGGAAGATAATTTGGATCAAGATAGAGAGAGAGAGAGGACACTGAAATAAGAGAGAGCAAAAAGAGTCAGACAGACAGTCGGAAAGAGAGAAAGAGAGAGAGAGATAGAGAGGTCTAGAGAGGAAATGTCGGTCTGAATAGAGGTCCGGGCAAACAAGAGAGGGCAGATGAATAGACGGCGGACGTGTAAAGCCGTGAAATTTGTCTTGGTGTAGTGGATGGGTTTGTTTAGTCAGTCGGATGCGGAGCTGTGAAGAGGGGAAACGAGGACCTTAGAAAGGCCGCTTGATTATCCACGACCTCGTGTCTGCCTGTAATTTAATGTCAGACACCCCCCCCCCGCCCCCCCCCCCCCCCCCCCCCCCCCCCGCCATCACCACCTCCACTTCACCGATGAAAACGCAGTCTAGTCCTTCCACTGCGATAACCACGACGCATGAATGTTCATCATCCCTCGTCCACCGCAACCACCGACCGTAATGGTGATCAAATATTTTTTAAGGTAATCTGTTTTTGGATCTTCGATCTCAAATTCGGGGGCTCTTAATTAAGCCGGTCGCCTCATGACACGTATTCAGATTTGGATCAGCATCTGCTGATTTATAAGGAGTAAATGTATTACTCATGCATTTTTCACATCAATCTTATTTTCGCAGGGAAGGGATAGCTTGGTATACGCCATATTCCTCGGTTTTCAGGTGTCACTTTTCCCCCCTTTTTCAGTGTAAAATATGGTTTATTTTTATCTTAGAGACTCTTCTAATATTGCATGCAAGGATCTGAAAATCTGTTGTGTAATACGATACGAAGAACTTACTTCATCCATGTTTACCGATATTTATCTTATTATCAATATTTAATTTTATGTCATCAAATTATATTGTACATTATTCAGTTTCAAAATTTACGCTTTGTATTTGTAAACTCATGTGTCGAGTTACACTTTATTTGCTATGTAGTTACAATATTAATGAAATCATACATGTAGTTTGTGAGATATGTTTGATGAAAGATTGATAAAGAGAAGTGAGGAGAAAATGAATTGAAAAATATGCAAAACTAGAATTAAACTGAAATGGATAAATATGTAGATGGGAAATACAAGAGAGGGCAGAGATGGAATGTGAACTGAATTTCAATTCCACTGATGGTTTTTTAATCAATTAATGCAATAAAAACTTGTTTTGTACAAATAATAACTCTTGAATAACAGCAATAACTGGATATCATTCGTGCTTCCATGGAACATTGGTATAATCTAACAAAATAAACAGATGAGAAGATATTGAACAAAAATAGACAGTAAACAAATACTTTGAAAAAAGAATGTTGAAAAATGATGGAATTTTATTCATGTTTACAAGGAATGTTGGCATAATCTAATAATATATAAAGAGATGAGAACATATTGAGAACAAACAGACATTAGACATGTACTTAAGAAAAGAATGTTGAAAAAATGATGGAAATATATTCATGTTTAACATGGAATATTGGCATAATTTATCAATACATAAACAGATGAGAACATATTGGAAACAAACATACATTATACATCTACATAAAAATGAATGTTGACAAAATGATGGAAGAAATACAGTTGAAAGGGAACAAAAAAAATAAGAAAAAAATGTTTAATGTACGTAATTGTCTCCCGAATGCTAGAAGAACATTTACTCAATTTATTTTAGATTTTCTTAATGCCCTTCTTGCTCCCAGCATATCAATTACATGCATTACACGCTTTCTTCTGTTGTAAAACTATACCCTATTACACCTAAACATGTACAGTCCATGTTAGAAGGAGAAACGTACAGTAATAGGACTGGTAGATATAAGATAATGAGTACAATAATATGAGTGACATTTCATCGCTTTGGGGCCAGAAGGGCATTAACTTGTATCATTTTACACAGAATTAATGGCCTCCTGGCTCCAAACATCAGACGATTTCATCATCTTCATGAGATGTGAACCTATCCGCCAATCTGTGGACACTGCAGGACACCGCAGCAGACAGATACGTCTGTAATTGTTACATTACCCCCGGCGGGGCGATAGGCAAGGCAGGGAAAAAAGAGGATCGTTTGTAAGAGAGAGACATAAATAAAACCCCACACTGGAGCGTTTTGTAAGTAAATTAAATCACGCTCTGATTTGATAACAAGCCCCAAGCTATGTGGAGTCTTTTTTTTTTTTCCTAGCATGCTTCGGTCCGGTTCCCTGTGCGGCGGCTTTTAATCTGATATGATGTACGCAGTGAGCCATGGCTTCACATGTTACGTCTAGTGTGGAATATAATGTTCAGAATTATTTTGGTTGTTGCTGGATGTTTGTCTGTTTCTTTCTCTTTTTTTTGTTTCTCCCTCTCTTTCTGTCTGTCTGTCTCTCTTCTAATTTTAATCTCTTCCTCTCTCTCTGTCTCTCTATCTCACTTTGCATGCCATCTCTCCTGTCAATTCATTTTTTTTTTACTTGCCTATTCACTGTCTCTGTCTGTCTCTTTCTGTTTGCCTTTCTCTGTCGGTATCTCTTTTTATCTTCCTCCCTTCTGACCCCCCACCCCTCAATATCTTTCTCTCTCCCTCCCTGAATCTCTCTCTCTTCCTCCCTGAATCTCTCTCTCTCTCTCTCTCTCTCTCTCTCTCTTTCACATACATGTACTCATTTTTCACCCTACACCTCTTTTTCTCCTCTTCCCTTTTTCTTATCTTAACCAATCAGTATCCAATCGCCACTTGTCTCAATCATTTTTTGTACGCTCTGAATGACCCAGTTCTCACCTCCCCTCTGTCACCAGCCCCCCCCCCCTTTCCCAAAGTGTCTGACCCCTTTCTCTCGATGACCCAATTTTCACCGTCTGCCCTGTCATATCCATCCCTAGCATCTCTCCCTTTCTCTCAGTGACCCAGTTTTTCACCCTTCCCTCTGTCGTGCCCCCCCCCCTTTCCAAAGAGTCCTGTTCTATGGGAGACCCTCCCCCTCTCCCTCCCTCTCTCCTTCCCCCTCCCGTCCCAATAAGCAACCGCCCCTTTCTTTCGATGACCCATTTAGCACCTCCCCCTGACTCCCCTTCCCTACCCACCCAAGATTGCCTTAGCTTACCCTATCTTGCAATGATCCAGATTACACCTGTTTTCAGTCTTGAGTTCCCCTTAAGAAAACATCCAATCCCTTCTGTTCTATGCCCAACCTGCCCCCTCTCCTTCCCCCTCCCCTCCCAAAAGACACCCACCCCTTTCTCTCAATGACCCAGATTACACCTGAATTCCCCTTAAACAGAAACCCATCCCCTTCCTATCAATCCGCGCTGTACATCTGTTCATTATCCTAGTTAGATTTCTAGATATTGCCTTTTCTCCAGAATTTATCTTCATTTCCGTGGGATTTTCCTGTTATTCTTGAAGACCGACACTTTCCTTACCAGTTGAATGAACTATACATGTACATGCAGCAGGAGAAGTTACTAATTACATACCGCAGTCAAAACAATGATAGATTGGCGGGCTAGTTTGAATTCTAAAGCTGGAGCTTCTAGACTGTAAAAGCTATCCCCAAAGGACTTTATATAATAAAGGTCAAGTTATCAAGTCACCAAATTTCCATTATTCATGAATTTCAAACGTGTTCTGATGATGAAATACACAGAAGTCATACCTACCAGTAGTTGCTTGTTCGATGACCAAGAAAGGTTTGATCTGGGACCTGTTTCACAAAGCCTTCTTTCAATGACAAATAACAAAAATCAGTGACAATTCTGCTGATAACCAATCAGAAGCAAGGATTTCAGTAGCTTATAACAAAAACTGTCATTTGTCACTGATGACAAGTTTTGTGAAAGCCCCTCCCCCCTCCCCCTGGGCTGCTTGTAGAATTCTACCATTAGCTTCCCAAATGATAATGATAATAATGATAATAATGATAATAATAAAATGGTGCATATAAAGCACTTTCCACCAAATATAGCATATTTATTCAGACTACATCATGGAGCCATCATATTTTACTTCATAAATGTCTAACTGCTTATAGCATGTAGATATGCCAAGGAAAGCTCTAGTTACAACCATATACATGTTTATAAATGTATGAACTTATGAATGAATCATTATGTGAGTGAATATTTAAATATATAATGAATTAATGATTGTGAGACTGCATGGCTGTATTGATTACTGAATGAATGTACTAACTAATATATCTATGCATGATTGTATGAATGCTTTTATAATAACTGAAGGCCTACATGATTGTATAAATTATTAAATAAATGAATGGATGAATGTATAAATGGCTGATTGCATGAATATAAATGACTGATTGAGTGAATGAATGATCAAATAACAAAACATAAAGAGAGAGAAGGAAAAAAAAAAGAATTTTATTGACATGATCAAAATACATTATATTTAGGAATAAAATGAGAAATATATATTTATGCTTTTATCATCTTTAATTCCATCTTTATCTTTGCTAATTTCATCTTTCATATGGAGATCAAGCATATATTCCTATTTTTATTAAAACAATCAGGTACTTATTGAACATTTTCATCATCCTTACCATCCTTATCCCTACTTTCTTTTTTTATAAACTTTCATCAAAATGAATTTTGCTGGCAGCATGAATATGTTCTATCATTCTATCTGTTTGGGATGATATGAGGAATTCTCTCTTTCGTCCAAAATAGATATTGTTCGAGGGCATCGGCCCCGCTTGGCTATTTTTTGTAAGGATGTTCTCATAAATTGGTATGTCCTCATATATTGGTAGGTTAACATTTTCCTCTTTCTGGGTTTCTAGGACAAAGTCGGTTATGATTGTTGAGAATCTAGTTTTTATTTTTTATTTATTTATAGGCCTTCAATATAATGGGAGAGTGAGGGGGAGGTGGTAAGGACATATTCCATTATTCCGCTGGCACATAAGGTCATTAGTACCCACGCATATTTCTGATGACTCACTTCAAATGTTTTGAGTGTTCTATACATATTTTGCCATTTAAAAAAAATATGACAGCTAATGTAAAACAGAAAGTGTATTGTATCTACCTAATTTGAGTAATTTCGTATCAAATAATCACATATTTTGGGGTATATTGGTAACAGCGTGCTGCTTAATGCAAGACATGTAGCGCTCATTTAGTAGAACAATGCGAAGTACTAATCACACCCCTCTGCCAACTGCACGACAATTTGTGAAATAGATGTTTAGTTTCTTTTTTCTGGTATTTTTTTAAAAATTTGTTGCACAATATAGAGTCTGAATAATATGTCCAGATGAAACAATATTCTGTTGAGAACCAAAAATATGTGAATTCTGCGTGAAACTATATCAATTAATCCTTTCTCAGCAGACTGTACATGTATCCCTATATTACTGGCATCGCCCAATGCCTAGGTATACAAAAAATTATTGTGTTAAAGTGGGCGGATCCAATATAGCAGTAGCATCACATCCAAATTGATAGTTTACACTGGAGCATTTACAACAGTCAAGCACTTACATGCACAGGATACTACAACAGTCAAATACATATATTGAGAATAATTATCCTTTTTCTACTTTTGAATTTTCATGAGAATTCATCATGTTTGAGTAGATAATCATCTCCACCCCTCCCCCCCCCCCCCCTCTCTCTCTCTCTCTCTCTCTCTCTCTCTCTCTCTTGGGAGCAGACTTCTCGATCGCTCCCCTGCTGAGATCAAAATAATCAACAAATGCATTTCATTCCATCGATAGCATTAGGTTCATCTGGAAATGGGGTCAGAGATGATCAAGAATTTGCATGAAAGCGTGTTTCTTATTTTTCGGCGTAAACGAATATGAGCACATATTCAATCGAGAGTAGTGGTTTTAGACTGATACTGTCTACTGAGAGACTTACAGAAGGGTATTAAATCAATGCGCAGTAATATATAAAGTTAATGCTTTGTGGCTTTTAGTGGTTGCTGTGTTGTTTTGTATCTGGCGTCATTTTAAATGTCATGTTCCCTTCTGGCAAGTGACAATTACAATGTGTGGTTTTGCTCATTCCGAGGATAAAGGCAACTTCTAAAATGTAATTTTCGTGAAATCCATGGGGTAAAGATTTGATATGAACAGCAAGTAACTGACGGTCCAAGTAGGTACTATAATTTATTCTTTATTTCTTGTTTGCTTAACTGCCGGAATTGCAACTAATTTTTTTTTTGTCACCAAATATCATGTTAGTCAGTGAGTATTCATGTATAAGAATATTTCACAATGAATGTGTGGTCCCACTCATAGAAATGTATGTCAGTAATTATCAAACAACCTACTAATGGTGGTACAATTAAGTGACATAAAAACAGACATATCATCCTTTCTCCAATTGTCATTTGTTTATCTTGTTCTTAAATATCTGTTTTTCATCATATCTTTTTAGAGCAATAAAGTTGCTAATTCTGTGTTTAAGTATGAGTTCAGCCCTTCTCACTTCAAACAGACAATATTATGATACAAGTCATTAAACTTTAGGTATAAAGTCATTCCGCTCAATTGTGTGGTCCCAATCATTGAAACACATGTCAGTAATAATCAGACTGTGCATTGCACAAACACGTACCCACCACTCAAAAAGGAAAAAAAAACACTCTTTCACATCATGTTCCCAGTAGGTCAACACGTTAATGCTACTACATGCCAGCAGCAACATTCCTACATCAGATGTCCAGAACCAGAATGACATCAATTCCATGTTAAATACCGATTTAATGCCCTTACGGCTCTCACTCTCAATAGACGACATTTAAGCGAACAATTTATTTTTCAGAGGAAAATGTTGTGTCTGGGATATCTTATCCACTGTGAGCCGATTCCTCAGGACATACGAGACATCCCAACCGATTTTCTGATGAAATTTGTGAGCAACGGCTTGATCAAACATTGACGATTAAAAGGGAGGGAAAAAATCTTGTTCGTTCACAGTTCACACTCACGCAGAGTAAATTACATTCTCTGGAATGTATGTTAATTTGTAAGGAAAATTTGTACGAGATGACATTTTGATGCATCTGTGGCTTTGGTGGAACAAATTGATTGATGTAATGAATTATACAAATTTTGATTAAGTAGGCATACTGACATTGCGATGTTGTCTGTTTGGAGCCAGAGGGTTGTTACCTTACATACTTTAGTACAGAGTTAACGCCCTTCTGTCTCTGAATAAACAATACCGGATCTAAGGTATTGGGTAATTTAGTTTGAACTTCAAATAGTTTAACACTCAATTAATAACCATAGGGTCAGAACAGTCCATTGATAAGAGTTTGTAAACTTGTGCAATTCATAAGACACAGCTGCCCCCTCTGAACTATTCGTCTTGCTTTCCAACCTGTATTCCGGGGATTTTTATTTAATTTCCTTTTTTTTAGTTTGGCTGTTTTTTTGTAACATGTTTCTATATAGCATTTCCATTTTACAAATTGTATATGCACTTTGTAAATTTGCAAAGCCCATAATGCATGATTCGATCAAGAAAATAAAATAATGCATGAACATTGGCTTGGAGGAGATTTTGGGTGAAATATTGTGGCAATGTTTATATTCTTTTCAGTAAACCTTCCAGCAGAATGGAACCATATTTACCAAAATAACATCTTAAAAATATTCATTTCTGAGCATGTGCATGCACCATCCACCTTACCAGCCTCGCGGCATTTATACATACGCTCCTCTTCGTCTAACAAATAGCGTAATTGTTATTGATAGTCCCATCCCGATGTGGTGGATGAGCTGCGCTAATGTCCCACTGAGACCCTTAACCCTTCCAGCTCCGCGCCAATTCCCTTCCATGGCGCCCTCTATAGAGATCACCAAGATTTCTTACCGGATTAGAACGCAACAGGTTAAGACCTTTTGCCGGAGGGATTTTTTTTTTCATGCATGTGGGAGATTTGGTGAAAAAAAAATAGATTGTCGAGGGAGTAAACACATCGATTAGTTTCTGGCGATAAGGAAGCGTCCCAGGTGAAACGGGCTGGCGACGGGTAGGTAGCGGATTATAGGACGAAAGAAGAAGGATCAGGATCATTGCCGGTGTATTGGGAATGAAGGGGGGACCGGATGGTGAGGGGAGGGAGGGAGGGAGAGGGAGAAAGGGGGACACTGTAAGAGATGGTGGGAGGGAGGGAGGGTGGGAGGGAGGGAGGGAGGGAGGGAGGGAGGGAGGGAGGGAGGGAGGGAGGGAGGGAGGGAGGGAGGGAGGGAGGGAGGGAGGGAGGGAGGGAGGGAGGGAGGGGGGGGAGGGAGGGAGGGAGGGAGGGAGGGAGGGAGGGAGGGAGGGACGGACGGACATTAAAAGAAGAGACACAGTTGAAGGGAGGAGGAAATTAAAGGAGAGAGCTTGATTCTTAGAGAGGATACGGAGGTAAAAATAGACGGAATAAGATATAGGAAAGAGAGAGAGAGAGAGAGAGAAATGAAGATCGATAGAAAGAAAGGGAAAAAAGAGAGGAAAATAGTGAGAGGGAGGAGAAATGGAGAGATGAAGCTGTGATTACCATATGTCCAAGGTAGAAATTGTCAAAGCTTAAGCTTCATAACCATAAAAGAACAAACTTCTAATGAATGAAAAAAAATCTAATTTTATCTTGAGTTACAAATGTAAAAGGCGTAAGAAAACAAAAGAGTTGTAGAAAATGGTAAGTATCACATCTAGTATTTTTAGAAAATGGCAACCCTTACCTATATATAGTATGCTTATTTAGAGATCATTATAAACATGTTTTCAGTCGATTGTAAAAAGCATCAGACTGCTAGAGCTTGGAGAAGCATCTGGTTGAATAACTCACTGACATTTTGTTTTGAGACACAATGATGAATGAGACCCACATGATATATTTGTTTCAAGTTCAAGGGCATCGCTGAATTCCCAGCTGCACTTTTGGTTCTGCGACATCCATGAATATATATTGGAAGCCTTAGAATATGGCACTACAGAGACAGGATGATATAGCCTAGGCAGACAGTCAAAAATGCAGATAATGAGAGAGAGAGAGAGAGAGAGAGAGAGAGAGAGAGAGAGAGAGAGAAAGACAAAGATAAATGGGAAGAGAAAGAGAGAGAGAGAGAGAGTGAGAGAGAGGGAGAGAGAGATAGAGAAGAAGAGGAAGAGAGAGAGAGGGGGGTATTAATGTTATAAACTAATATTCTGGTATATTAGTTCTTTTTCATTTACAATGTACTAATTAATGTTTTTATAATCATATGGATAACAGACACCAATCAACTGAATATAGATGCCTATGTATATGTAAATAGGTGCATTAACTATTGCATTCGTACTGTGTATCATAGCACGTCACATTGTATACAAGACTAAAATGAGAAGACAAAATTAGACTACTACCCCCCCCCCCCCTCCCAGAGACATACTTAAACTAAACACATATGTCCATAGCAGATTTCACTCAATCATTATTTCCTACCAAATTTAAATTAAAAAAAACAACAATATTTGAATATATTATAATGGAATCACTCCCCAAATGGGAGATGCAATTTATTGGACCATTCTTCTGCCTGCCTTACTACATGGCGTCCCCCTGCCACCCCCCCCCCCCCCATCCCCCTGCCCCCCCCCCCCCCCCCTCACCAATCTTCTCCGTAACTATCAGTATCACCTCAGTCTAGCTTGTACCACTCAAGATGACACCAACATTTTGGGATGGATGTCACTCCCCATTAGCCACATTCCTGAGCAGTTTTTAACGATCGCCTGTTTGTCATCGTCATGACAACCGCATCAAAGAGCAGGAGGTTAGGGGCAGCACCACCATCCCTCCTGAAACCGGAGGACCTCGGTTCCTAGAGGCAAAACTAGAAAGATACGCTTTGCCCCTGTTTAGTCTGACATGTCGTGGTGTACATTTCATTTCTTGTTCATCTTCCTTTTTTTGTTCCTTAAAGATACGGTTCAACATCCAATTTTCTGATGCTGCAAACACAATCCTGCCCCCCAAAAAATGTATCATCTTCCATATGTTAAGATGAAAAATAGGGATAAGTAATCTCCTGAAATAGAAAACATTGTGAAATTCATTCACATAAAAGATCATTAAAGCCAAGTTTAACATTTACTAATGTAACACAGATAAAGTCCTCAAATTTTCCTCGTCAAAGTTCAGTGAGGATAATTGTTTGAATTTCAAGTGTGCTCAGAGGAAGTTTCTACTGATAACCACTTTGCCTGAAATTACCCATGTAATCGGTCTTCCTTTTAGAATAAATCTAAATGCAATTTCATGCAAAGGAGAAACACTATACAGCGTAATAACCTTCTGGTTTAATCTAGCCCTTAATACTTCCTTCTCGACTCTCTAGGGAGCATTCCAGCTAGGCACCTTTTTAACAGGCGCTCAAAATGCAGAATAAAGATGACTTTCGCATCCTACCGCCATACCAGGTATCCATTCAACACCTTAAGCAATGTAGATGAAATATTTGCGTAAGGACATAAATGCTGTCCCTGGGATTACACCCACGACCTGTCAGGTGTTCAAACCACTTGATCACGAATCCTCTACATGAATATATCGATGATGCATCAATATACAACCCTAAGAATATGGAAGACTTTACAAATGTTGTGAGAACTTTTAAATCGTCCCAGATGAACCGTAAACATGTTAATGGCCTTTATGTGTCAAGGTTGAAGGGTATGCAACGGCAACGACCAATGATGACATCCTGGTCTGATCCCCGACATCGCCCTTGAGGTGATGTGAGGTATCGATTTTGTGCAAATATGCCGGGTGTGCCTGGTGGGTGCGTTTCAGGCGGGGCCCCAATTACGGGTACATCATCTGGTAATTCAGAGCCAGAAGGCTGTTAACTCTGTGTTGTATGATATGGGTTAACGCCCTTCTGACTCGGGGCTGACGATAATGATGGATACTTAGACAAACATTCCTCCTTCAAGTTACAGTTGAAGTGACAATGAAGAGCAATAATTGCTGCAATTGAGGGATGCCATCTTGCCAGTTTTCGCTTGACTGCCTGATTTCAGGCTCTGACATACTTGAGTGTCTATTTCAGGTCTTTTCATGCTTTTCATCCCCTTTTCATGTATGTTAAGGTCTTTTCAGGTTTTATATTTTATAGAAATTATCAGGCCCCCAACATTTTTATCTCTTTTCATGCTAAATGAGTAAACTCATTTGGTTTACTTTGAATCATCAGGTCATCGTGTCCGGTCGGGTTATCTCGTTACACGACCTTTCGTGAAACGAAAGCGGAAGATCAGGCGAACTTTCATAGATTTGCCATAGGGTTTTCACAAAGTGTTGGGTAAATTGGCCTAGACCATTTGTAGATGAGAGGGAATTATTACACAAACATTACCCCGACATTTCGTGAATAAATTAAGGGGCATGTTTTCACCAAAAGTCGGCTTAAGCCTGATGCGATGTCCCTATGATTTGAAGTAATTAGCCCCCCCCCCCCCCCCCCCCGCATATTTCGCTGAAAATGTAGTGATCCATGATTTGCTTAGGCAACATTTTCCCTTGACAAATTTGCTCTGATGGTATTTTCCTCTGGGCTTTAATTCTTTCATGGAAATGTAGATTTTGTGTTTTACAAAAAAGTATTTCTAATCTGTTTATCTGGGTTACAGATTCATTTATCCTCACCATGATACTCCCATCTGTGACCATCTTAGAACACTGCAGTATCCCCTTTGCTAAAGATTTCTTCCCTTTTTCAAAGATGAAAGTATCATTTTTATATATGTAAAATCTTGTATTTATTAATTGAATTTATTTAGAATAAAGAAGGATTTATGGTACCTGTTGGGAATGGATGATTGTAAAAAGCTACTTTGGTGATATATCTAACAAAATTAGAACGATTCATTCATAACAATATCATATAGTGCAGGTCCCACGATAGTTTATGAGATTACAGTAATATCTATGGGGAGTGAGAGGGGGATCATCATGATGGGGTTGAATTGAAATGTAAAATGAAAATGCTCAAATCCTAAATCCCCAGAATGCTCAATATGCTTTTTTTATCTGAAATCCCCAGTTCAAAGTCTTGTTCATGCAGATCCTTTACAGAATGGATTTTATGAAATGGAGATGGATATTAAGGATAAGGATGGAATGTTTGTATGGATAATCCTTCCTTGCACTTGCTAAATTGGAAAGCATCTCACTGATGGATTATTAGAATATCATCCATTGATAAAGCTGCCGTCTGCTAGCTGTCTGCTGGTGGGAACATTTAAGAGAGAGAGAGAGAGAGAGAGAGAGAGAGATACAGACAGACAGAGAAACAGACATACAGTCATGTACAGAGACAGAGACAGACAGACAGACAGACATGATGAGAGAGAGAGAGAGAGAGAAAGAGAGAGGCAGACATGCACAGGGAGAGAGAGAGAGAGACAGACAGACAGATAGACATACATACAGAGACTCAGAGACAGACAGACAGACATGCACAGGGAGAGAGAGATATATATAGATAGAGAGAGACAGACAGACAGACAGACAGACATTAATGCACAGAAGGACAGAGAGAGAGAGAGAGAGAGAGAGAGAGAGTGAGAGAGGGAGAGAGAGGGAAAGAGATTAAGAGTATAAGAGACAGACAGGAAGAAAAATAGTCAATATATATATATAGATAGATTAAGAGATAAAGAGGGAAGAGAGAGGGGATAAGAGATTGCATTACAAAGACACCCTTTATCCGTCTGATTCAAATATCTCTTTTGCCAGGAAATAGAGTTGACAATACCCTTTACTCATTCCTTTAACGGAAAAATATTTCTCAATAATAGATTATCCATTCCCTAATAGAGCATACCTGCGGGATTTGGGGAGGTTCATGAATATTAATTGTGTTTTGGGGGTAGCACTTGACGGAGGCCTTCCATCCCTTTCTCCCTGTGATTATAAATGCACATAATTTGCCCATTGACGTCAGTGCATGTAAATTTGTGCAATGACTTCTTTATTATTTAGAGGGTGTCTGGCACAAACCCAAGGTACCTAGTTTAGCACCCCCCCCCCTTCTCAGTCTCTACCTCCCTTTCTCTCTCTTTATCTCTCTCTCTCTCTCACTCTCTCTCTCTATCTCTCTATCCCTCCATCTCTCTCTTTTCTTTCTCTCTCCCTTTCTCTCCCTCTTTCCCATCTCTTTCGTTGTCACCTGCCAATCCAATCTCATCTCTTTGTATTAACCCTCTCCTCATCCACCCCCTCTCTATACAGTTTCAACCGTTATCATTTTCTGTATTTGTCTGTATTTCTTTCATGTACTCTGTCCTATGCAGTTTCCCCTCTTTCTCCCCTCCCCTTCTATTCCTTTCCTTTCCTTCCTCCTTCCATCCTTTCTCCTTCCTTCATCATATTTATCCCACTCTCTCTCCTCTTTCTCTTTGTATCCACCATCCCATCCCTTCCTTTTTTCTCCCCTTATCCCTGGTCCCCTTCTCCCTGGTCCCCTTCTCCCCTGTCTCCTTCCTCAATTCCTTTCATTCTGCATTCTCCTTTCATCCTTCAATCCTCTTTTTTCATCATCTCGATCCTTCACTCTTCAATTTCTTTCATTCCGCATTCTGTCTTCCCTCTCTCCGTCCTTACCTTCTCTCTATCTCCTTCCATCTCCATCTCTCTCTCTCTCTCTCTCTCTTTCTCTCTCTTTCCTTTCTCTCTCCCTTTCCCTCCCTCTTCTTTCACCATCTCAATCCTTCGCTCTTCTTTCCCTGTATCCCACGTTCCAATCCCATCTCTCCTTTGATCTCTTCCTTTACATTGCTTGCTGTTTAGTCAGTGAGATGTAGCGACGATAATATGAAATACGATGTTGCTGATTCAGAGATAGCGCTGTAAGCAAACTCAGTATGCAAGCCCAGTCTGAATATCAAATGGTCATCATCATTTTACAGATCACTGATAAAGTTCAGTCTCAACGCTCATGCATGATCAATGATTATATGATCACTATTACATCCTCAAATTGGCTATGAATACACTTTCTGTTATTCATATATTTATGATTCTATATATATGGTACCTAACCTGAGAAAAAGTGTGTGTATAGATGTGACACAATGCAAGAGGAGATTGCCAATTTGTTTAGGAATATAGTGACTTCGCTTGTGATCATTCAAATCAGATTTTTGTTACCCATGTTGAATTTTGTTGATTAAGATTCTCTTGGTTTTCAAAAGCCCATGTAATCGCATTCCGTTAACAATGTCTTCTCTCTTTTGCTTTCTTTTTCATGTATCTTTGTCCTGCTCTTTGCTCATCTTGCATCATTGCATCATTCTTAAAACAGGTAAGTTTATTTAAGTTTTAAAAGATTTAACCACTTCATGTTGTGGGCAGTGAACCCTGCCCCATATTTTCATATGTGAGCTGCAAATTGGGTTGAACAAAAAGGAGGTCATCTGTAATGTTTGGTTATGTACATAGAATACACAAAGTACAGTATGAAATAGTTCAGTACACTGTTTGGAATGAAATCACTCGTTTTAATCACATAGATTTCACACGAAACACGTAGACTGCTAATCGATACGATACACCATACCATAACATCCAGAACATCCTTCCCATGCCCAGCTCCATTTACTCATCAGTGTGAAAAATGTAGCTAACATGAAAAGGAGTGTATGGAGCAGCTGACATTGGAGTTTTCACAGAAAAAACAACTCGACAAAACCGATTGGTATTTTGACGAGCAAGGGAATCAGGTCGTAGGTCACTGTCACCTGAACAATAAGTTGCTCTCACTCATGATCGCAAGAGAATCCACCTATAATGCGATCCGTCATGTCCCTACGTGTTCAAAGCGCTTTGTCGCTCCCGACCTAAAATACTTTGGGATGATTGTTCCTTTAAATGAGGGGCAGGTGTTGTGTGGTTGGAATATCTTGTCTTGCCCGCGGCCAGAGAGGTTTTGACAGAGTAGGTATGGCTTCATCAGCTCGAGATTGCCAAAAAGCCAGCTATTTCTGATTTGGGAAATAAGTTCAAAGTTACAAATCGTGTCGTCATCAGCTTGAGACTAGACCTCGAAACTCGAAACTCAAGCTCAAGAAATGAGCTTGAGATATTTTGCTCAGCTTTCGCGTATAGTGCGAGTCTTTGAGCTGGTGAAGACGCACCGGAAAAATAGCGGGATATTTTGCAAACTAGACCAACATATCTTGGGATGATTATCTCCACCATATATCCCGCTAATTGCGACTGCTGGCTAATGAAGATGCAAATTAGCTGGAAAATGAAGATGCAAATTAGCTGGAAAATTTGTGATCGGGATAGTTAAAAAAAGCGGGTTATTTGGCAATCTTGAGCTGATGAAAACAGGCCTAGTGAGCGTGTTTCCATTAGTCTCAACATGGCCCGAACAAGCTCAAGCTTGAGGTGTGCATCTCAAGAAAAATGTCAGAGTTTGAAGCTCCCTGTTTCCACCAGCCCGAGTCCAACAATCCCCGCTTGCTTGTAGAATGAGCTTGAGCTTAAGTACGAATCATAAGATGAATCTCCACAATCCCGTATTGATCTCAATCTCAAGATTTTGTACCAAATCAGTGCGTTTCGAGAGAAAGGTCTGTTTGAATTTGCTTGTCTCCACTAGCTAAATTCAACAATCTCCACTCTCTTATGGAATTA
The DNA here is from genome assembly GCF_000002235.5 of Strongylocentrotus purpuratus. NCBI lineage: Eukaryota > Metazoa > Echinodermata > Echinoidea > Camarodonta > Strongylocentrotidae > Strongylocentrotus > Strongylocentrotus purpuratus. The sequence goes on from NW_022145604.1 coordinate 9,678,697, forward strand.
GCTCAAATTTCAGAGCATGCCATTGTGGAATATGTATTCATTGTGAATTTAGCTTGCTCGTTTGCCAAATAGTTGGCTATTGCACAAACAAGCCGTAATGTGCTTGGGGTAATACTAGCTTGAGCTGATAAAGATCTACTGTAGATTTGGACTCATTCTTTGCTCCTCATTTTCAATTTATCAATCTCGAATCCTTCCCATCCTCTAACTTCAACTGCTGGAAGCCAGAATACATTACTTTACAAAGAGAGCTAACACCTTTCTGGCTCTCACAGAAAATATCTTATTCTCCATGTTTCCACCGGTCAATCATTTGATGAGTTAATTCACCCGTCTCCTCTTCTCACCTCACCCTCTACAGTCACTCCATCTTCATTTCCTTCTTTGTCTTCTAATCATGTGATCTGTTACAATTTAATTATCTTCTAATTAATTTCTTTAATGTGTACCCTGCACTCAAGGACTACTAAAGCTTGTCATGAACATGGCAACTACAAAACTGCCATTTTTCTTTCTCTCTCTGTCTCTGTTTCTGTCTATGTCTGTCTCTTATATCTCTCTCTTGCTTTCTCTCTCTCTCTCTCTCTCTCTGTCTCTCTCTCTCAGTCTCTGTCTCCGTGTGTTTTTCTCATGTGCCTCTCTCTCTCTCTCTCTCTCTCTCTCTCTCTCTCTCTATATATATATATATATATATACCTCTCTATCTCTCTCTCCCTCTCTCTCAGTCCATAAATCTCTCTCTCTCTCTCTCTCTCTCCCTCTCTCTCTTTCCCTCTCTCTCTCTCCCTCTCTCCCTCTCTATCTTCTTTTCCCCCTCAATTTCGCTCTTCTCCCTTTCTCCCTCCTCTCTTTATATCTCTCTCCTTCTCTTTCCCCTTTGTCCTGTTTATCTCTATTTCCCCTTCAATAAAGAAAGGTCACCAACTATTAACTCTTTGAAGTGATGTGTGACATTCCAGCAGTTAAAATAACTTCCTTCAAAAGTGAATTTCCATTTTTCAAACACAAATGTTGCAAAAGTACATTCACCTTTTATTGAACAACAAGCTTTGGAATGTTAAGCCAGTCAAAAATAAATCTGATTAAAGATGATGATTTTTTTTTTTGTGTGGGGGGAGCGTCATTTCAAATATAATAACATTTCTGTGACCTACATAAGGGGAATCTTATATAGGGAGTGTATCTGAACATTGTGAAAATCATATAGTTAACGAAGAAATGAAACAGAGTGATATCGTTTTTTGCTTCAAACATGACACTAATGTGTCACAAGGCTTGGAGCCAGAAGGGCTTTAATTCATAATCTTTTACGCTCAGCTAACGCCTGTCTGGCTCTCAACAGGTGTCCTATATTCTTCTTTTTTTAAGAGGGTGGAAGTGGAGGTTGCCCCTCTTAATTATCTTTCTTCGAAGACCACCTCCTTCGATGTCCCTTCCCCCTTTGAAATCCCTTCCCTTTTGAAATCAGTATAATGTGGCCGTTAATACTTTTTCGTTTCAAATAACCAAAGGATGAGCTAGCTGTTTTCAAACATTGCAGGAAATCCTTTAGATGTCTCCCAAATTTCATCATAAGCTCTAGGAATGAGATCTTACTTTATAGCAGGCTTTTTCATCTGTGGTGGAAACTTTTGGAGGGGTTGTTTGGAACATTTTTGTTCATGTATGTGTCTGTTTTTCAAAGTCTTTCAACAACAACAAAAATCTTTTCTCTCAATGATGGATAGATTAAAGTTTTTCATCCCATTCAATGCATGACTTTCTACAACCGCTGTAGTATTTTCAGGAACTAATTCATGCCAGAGATATGTTTACCTCACCTGGGTTGAGTGTGTAAAATGTAGATTCATGTCTTGCCAAAGGATAGGAGTTCCTGGGACAGGGATTTGAACCCTGTTCCTTGTGGTTCAGAGTCCAGAGACTTATCCTCTAGACTGCAACAGCTCTCCTTGTTATCCATGACAAATGACAAATGATATGTGATCCCCTCCCCAACCCCCTCCCCCCCCCCCCCCCTTCTGAAATTGTTGACACTTCAGAGTTTAAATGAGAACAGAGCAACCCCATCGCATCATTGAATAGAAATGATAATATTAATAGAAATGATAAATCGAAATGATCAATAGAAATGACAAATAGAAATAATCGATAGAAATGATAAATAAAGATGATGAGTAATGGTGATGAATAGAAACAAGATATGTTTGAAAAGGTTGAGGAGATTCCAATGAAAGTCTGCACTTTTTCTTTTTACTGTAGTCCCACGTATTCAATTAGAGTGATTGAGATGCTCGCTGCTCGATAGCTTATCACACCCACCTACGCAGTACCTTATCCTAGCCACTTAAATGTATTCTTTAAAAAGTCAATGCACATTCTAATTTTAGTTCCAAAACACATGCTTCAGCGACAATTTCCTTTCGGTCATTGTCCTGCTCTATCTGTGTTCCTTAAATTATCCCAGACCAAATACTGTTCTCCCTGAGGGCCCTGAAATCATATTATTTAAACATTTAAACAAAAAATGAAATCATATTATCAATCATTCATTCACCTTCATTGTTTATCATGGCATTAAAGGTATGTCTCAATGGTTTTATGGCTGGTCGTCTATCTGAACAGAAACTAAGTAGACTGCATTTGGGGTTGTGTCCGCTCAGCAAGCACTGTTTTACTCACCGTGTCTGGTCGGAGTTTGGACGTGACAGTTGCAAATTGGCAGTAGTCACGTTACCGTCTCTGGCTGGGTGTGTGTGCCCATGGGATGAAGGGAGGGGGTAAAGTGGAGTTAGGGAGGGGTAAAGTGGAGTTAGGGAGGGGTAAGGGGGAAGGGTGATGTGGAGAGGACAAGAGTTCAATTAAGGAAGGATGGGGAAGCTCTAGTTTGGGTTACACGTTGAAAACTTCAGTAAAAGTCTGACAAATTGAGAGGGAGATAGGAGAACTAGAATAGAAGACAGAGAGAAAGAAAGAAAGATAGAGGGAGAGAAATAAATTTGTAAAATGACTCAGAGGAGAGAGAGGCAGGATTAAGGAAATGAGCAAGAGAGAGATATTCACAGAATAAGACATAAATTAGATGGAAACGGAGAAAGGAAGAAGACAGATGGAGACAGAAGAAGAGTAAAATAGGAACAGCCAGACGTAGACAGAGAGGAATAGAGAGAGAGAGAGAGAACGAAGAATGCGATGGCATCCAGGCAAGCCCCTTAGGGTGTTTAAACCATCCATGTTGTCCCATTGTTGTCATAACTGGCATGCTTTGTGCAGCTGTACTGACCATGGGCGCTGTAACCGAGCTCGTCACCCGACCCTCGTAATTGTGACAGATCGTGCCGCAGGTCGCAAGTCTCGGCAACGCAGGGTCATCGCAGGGAACGACTGATGAATCAGCCCTTAATGAGCAGGGATCATGGCATTTTCAACCCTTCTTTCAGTCTTTACCGGAGCGTTTGTTGTGTTACTAATATCCTTTGGCAAGACATTGATCTACATTTGCCACACTAAACCCAGGTGATTGTAAATGGGTACCTGGCAGGAATTAATTCTTTGAAATGCTAGAGCGCCGTAATGGCAGCACAGCTAACGCCGGATAATAATCACCAAGTTTGGAAGCGTTTAATAAAAAAAATATATATATAAAAATTGAGTATAAATATATTATTATTATTATATGAAAGAAAAAAATAATTCAATCTCATACATGTCATAGACGAATGAATGTTTACAATAATTCTTGCCTTTTGCAAATGATTTGTTAACAATATTCATGCCTATATGTATTTCCATTTTCTGTTTTATTTGGAATGGACTTAAAAATATTATTATTATTTTATTATTATTATTATATCATGATATTCTCACTAAATACATGAATGTTCAGTGTCATATTACGTATATCCAATTGTCTAATGCATCATTAACAGGTAGACATAGAGGAAACGAGGCCTGTCTCACTTACACCGGTTCCTTTCCAATCACCTTTGTAATAAGTATTCCCCAACAGCAGTTGTCTCCTGAAAGACAATATTCTCTTAGCTCCTTCAATAGATGTTCACATTATCTCAAAGACTGTTTTTAATCTGTCCTTTACCCAAGGCATTTAATGTTGTCTCTACCGTGAATATCTGTAGGCATATCACCATTAGCCTGATTTAGCTCAAGCTGGAGATATTATTGACGGGAAATCGTACCTTGATAGCAAACTACTCTAGAGGACAGCAGAAAAATCAGAGAAATAGAGAAGTGAAAGTGTGCTAAAGCTTTGCTAAAGTTGTATTTTGCAAACAAATTAATGTCCACCATGTTTTAGGCAAGAAGTTTTCACAAACTGCCAAAATGTTGTGTTGTAATAAACATGATTTGTTTATTTAGTGGCATTAAACTTTCATGAATCTTGACCATTTGATATATATTTTGCAGTAGTTTTGTGCATGCCAAAGTTTCTGGTGTTCAGTAGAGTGAGCTAGTTGTGATCAAAGTTAATATATCCCTACAGGATCAAACTTTGTCGGCATTTTGGACAAACTTAATTGGGCTAGTGAAGATGTGCACGGTGTCTCTGCAACCATCAGCTCTGGCCCAGATAGCCAAGCTGGATTTCAAGCGGGGGCTGTAATTGTGACATCTCATGCCGACGGCTGTAGTCCGATACGACAGGGGTAGAATGGGCTGGGTGAATGGTAGACATCTCTCTGTGATCAGGAGGGTCGTGCATCCGATACACGAGGGCAGACATCTTTCAGGCTTCGATGAGGTGTCTATTTATTCATGTTGTTGGCCGATTGGGATAATGAATGGTTTTGAGCATGAGGAGGAGGAAGAAGGTTTTGGCAGGAGCTCGTGAAGAAATGGTTTTTTGTTTCAGCCTGCAAGCATTCTTTCAAGACTAATACATTGATGAGGACGACTATGTCTGTTACTTCTTCTACTATTATTATACACTGTGCTGCTACAACTTTGTGTTCTTCTACTACTTCTACATCTACTGCTGCTTTTGCTACTACTTCTACTACTACTACCACTACTACTACTTCTACTACTACTATTACTACAATTACTACTACTACTACAATTACTACTTCTACTTCTACTCCTCCTCGATCCTCCTCCTACTACGACGACTACTACTACTACTACTACTACTACTACTTCTACTACTACTACTACTACTACTACTACTACTACTACTACTATTACTACTACTACTACTACTACTACTACTACTACTATTACTACAATTACTACTACTACTACAATTACTACTTCTACTTCTACTCCTCCTCGATCCTCCTACTACGACGACTACTACTACTACTACTACTACTACTACTTCTACTACTACTACTACTACTACTACTACTACTACTACTATTACTACTACTACTAAGACTGCTCCTCCTCTTCCTCCTCTTCCTCCTCTTCCTCCTCATACTGCTACTACTACTGCTACTACTACTACTACTACTACTACTACTACTACTACTACTACTACTACTGCTGCTACTACTACTACTACTACTACTACTACTACTACTACTACTACTACTACTACTACGACTACAACTACGACTCATGCTTCTTACTTATGCTTTATGTGAACACAATGTTGAAAATCTCACTGCCATTCTGCCTCAACAAGATTCAGATCGAAAGGTCGATCATCTTTACTTAAGAGAGCAGTCCCACGCATTGAAATCCATGATGGAAAATGAGGACGATATCTTCTGAGTTGATACCCTTGCAGCTGTTGTCTGTGGCAAAAGAGATAATGGCCTTTAAAAATGGTGTATTCTTCAGAAACATGGATTACAAATGCCCCAGTTTATTTGCCCCCAATCTCTTTTTTTTCTTTCTTTTAAATTTTCTTGATTTAATTCTTTTGACATATGTAGCAGGAGGGCCATGCAGTGCATCTTTTTGGTTTTTTTTTTTTCTCATTTGTAACGATTTGATTCACGTAATTTGATTTTGTGACTGACAAACACACACATATATGTGGACTTTTTTTCTCAGTGCCCGGACCACTCCCCCCCCCCCCCCCAAAAAAAAAGAAGAAAGATTAATAAATAAAAACTTGTACAGGCATGAGCAGAGTACACCTAAATATCAGATACATACATTTATGTAGAGAGAATGAAATGCTTGTATACTGTGTGACACCAAAGTCATACTGACTCAGACAAACAGACCAATTCTTATTTGTTTATACATTTATTCATTTATTTATTTCTGAAATTTAGACAGGGTGACTCGTTGTCACCAATAATGGTGGTCTTCAATGATGAACAATATTATTATGTTTTTTAATTTGCTTTTCCATTGTAATGTAATTGTTTGTTCAGTCTGGTTTCGGTCTTGTTGGTGCGACTGGGGTCTGATTATGTGTGTTTGCGTGTGCGTGTGTGCGTGTGTGTGTGTGTGTGTGTGTGTGTGTGAAGAGAGAGAGAGAGAGTAAAATAAAGAGAGAGAGCAAGAGAGAAAGAGAAAATTAAGAGCTAGAGAGAGAGCGAGAGAAAGAGAGAAGTATAAAGAGAGAGAGAGAAAGATAGAGAAGTGAGAGAGAGTAAGAAAGAGAGAGAGAAAGGGAGAGAGAGAGAGAGAAGTAAGAGAGAGAGAGAGCAAGAGAGAAAGAGAGAAGTAAGAGCTAGAGAGAGGGGATGCGAGAGAGAGAATGAGAGAGGGGAAAGTGACATCGACAGGGAGAGGGATGAGGATGTTGATGACAAACTAAAATCTAAGCATCAGGAAGAGAGATCATGTATATACACATGTTTTCTGTCCGCAGACAGGTGTCAGGAAGTGCTAGCTGAATTCATACAGATCAATCAATTGATTGGTTCCCCCATCGATTGATGATGCCTAGCTGAAAAAAACAAAATGCATATCCTATTTTTCGTATCTCTTTAAACAAACAAAATAAAGTTGTTTACTATCTGCCCATAGAAAAACAGAAATGCGTATCCTATTTTTAGTTTCTCTAGCTTAGATAGCGGAAAGACGATTGCGTGTTGTGGTTATCGGTGACGACGATTGAGGTACTCTATAGAAAAGGCAATGTTGAAGTGCATTTGATGAAATTCCCCAAACCTGTTTTCAAACTAGCCTGACAAAAACAGCAATCCATATCCTATTTTTTCACGTTTCTCCATAAACAACATGGGCTAATGATCAGGGTACCTTCTAGGAAAGTCGATGTTCAAGTGTACCGGCTGAAACTCCAGAAACCTGTTTACATCCTGATTTGAGAAAAATCGAAATGCATATTCTGTTTGTTGTTTCTCTAGTTTGAAAAATGGAAAGATGACAGCATGCTGTGGTTATGTGTTACGGCGACAATTGGGGTACATTATAGAAAAGTCAATGTTCAAGTGTTCTCTCTGAAATACCACAAACCTGTTTACAATCTGTCCTTAGAAAATCAAAAATGCGCATCCTATTTTTAGTTTCTCTAGTTTAAATAATGAAAAGATGACTGCATGTTGTGGTTATATGTGACGGCAATTGGGGTACTTTATTGAAAAGTCAATGTTCAAGCACAGTGGCTTAAATTCCACAAACCTGTTTTCAATCTTTTCCCAAGAAAAACATAAATACATTTGCTTGTCCCCAATAAGTATAATAATGCCAGGTTGCTGTGGTCACAAATGTGAACAATAATTGTACTTTTGTGTACTGGCTGAAAGTTAACAAGGATGCATACATACTGAAAAACTGTGCCCTACGTCAGTGGAGGGATTAGATTTTATTTTTGAGGATTGTGTTGTTATAGTTATAACAAATTCCCCCATGAAATAATTAGAAAAATTGATAAACAGTCTGTCATATTTGAAGAATTGTTAATGACAATCTGTAAAATGTACAGCCCTTTGATTGTCTCTTAAATGTTGTAGTATTATGTCTTTCAATTTTTAGTAAATTTCACCTTCATTTGTATATTTTCATTTTCAATTGTGGGGTGCATTCCAAAAAAACAAAAATAGAAATATTGTCAAAACACACACTACCTGTCTTTTCTGGAAAACTAAAATAGCTCTTCACAGGACATAAATAGCTATACTGATTAAACCATGATTAGATTATACTTTCCATTTTTTTTTCAGGATCGTTGCATGTATGGCACAGAAAACGTTGAGGTGTTACAAATTTGATAGGGTCTTGCTCTTTCAGAGAAGATATCAAATGGAAAAAAATAAGATACCGAGAGACAAAAGTGTTGTTCGATGACATAAACATGCACATACCTACTTAGCATTTACAGTTGAAAGCACGCATATAGCTATCGGGTTGGCATTTCCTTCTACTTTCTCCGATAATTTGTAATCTGTTTTGTCAGAAAGGTCCACAGGTGCAGCTCTTTTTTTTTGGAGGAAAGAAAAAATGATTAAAAAGGGGGAATTTGGAATCCCATCTGGCGATTGAAAGTTGCAGCTTGTCAAACTTGCAGACACCCTGATCAATCTATAAAACCACGTAGTCTACGGTGAGTGCCAGAAGGTCGTTGGGTAACTTTTACATAGAGTTGATGCTCTTCTTGGTTGCAGAGGACAATATTTTACGATGAGGACCAGAAGGGTGTTAATTCATATAATTTTACTCTGAGATCATGCTCTCCAGTCTTTTCAACATGATATTCTTAACAGGAGTCAGAAAGACGTCCACGTGAATCATTATGCATAGATGATGTTATATGTTGATTGCTAGAAAGATGTGAACTCATTCATTTAGAAAACCATGTATCAACTGGAAACAGCCAGAAAGGTGTTAACCCTTTTCTTATACATAGAGTTTCATATGATACCCTTTCCTTTTGCAGTATTTTGATGATAGGTGATAGAAGGGCACTGAGCTATTACTTTACATGGTGATAATGCCCTTCTATTACTTCTACTACTTCTACTATTGCTATATCTTCTTCTTCTACCTCTACTACTACTACTACTACTACTACTACTACTACTACTACTACTACTACTATCACTACTACTATCACTACTACTACTACTACTACTACTACTACTACTACTACTACTATCACTACTACTACTACTACTACTACTACTACTACTTCTACTTCTACTTCTACTTCTTCTACTTCTACTTCTACTTCTACTTCTACTTCTGCTTCTACTTCTACTTCTAATTCTACTTCTACTTCTACTTCTACTTCTACTTCTACTTCTACTTCTACTACTACTACTACTTCTACTACTACTTCTACTTCTACTTCTACTTCTTCTACTTCTACTTCTTCTACTTCTACTTCTACTTCTACTTCTACTTCTGCTTCTACTTCTACTTCTACTTCTACTTCTACTTCTACTTCTACTTCTACTTCTACTTCTACTTCTACTACTACTTCTACTACTACTTCTACTACTACTAGAATAATATGATTTCTTATTATTTCTCATATTTCTTGTTTTATGTATTATCATAAGGGGCTGGCCGGGTCTCAGAGTCTCAAATATTCCTCTGCTACCTCCTCTCAACATTTCTCTCCATGAACTTCCAACCTGGTGGTATTTGTTAGGGTTCAAAGATCTTCTTTTAGTACCATTTGTTAAGAGGGTGATAACATTGTTTATGAATGTCACTGTTTGGACTGTATCCAATCTGTTGGGGTCGCAGCTAGTCTGTTCATACTAGATTGAAACTCTTCCAAAGAAACGTTTAGAAGATCATCATGTAGCGAAAGGAGCATCGTAACGTCGGAAAACAAAGCTAGTTTTAAGCAGGTCACTTGATGTGACAGGTAGCCAAACATCAGTACGTGTTCATGACAAGCCCTGCCCATTTACAAACATTTTCATACATTATTACCGTGACTTGAGAGTGACCCTGATTATTCATTGAGGTTTCAGTCAATACCGATGCACAAACTTGAATTTCGCTTCACGGCATTTCATTACATGACATTTTAGAATAGTACGTTTAGACTAGGAAAAATGGAAGTACTTATCGTTAGATGGGATCGATGCTCGTATATAGCTTCATTTAAACGATGAAGTCTGTTTGTCTGAACACGGAGCCTGTGTTTGGACTGGCACAATCTCGTGGGGTTATAGCTAGATCACATGACCTCATTTCAATATTTGCCATCGAAGAGGGTGACGATACAAGTGTGTGTCACTTGTAATAAATTACCACTCGCTAACTTGCTAAAGCTTATGCACATGTGCATGCAGATATAGTTCAAATTATCCTACAAACCATGTTTACTTGTAGTTTGTTAGTATGACCTACAAAAGTACCCTAGGTTGATTCAGGATTTTTTTGGCGGGGCAGGGCGCCGTTCCCCCCCCCCCCCCCCCGAAAAAAAAGGACAAGTAAAAAAAAGTCTATTTAACATTTCAGGTACCTTTTCAAAGTTAAGTATCTGCTAGGTAGTTTGAAGGGGTACACAATAAGGGTATATTTTCCTTTTGTATTTCATATGCAATTTAGATTTACTGGAGTAAATTTTATAGCAGCATTGTGTTGATGTGGTAGGTCAATATTTATATTGTTTTTAATAGAAATGTTGTTGTGTACAGGGCAGAAGGGCGTAAATGGATGAGTGGACTGCTGGTGTAGGCTGAATTTTCAAGAAAAGAGCATTCCCAAGTTTCAACCATTGTCTGGATGCTACATTTTGCAGGTCGTACTTGTGACATAGTTATTAGTGATAGCTTACTACTTAAGCAATCAAAACTTGATGTCAGTTCCCTTCAACCTCTGCTTGCCACACTGTGATGTATATCAAAATGAACGTTTGAGTTTTAGATAAAAATGCCAAACCACTTAAAGACAAACGTGGCAAGATTTAGTTGTTATTGTTCCTTCAAATTGGAGAAGAATGAAGAAATTTAGAATTGAAACATCTAGTGCGGCTATCATAAGTAAACCTCATGTACTTCACAAGTACATGCACAATCGAATCTACTATTGTATCTACTATTGTACATTGTGTTGAATGTGTGTACTGTCGATATGATAATGATAATATGTGATAAGCATGATGGAATGCCCCATTCAAATATAGAGGATGTGTTTACATTACTGTGATTCAGTACACATGGGGTGGATCTAGGAATCTCTTTCAGGAGGGGGGGGGGGGGGGGGGGGAGGAAGGGGCACATGTCAAAACATTATTGACAAACACGGCACTAATCAATGTGTTCAAGCGAAAATCCATGTAGCATTCATGTTGTAGGAACACGCCAGCCAGATTGAGTTAAAATAGTTCTCGTATCAGCGTTTATCTGTTGCTATCATTTTCTTGATTACACCCCCCTCCCCCGTCAAATATATTTAGAAACAGGGGGTTAAGAATGGATTCATGGGCTAATGCAAGCGGGCAAGGTTAAGAACAGAATGATGTATAGCGCTCTGTCATTAAACATGAAACAGTTGCATTATGGGAGAGGAGGCGACCTGTCACTCACGTTTACTCATTATATTTGTTCTTATCTCTTGTTGCGTGTCGGAATGTGATGTTCGGTTGCGCTTGGGAATAGTTAAGAGGGAAGGGGGTGCACGATGGAACTACGACTAGATATATTCTGATACAAGTTCAAGGGTCGACTCAATTTTAGAACAAAAGGAATTTTCTCAAACAAAATCATGTGAGGACAGAGGAATCCTGTACTTATAGGAAATAGCGCAAATCACTAGGTAAGATTTTTTCTTTTGCCACAAGAGTATATATCTCCCCATTGGGAATTTATAGAATTAAAAAACAGCTTAAATTTTCTTTAAATAAACTTTTGGAGATTGTATTTTTGTTTGTGCTTGCTTGTCTGGAACTTTTTTGGCTTATGCCTCCCCCACCCCCATACACCCTTGCATCTGTTACCTATATGTCTACCAGTGCTTCAAATTGCTAGTGTTAGGTTCTTTATCTTCCCTCTCTATCTCTCTCTGTATTTCTCCCTCTTTCTCTCTCTCTGTCTGTCTCCTCTCTCTATCTCTCTCTATCTCTCTCCCTCTCTTTTCTCCTTAGATCTCCTATACCCCCCTCCCCCCCCCCCAGCTACACACAACATTGTATCATTTCCCTATACTGGTTCTTAATTCAAACTGCATCAAATATATATCTTCTCTGACTTTCCTTGAATGACGTCTCTCTCTCTCTCTCCCCCCCTCTCTCTCTCCCTCTCCTTAGATCTCCTATACCACCCCCCCCCCTCACCTACACACACCATTGTATTATTTCCCTATAAACCGGTTCTTAATTCAAACTGCATCAAATATCTTCTCCGACTTTCCTTGAATGACGTCACTCCTTCTCCCCCTGGTGGAAGCCGGAATGATTAATTACTGTGCTGAATTAGGCCCATTTGCATAGAAATGAAAAATGTGTGTCCTCTGCGAGCCCTCCATGCATCAATTGCTCATCATTTGTCTTTCATCATGGGGGGGGGGGGGGGAGTGAAGGAAGGTGCAGGGATTCTGCGATTGAAGGAGAAGGAGAAGGGGGATCTAAACGCCCCCTCTCTTTCATGTTTTTTTCTTCTTTTTGCTTTCTCTCTATTTTTCTCCATGCATCAATTTGTCTTTCATCATCGAGGGAAGGTGCAGAGATTCTGGGATTGAAGGAGAAGGAGGGGGAATGAGGGATTGATTCCCCCCCCCCTCTCTTTCTTTTTTTGTCTTGTCTCTTTCTATCTTTTTCTTTCTTTTTGCTTTCTCCCTATTTCCCCTGTTTGGGGAAAAGGGAGAGGCAGAGATTTTGGGGTGAAAGAGGAGGGGGGATTGAAGGATCCCCATGTCTTTCTTGCTCTATGCAAGGATGCCTCCCACTCTATCTCTGTCCCTGTCTCTCTCTCTCTCTCTCTCTCTCTCTCTCTCTATCTATCTATCTCTATCTCTCTTTCTCTCTCTTTAGTTTTATTTCTTTCTCACTTTTTCTCCATTCCTTCTCTTTTTCTCAATCTTCTGTTTTTATTTATAAACATCCATTTTGTCTGCCAGTCGGTCAGAATGCCCCTGTGACTCTCCTGGTTATAAATTTACCCCTCTCTCTCTCTCTCTCTCTCTCTCTTTCCCTTCTTTCTTCCTCTTTGTATGTCTCTCTCCTGTCACTTCTTCCTTTGTTTCGCCCTATATCTTGCTGCTGCCAAACATCGAGGAGGCTACTCTATTTTTTAAAAGTGTATGACATAGCTCCCTTCTGGCTCACATATAGCAGTCAATAATAATGTTTTATCACCAATTCCCAATCGAAATTTCCAATCAGTGATTGATAGGAGTGATTCATTCAAGATTACATTGTTTACTGAGTGCCAGAAGGACGTTTACTAACAATCATGTTACAGAGTTAAGGCCGTTCTGGCCCTCAGCAGGAAATGTACAAGATGGCGCATCTGGGTCAGTTTTCCTCCCCCACAAAGTTAGAGTACATGTTAATATTCATAGATCCATAATTGTAATGTGATTTGGCAGATACTAATTTTCTCATATTAACAGAGTAAAGTTGCTCAATTACAGCACGGTAGGTGATCCAAGTCTGATGGTTAGTCTATTTGTTCAGACTTCATTCCAACCATCTGTTCCTGTTGAAAACAAAGCTGCATGTATAGGAAGCATGTCTAGCAGTTAACCGTTAACCAGATAGTATAATGTGCAAGAAAAACCTGTTAATTTCCTTAAGGTTTCAGATTCATTCTAAATTCAATTTTTTTTTAAAGTAACTACGCTAAAAAAAGTTTTTAGAGTAATTTAGGTTAACAGAAATCTCTGGACATTATATCATAGTAATGGAATTATGCAAAACACACTTTTCCATTATTATAAATGTCTTGTTTTCATTCAACACTGTGTACTATTAGTTTTGAAATAACTATCCTGTACCAGACTTCTTAATAGGAGCACTAGTGTTAGAAATTTACCTGTATGCAATCGTTTTATATTGTAGATAAATCTTAAATGATTTACATTCAAATATAACTAATTTATTTCAAAACAATGAATAAGCTAGAGTGCCTTGCAAAATGATTAGAAATATATTTTCTGCTGCTGAGTAAGCAAAATGTCTTCTTTTCAGTGCCGTAATCATCAAAGGTCTGATGTTGTAGACTGTGTGAGCCATCATATGAGTTATTCTGTCATGCATGGGATCCCTCAAGGGTCAGTGCTTGGTCCTATCATGGTTTCACATGGCTTGTCATGGAATAAGCTTTGATATGATATGAAGATTTTATAATTAGTGTCTGCAACCATACTGTATTGGGAGAATAACAGAGTCTTTACAGGATAAGTAGAATTTCTTTGTGTTTTGGAAGTTTCTTGCATTAGCAGTAAATGTAGTAAAGTATTAAAGGTTATAGAAATGGAAATTGAGGAGAATTTAAAGGTGGAAACTTAGCAATGTCATGAGTATGAAACAGTTCAGGGGTACAATAGTATTGTTGCATTTGTAATAATAGAATTAGAAGAATTTGAAGGTGAGGAATTACTGTTAGTATGAATTGTTGAAGTAGCAATCATACCAGCAGCTATATATATAATCTAGTACACTGTAGATCCTTGGTGATATTTATTTCTAGACATTAGTTCTTGTTTAATAGTAAGCATTATTAAAGTGGAAATTTGTATATATAATCCAAGCAGTGCAATTTTAGGTAATATTTGTACCAGCAAAAAATAGTTAAACCGGAGCAGTGAGCAATTTCACTCTCGAGAGCTACAATAATGCTCTCGTAAATCGAAAGAGAGCTCTATTATAAAAAATGAAGAACTTTGATATCACCGTGAGAAAATCACAGTTATACAACACGAAATCCTAAAAGAGCTCTTGCAGACAGAAAAGTATATTGTACACTGATCTGTACAAACTAAAGCACTGATATTATGCATGCATCCTATACAGTTTCGTGAATTATATGCACTGCAACAATTATTATGCAAGTTACGTACACTATACATCACGATCCACTCCTATCTTTATGGTCAGCCGGCAATTTGATACCAATCAATTTACCCTCCATTTTCCTTTTCTTACCCATTGTTTATAAGTCATTTATTCTGCCCCTAATTGCACCGGCAATCTCTCCCAGCCTCTAAGAAAAAAATCAAGCTGATAAAAATGCCTGATGGAATAATTAATGCTCGTTACAGGATAAAGGTCAGATTCAGAATGACCTGATTGCGTCTACAAGGGTAGCTGATTATAAACATAAAACACCATAAACACAAGCAGTAGCGTGTTTTCTTCGTGTGTACGGCCTATATTCTGTTACTCAAGAATTTGCTATTGCAGTCAGACTGTACAATACGGCATTGCGTTATCCCCTGTTACGAGTAAGTATTTAAGGTTTAGAGAATCTATAGCACGTACGTTTGAGAAGGGTGGGAGAGATCGAATGGGAAATGAGTAGGGGAAGGAGAATGGTACTGTGAGTGGTACCATTAAGAAAGTATTGAAGCGAGAGAGGGGGAGGGGGAGGGGAGGGGGAGAGAGGGAGGGGGAGAGGGAGAGGGGAGTGCATTGGAAGGGGGTGGAGGTGATAGAAGGCTGAAGATGGATCAAGTATTCTCGAACAGTGTGATTACCAAAGTCTATGGATATAACACTTAGACTAGAGAGAGAGAGAGAGAGAGAGAGAGAAAGAAAGAAAGAGTGGGAGGGAGGGAGAGGAAGGAGCAAGAGAAAAATTGCAGGAAAGAGAGATAGAGAAAGAAAGAGAGATAGAGAAAGAAAGAGAGAAAAAAGACATAGAGAGAGAAAGAAAGAAAGAGAAAGAGAGACTGATTAAAAACATTTCTCTACATATACCGGTAGCCATGTTTCACTTGTGGCAGTAACGGCCTTACTGCACGCAACAAACAAACAAACCAACCACTCTAAAGCCTTTCTATCATGAAAATTGGCTATTATTGGCTTAACCTGACATACTTTCGTGACTAGACTTGCCGACTTCATGACCACAAAAGGAATGCTTGCATGCTCTGAACCCATTGTGTTACCCAGCTTCACCTGGTAATGTATATATTTTTGTTCATTAGTTCAGATACCTGTACTTGTGTGAAGTCATGTGATGAAGCCACAAAGCATGTAATTGGATATGCATGTCTCCAATATCACACTTTTCTATAGGCTAGTCTACGTCGCAGACCACGAATCGCACACTTCATGTGATTCTTTCCATGCCTCTGAAAGGTTAATATGATAATGTAATGTTTTTGTAAGTTACATGTACTTTTAAACATTGCATACCTTACCTCTGAGTGTGTTTTTTAAATAAATTAGGAGGAAAACGTTTCTTATTTACTTAACAATATATTTTGATAGGCAAATACATGAACAATTATACCTGTGCTTTAAAGCCCCACTGCACTACTTATAGCTACTTGCACCCTCTATAGCAAACAATGCCTAATCAGTACCTGTTGGTCCCCCATGATCCCCTTTTCTTATATATATTAATTGAGAGCTGATTTGATGAGATAACCACCTGTCAGTGACCTTGCAGGGACCTTGCAGGGAGGTTTAATCCCCCTGGCCAAACTAGTTCAGACAGGCTTTAATTAACAATATTGGTTGGAAATTACATGCAAAGCTGTACTTGTGCTCTATGACAATAGAAGTGCATTAATGTTGTAAATATATGTTATCATACATCCAATGTCATAGACTTTTGAGCAATATATTTAGCAGATCTAAAGGTAATTTGCATGTAAGTGTGAATTGGAGAAAGAAAAAAAACCCTTAGTTGTTCTGTAGAGTCATTGAAGAGTGCAGATGAAGAATTTAAGATAAACTTTAGTACTGGTAATGCGATTGCATTGTGAAAGAAAAGGTGTGGAAAGGATCAGAAACAGTTGATCATGTAGCATGTAAGTATTGGTGTGCACTGCAAGGTTCTGGAGTAATCAAAATCATAATAAATTTGACCGAGTCTTGGTAAAGTAACAAGCACTGTACACAGAAAGCTATATATGGGACAACACACATGGTGTCGGGGCTATGCTCATTACTCAGCCAGTATACATTTTCTTCCAAAATTGTTTGGCACATGTCATTCATTTGTAATCTTGAACATTCAGTGTAAGTTTCGTTTGATTCTGTGAGAATTAATTTTCTCTCTTTTACCAGAACTGGAGTTTATCTTTAACCCCCATCTTGTAAACCAACCAAAACAGGTACATGTAAAGCTATATGTTTGCATATGTGATGTAAGTGCGCCATGCAACATCAGATTTATGAATGAAGCAATCTGACCAATTCCAGTGGTACAATTTACCTGGCTCTGCATTGCCAATTTGAATCTAATTGACAAATTGAAAAGTTCCACTTTATAAATTGCTCCGACTTGATTGATTGACTAGGAAAGTACCTATATCTGTCTGAGACCTTGAAGAAAAAAGAAATGGCATGACATAGCATTGAATTTTGACTTCTTTAATTGTATCAAGTCTATCTCAGTCATAACTAAGGTTGAGGAATATTTTCAAAGAGGGCACGTATCTTCCCTCAAGAAATGAATAGTCTGATGTCGTTAGGGAGACACCATAGAAGGTAGAAATCTGCGTAAAGATGAAATCAAGCCCCCACGCGCGATCGAGAGAACGATCGCAGCGAAGTCCCTGTATTCATCATTTTATTTTGCGTCTGTCGTTCCAACAAGATTGATTCGTCTGGAGCGGGGTATTCTGCCGTTTGTAAATCACTGCTAAATTGGCAATGTGTTTTGGCCACATTTCAAAAGCAATGGCAGTTTTCATCTGTCAGCCAGCCTGATGAATGAGATTATTGCTGAGCGGAAATCTATATATTTTCTGGGAGGGATGCAAGTTGTCATTCAAACAGGAGTAGGTTAAAAAAAAAAGAAGCCTGCAAATGCAATGCCTTTGCAGATTGCATGCACACATACAAAATGTGTCAGTTTTGAAGTTTGAAATAGCTTATTTTTATGTCTGAGCATATTTCTACATTGTCCTTGCTTCTTTGTAATCTTCTGTGTGGGGAAAATAATGATTCCTGTGAAAAATTATTGAAAATCAAAATAAAGAACATTCAGCATTGATTTCCTTTTTATTTTGAGACAATTTTGTTGTCATGCCCATCTGAAACAGAGGTAATTTAAAGGAAAAAAGGGGCATAATTTTAAAAAAAGGACATGTACAAATTTCCTTTTAGGTTTTAAATTTTTAAGGGGTGCACATTTTTGTGTATTTTATCGGTACTAGTGTTACTATTTGTTACTGTTTGAGTTTGGTATAATATTAATTATCCAAGAGTCCAGTATGAGTTTTGCAGGCCTAATATTCAATGGGAGTAAGGTATGAGTGGGGATTTAAGAAGGGAGGAACTGGCCTGATATTCACCCGATACCCCACCACTCCTTCCCCTTCTCCACCACTCCTCCCCCCTCCCCCCCCCTCCCCCCCCCCCCCCCATTCTCGTCATACATTTATATGTTCTATACTGCTCGAGCTACCTTTAACTTTGGATAGACATATATTCCCTACAAGGTTTCTGGTTGTTTAGGTCTGTGTTGGGTCCTGTCACCAGACCAACAATAGAACTCTTCTGCGTGTAGATCCAGGACCTATTCATTCGAAAGAAGAAGGGGAATTCTAACCTTCTGCATTTAGGTCCATACCTATTCATTTACAAGAAGAAGAGGCGTTCTAACCTTTTGCATGTAGATCCCATTCAAGATGAGGAATTCTAACCTTCTAAATGATTCGGAATAACAAAAAGAAGGGGGAGACCATAATTATTCAGTTCTGGCACTCCAAGGCATGTCAAATCATGTGGAAAAGGGGCTTAAAAGTTCACTCTGGGGGCACAGCTTTTGGAGTCCAATAGGCGTGGCCGGTGGTGTCTGGTGTTACCCTAGCTGCACCCATCAGAAAGGAGTGATAGGAGGGCTTCATGATCAACAGGTACTGATACATTAATGCCATCAGTCGCACATATGTAGTTGGTCTTTTTAAGTTGAGGTATTAAAGCCTGTCTACACTAGTTCAGCCAGGTTTGCAAGGTTACTGACAGGTGGTCATCTCATCAATTCACCTTTCAATTAACATAAGAAAAAGAGGATCATATAAGGGACCAACAGGCACTGATTAGGCATTGTTTGCTATATAGAGGGCGCAAGTAGCTGTAAGTAGTGTAGTTGGGCTTTAAGTGAATACTGGCTCTTACATAGGAATACACCTTCCACTCAAATACATGTAGCCAAGACTTTTACCCACCACCTGTATAGAAAGACTACCTGTCTATAAATACATTATCTGTACTGTTTACATGTACTATTAAAATAACTCTGTTTTATGATACTTATTTCATATCTGTTTATCTGAATTTAACCCAAATTTACTTCTAGTAATTGATACAACTACCAGGTACCGGTACGCTACCAATTTCACTACTGAATCCTCTTACTCCAGTATGGTAATGGTTTAACCAAATTCCTGACACCTTAAACCAGTCACTATACCAGACCTTGACTATAAACCTAACCTAAAACCCAGTTACTTTCCATATTTCAAACCACTATCTTTGATGAAATGAAAGCTAGTGTTAATTGCCAGAACGTATGCTGGGTCAAATACCTACCGGTAGGTATATACTCCACCTGTACTCTACTTCATTTCTGTTTGGGCCTCGACTAATTCAAAGAGAACAATATCCCTACAAAACTAGAAATATCGTGTCAGAGACACCGTCCATAGGAAGACATTTTGTGCTTCAAATGAGCACAAAAAACAAGATCAGGAAGCTACAACGATCACATTGTGTTTTCAGATGACCTGACATGCTCATTATGATGAACTGATGCAGAATAGATTTGTGATCTGTAGTAAGTCTTCCCTATTTTCCACAGCTTATATATTAGGTATGTTCGCAGGGCACCATCGTAGTTTAAAACTTCAAGTTTGTGAAACCTCAAAGTTTTAAATTAAAGACTCACTAACAATGATGGGTTCACATGGCATCGAAAGCAATGACTGCTTGAGGTTGTAAACTACAAGCTACCCCTGTAGCATGCAGTCATTGTCACTAGAAGGTAGCAAAACTTTGAAGTTAATTGCGTCTGCATTGCACATGATTTTGGGTGAGGACCCCCTGCTCATAGTTTTCATAATTACCTTAAGATTATTTCTATTTCTAACTATAACTTTGTGGAAACATACCTGTGGACGCATGGTCTTAACTACAAGATAAACTTTTGCAGTTTATAACCACAAGCTAAACTTGAGACTGCCGTGTGAACCTTGCTATTGCAAATGCTGCTAAAAGTTTTCCCCACTGGCCCGAGAGATCATTGACTTTTAATGCCTGCTCCTGTGTATTGTACAATCTTTTTGAATGAGAAATGGAGACCTTGCACTAACGATCGATGGCCCTATAACAAGCCTCTTGTTTTCCTTGTTGGAGTCTAGTTTGGTGATCTGACATTTGCTCTAGTGACATTTGCTCTGGCCGTCGATTGCTCCGGCGACATTTGTGTTTTGCTTCGTGTTTTACTTGCCAAAGATGTAGGGTTTATGATTAGAGGTTGCAGTTAGTGGGTTTTAGGTCATGTTTAGGGATGAGGGTAAGGATTAGGCAGTTTTATTTTAGATAGAGTGTTGGGTTCAGATTTGAAATTTGGGGTTCTTTTAGTCTTACCATGGAGCGATTGATTGTTGCAGGTGCACGTTCTCTTATGTAAGCTGTAAAACAGGCTACATTCATCCTAAAAAATTAAAGTCTCTTCTCACACAGCTCATAAGAAAATATAGATTGTCTGTATGTT
Organism: Strongylocentrotus purpuratus; assembly: GCF_000002235.5. NCBI lineage: Eukaryota > Metazoa > Echinodermata > Echinoidea > Camarodonta > Strongylocentrotidae > Strongylocentrotus > Strongylocentrotus purpuratus. Next base: position 9,699,429 of record NW_022145604.1, read on the forward strand.
CATGTAGTCATCAAAATACAGATGCGCCTCAGTGTAGAGCCATTAATCTAGGACGGGTTACTGAACCCCACATAAGTATTTGAACAATTGTAGTGAACTTTTGTTTTGTTAAATTGGGCATTGACTATTTTCCGTAGGAACAAACTTTACGGTACAAGCATCAATTTCACTTACAGGCAGATGATGTACCTTATCATAGTCCACAACACATGCAGGGGCGAATCAAGGATTTGGGGAAATGGGGAACACAATGTTCAAACAATTTTGTGACAAGCATAAACAAAAACAGCTACACAATAAAGTAGAATAGAAAAAATTCTAACCAGGAAGAAAAGGATGAGGGAGTCTTAACCTCAAAAAGAGGGAGGGGGGAATCATAATGGAGTTGCATTTTTAAGGTATGTAGCCCAGTTTTCAAAAGGGAACACATTTAGGTTGTGCCCCCTTTTAGTGCCTCCCCCCCCCCCCCCCCTTCCCTCGCATCGCTCTTTCCCCGGCATCTACCGGTATCAGCAAAAAAATATTGTAAAACCTGACAATTCTGAGGTTGAATAAGTCTTCTGCAAGGAAGAATGAGCAAAACATTCTGAACTATGCAAATAGTTTTTGTTACGTTTCTCTGTTTCATCGGCTGTTATCAAGAAGTGCATTAACACAGAGTTAAGTCCCCTTCTGGCTTTCGACCCATAATTTGACGTGTACTAATAGTTTCTTACACCTCAGTAGTTTTCAACTTATGAAACCAATCTTGAAAACACTTTACCTCTACCTGTCTTTCTCTCAACACCTTACCTTTCCTTTCCAATTATTTTCTCCATAAACACTTCCCTTCCCTAACACAAATTGTGATCATTGGGTCAGGCAACTCGCAATGATCACGACACCTTTATAAGCCTATAATGTCCCATGAAAATGGAATTCGCAGGCGAACTGTCATTTTTCTCTCCATTTCCTCCCGTTTGACTTCAGGAATAGAAGTGTGTGTGTTTTTTTTCTTCTCCTCTGTATGTGTGTGGCCTGTAAATCATTTTGCCATGAATTTTCAAAGCTTTTTATCACTTTCCCACTCCCCCGTACCTGACAGGCTGACACTGATGCGAGAAAAGTAGCAAAAGTGCGCTCCTCTCACACTCGTTTTTCACGGTATCGGTGGGAAAGGGATTTCGTCTGAGATACAAAAGTTAACAAGTCATCTGTCAAGTGCCAAAAGGGCATCAACTCTTTGTGGAAATAAGAAGCAAGACCCTTGCAGCTCTCGCTTAGCAGATGAAAGGTTGATGTTTAAGTTAATTTGTAAGGAGGACTAAAGCAGCGGTACGTGGTCTGGATCGACTATTTGTTTCAAGTAGCAACATATATCTGAAACTTGACTATTGTTATATTCACACAAAAAATGTGCTATACTTTTTGGCAATTGACAGCTTATGATTGCACCTTCGATTGTTCGTTTAAAGGATACATTATGATACCAAAATTTAATTGAAAGTTTGTGTTATTTTCTTACCATTTTGGTCAGAAGTCTTACTCATATTCACTTTGGGTCACTGTATAGGAAAACTGATAGTATTAGCTCATTGTCTATGTACATTCAAATAGAAATGTAGTTAATGTTTTCATTCTTGTATGTGAATAAGTAATCCACATTTGGAAAGCTTTTAAGTCAAGGCAAGTCCAATTGATACGTCCTTCAAAAAGAAAGGAAAGTACTAAATTAATTTTTCATACTACGGGCCCGGTGAGTCCTTTAATTGAACTTGGTCCTACGAGCTTTATAAAGAATCCAGAAAGAGTGCATGGAAATATTCCAACTCCATTCAAAGTGCAACTCAAGGGGACAAAAATAAGTCATCTATTTACTATCAAGACCTGATACATTCTGTTATTTGAAAACAATATGGTGCTTACGTCTTTCTCCAAAGCGGCGAGAGACGTCGTCGTAAGACGGGGTCGCGGAATAGCCGAGTTTGACAGGCAGGGCCCGTGTTTGTTTGCCGTCTGTCCGTACCGCTTAGATCCCCATCAGCCCAGAGCTAGCGGCCTGGGTTATGGATCATCTTCGGATGGTCCCTGCTGTTAGGATCTTCAGCGCCGAGATGGTCTGGAAGAATGTGACAGCAGAGCACTATTGATGAACTTTATTAAAGGCCTCTCTTAACACTTGAAAACTAAGAGTGGGCTTTGTCGGATTGCTCTCAAGAAGAGCAAGTCTTGCGAGAGCTCAGAGCTTTAGCACCAAGATGCTGTGAGGGAATATGTACTGTTGCTGAAATGTAGACTCTCATTCACACTTGAAAAATAAGAGCGGTCGTAGCTCTCTTCACCTTTCTCCGTTGTTCAGAACCAGCAGTTATTGGTTATGAGTTGGCCCACTATACATTGTTCTTCATTGTTGATATGTTCATGATAGATTGTAGAACAGGCTCTATTCCAAAACTATAGACCCCATTCACATTAGGATGGTAAGAGCGATCTCCTTTTGTATTTTATCATGTCTATGTTGAATTAGAGCTATCCATGCCTTGAATCTATTCAACATTGTTTTCTTTAGTATTTGTTGTTTGAAAGCTTTAAATGTTTATTATAAAGCTTTGCAACATTCCAAATGCAAGTCTCTTTTTCAGTGTGTAATTGGTTTTTTTTTTTTAACCGGAGGAGCCTCATAGCTACAATGCTGTTCTCCCAGAATTAAGGCCCTGAGATTATTAATACCCCGGCAATTGCCAGCTACCCATTTACTCCTGGTTGTAGAGTGGCAAATGTGGATTAATGTCTTGCCAAGGGACATTAGTGCTGGGCTGGGATTTGAACCCTCAACCTGTAGATTGGGAGTCAAGTGAATGAACCACTAAACCACTACACCTTAATATTTCTTGAGTGTCTCTAAATATCCTGTTCTTTGTCTTTTGTGTGAATATTTCTTGTTTACATATTCTCTTTATCACCTACTGGGATATACTTCTCCTTCTTTCTGTTTTAATTGCCTCCTACCCCGATCTCTAAGTACAACATCCTTGATTTCTCAGCCTGTTAGACTTGACCTAACAGTGGTCTATCAGAAGACGACAATGTAGACAGCAAGAGAGAGAGAGAGAGAGAGAGAGAGAGAGAGAAAGAGAGAGATAGAGAGACAGAGAGAGAAAGAAAGAGAGAGAGAGAGAGAGAGAGAGAGAGAAACTGGAATATAAGATTGATGGGAATGAAATGTACTTATGCCAGTTTGGAATTCTTGAGATATCTTTAGGTTGAGGTACTGACAAGCACGCATCCACGGTATGGCGTCTCTGAGAAGTAGTGCGACGAGATGTGGGGGCCATCATCTTCTTCCCCCATGTTCAGACTACTAGAATTGATTGTATAGCTATACAAGAAACATATAGATATGCGATAAGGAATGACCCTTTTTTTCTTGTCGTTGAAAGAAATGTTGTGAAAAGGTTGTGTAGCGAAAGACATGTTTGAGCATCCTTTCAAACGAAAACGCAATAAAGAATCAGGGCTTCGCGCTCTCGTCTGAACCTAATATTGTACAAAAATTGTTTGAGAAAATTATTGTGAGTGCGCCCTGATGTTTGGCCGACTGTCGTCTTAATTGACCTCTTCGAAACCATTTTTTATACAGTGTTTCTTGATACGATATTGTCTTTCAAGTGTGTGCGTATGCTAATTTTAATAGCTGTACGATGATTCTTCATATGACGTTTCTTTATACGAGTTTCATATAAGTTTCCTCCAGTGTAAACGGGCTACTCATCCCAGAGCTGATGAGTGGGGAGGGGACGCTAGATCAAGATGGCATACTGGCGATCACTCTTAATCCTCTTCACATTTGCCGATCTACATCTTCCCCTTCCCAGACTTAAGCAGTCTGACAGACGAGGTTTTGAATTCTCCTGTATGGAAGCATTGTGCTATGCCAGACAAGCTCAGGCAATGACATCTTTCATGTCGGTGATGGTCTTTACAAGATAATGTTTAACCATTCAAACATTCATTTTATTTTCATTATTCCACTTCATGATAATATATGTAGGTTTATACAAGACTGTTTTTATATGCAAGACCTAGATCTGCCGACAGTCAGAAAAACTTTAAGCTCTTGCACTTGGCAAAGGAATATTGATGTTGCATCCCATACAAGAAAAACAAAACAAAGATCAACATCTGACACTTTTAATCCATTATTGGATTATTGCATAACAAAGTAGATGTACAGAAATTATTATAACCATGCATCTCTACTCAAGATTTAACCATCTTCTATCAAGAAATGAAATCGCTATCATATCTATTCTCCAGAGAAAGGATGAGATTATATAAAATTCATGAATCAACATATTAAAGAAGGTAGGACGAAAATAGCGGGAAATCTCGGGAGGTCATAAATGCATTAATCCTATTTCTCCACCCCTAAGGCTGATAAGGACTGGAGAATATGCCACATCAAGTCAGTGTTTAAACATCCCCCCTTTCAGACAAACAAAATTCATTATATCGCTGTATAGTAATAGCTATACAATAATGTATTACTTTCCTTCTAGTCTGAATGCTGTATCAAGAAACGTAATGTAGGGAAACAGGGTTCCATTTTTATCTGAACGTACTATTGTAATGAAAAGAAAACGTAAAATGGGCGGGGCTTATGGGGAGTGCAAAGTGATGATTGGTCAGCTGTCAAAACTATTTCTTTATACAATGTTTTATCTAGTCTGTACGCCCCTTTGCTTTACACCGATTCATTTAACAACATTTATTTATACAGCATTTCTTTATACAAGTTTCTTCTAGTCAAAACGGGGTCATCAGAGTTTTTACCTTAACAAATTCTATTCACGGTCTGAACTGTACCTCCTTTTGCCAATAAATTGCCTCTAAGTGCTGTCGTCTGTCTCTAGAGGGAGTTTGTCAGATTGGGGGGAAAAGTCAGTGTTATATATTTGTCTTTTTATTTCCTTCAACGTCCCCACGTCATGGAGATTCTTTTGGTCCCATCATTGGCTTAATTGAATTGTTCAATGGGATGAGAGGGAGGAAGAGGGAGGAAGAGGGAGGAGAGGGAGGGAGGGAAAGAGAAAGGGGGGAGAAGATTTGCCGTTCGACATTTTACGCTGAACATTCAACCTGGCAGGTACAAATTGCTTGAGCACAGCCTGCCATCGTCTGTTTCATGTAAGGTCTGGATTTAGACTATGTGGTACCCTAAAGAGAAGGATGATTATAGTAAAAGTAGAATTCTAGTAATTCTAGTAATTTCAGTGACAGTAAAAAGTCAAATTTGTTAGCTCAATCATTCTTTTTAGTTGTATTTAAACAGATATCATATCAGAAAATCATAACGTGAAAATGAGTACTTTTGAAATGCCCCCATATTCAAAGTAAAACTAGAAATGGCTTAAAAGCTGCCAAATTTTGATGCGACACGTGTGTGTAGTCCCATTTACATCTTATTGTGTATCTTAGTGTGTGATATTTCAATAAGATTGTGCCAATTTCTATTCGTTTTGCCGATTCAAAAACCCTGCAGTACATAAGCAATTCTGTCCTGCATCGATCATTGATCTTTTCCTACCGAGTGTATAACTTCATGAACGTTTTCTTCAAGTATTTTGGATTTGAGATTGAAAGGGTGAATAACCTTGACAGACAAATCTCAAGATGAATTTTTGTCTGAGAGGGACTCTTCATTTTGAGGACTCTACAGCGAAGGTCTCTGAACCTCTGTTCAAACTTCATCTCCCTTTTTCATCCTCCTAATTTGTATTTAATTTGTTAAAAAGGGTAGAGAACAGTATTTGTGTCCATTCACTTTCATTTAATAGTTTAGGCCTTTGACTTCAAGTGATATTTAAACAACAGTTCAAGCTATTTTGGTCTTGGTGTATATTTCATCTATTCATTATATTGTCATTAATGTTTCTATTTTCATTAGGGGACAATTTGTGTCATTAGGAGACTTTAATGTAAAAGACTCCATGAAGAAGATACTTCAGTTCATATCTTGGAGAGATGTCTTTTTTTCCCTGTGTATCTCTCTTTCTCCCTTCACCCCCCCCCCCCCCCCCCCACTCTCTTTCTCTCTCTTTTTGTCTTTGCCTGTGTCTATTTCTCTCTGTTTTTGTCTCTTTTTCACTCTGTCTCCATCTATGCCTGTCTCTCTCTCTCTCTCTCTCTCTATCTCCCTCCCTCTATCTCTCTGTCTGTCTCTCTTTATGTATTCTCTCTCTGTATCTGTCTGTGTATCTCTCTCTCTCCCTATCTCTCTGTTTGTCTGTCTTCTCCATTTGTCTTTCTCTCTCTATCTATCTCCTTCTTCAGCCCCCCCCCCCCCCCTCTCTCTCTCTCTCTCTCTCCCTTTCTCCCTTTCTCTCTCTCTCTCTCTTTCTCTCTCTCTCTCTTTCTCTCTCTCTCTCTCTCTCTCTCTCTCTTTTCTCTCTCTCTCCCTCTCTTCAAATGAGGCGTAGAAAAGTCTTTAGTACCATCCACTTCATTTTGAGTGGTGCTTTAATCTGAACTTCTCTGAAAAACCTCGTGTTGAGGGTACGATTCTGAAGCTATTTTGAGATCAAATTTAGTGGTTGCTGGATGCCCAAAAAGAGAGCATGTTACGTGAGTTGCATCTCCTATCCACAGGGATAACTCGAGCCTGCTTAAAACTATGTAATCATAATAAAATAATCCCCCAAACTCTCGAGACATCACATTCAGGGCAATGTCATCAGCCAACCCCATTGAAATCATGTTCAGATGATGTCATACCTCCTTTGAATGTTGGTGCATATCAAGAGATGATGGATGAAGCGATCAAATTTCTTGAGTTTTGATTTGTCTTTGTGATCGTGTTTAATATCTCTTCTTGTTCAAGAGCCAGAAAGACATAAACTCTGTTAATATGAGTTAATGCCCTTCTTACTTTTAGGAGATGCTACCTTATAGTTCTAATGTTTCCAATGCAAATACCGATGCACAATGGTGTTTGAAAAATGAATATATGAATGGATTGCAATATAGTTTATTCATTTTTTTTCTTCTAAGGAGACAGCAGGGTGCACTTCCTAATGTAATTCTTACATCCCAACTTTTTTGAGTGGCCAAATATTGTTCAATATTTATCAACTTCTTCTCTGTTTCCTAGTTTTAATCCCTCTAAACCAGATTTTCTGACCACTGTTTTTGTTCCTCTATTTCTGTCCTTCATATGACCTTTGCGTTAAAAGCACAATTAACATTTCACTTGTTTTAATACATATGGCTGCTTATCTCGTTGCTTTTCATCAAAGGCACTGATAAATGAAAGCCCTAGCTGTACTCATCTGGTAGTAAGTAACGTATTCCGGGCTTAGGAAAAAGAGAAATAAATTCTTGAGATTAGAGGAGACATACATATATATTCTCCCTGTTTTTGGTATGATTGACGATGGGTTTGTCATTCTTTTGAAATGTCGCTATCCTGCGGACCCTTCTTCATTACACTTCCACGTTTCCTGCCAGGGGAAGCCCAATCTTCTGAAAACCCAACTGAGAAATTATCCCATAATTTTCTGGCAGATGAGAAACGTGCGCTCCGCCGTGGCGAATCTATCTGCCACATGTGAGCTAGCTCCACGGAGGAAGTGGGAGAGAGACGAAACGGGAGAGATAGAGAGAGGGGAAGCGTATTAAAGGGCACGTTCAGTTTAGGAAGCTAAAAGGGAGAGTGGCATGAAGCGTGTTAAATATAGCCTCGCGTTGTTCTCCTTGTATCATAGATACATGTTCATGATCGCTTGATATTCCATCTATGATTTCCGGTGAATTCTGGCGTCAATATCAGAAAAGAATGCAAGATCACACCTAAGCAGTATCCTATGCTTGGACACTTCCAACCTGACAACTTCAGTCATATACAACGATGTCAGCGTTTGGTTTGGAGTCACCATGTATATCACATAGACGTGTGTGTGTGTATGTGTGTGTATTTGGTTTTTACAGACGTGTATCAATCAGATATGATTATTTACGTCTGGGGACCGACCTTTAACGTCACCATCCGAAAGACGTGACTCAGTTTCGAACCTGCGTCCTCGGCTGAATCAGTTTGTAACTTCCACTGTTAGCTGGATTACAGGCGCACGCCACAACGCCTAGTTGTGACACAACCCCTCATAGGTTTTTACTCTTGCGTATGTTGACTTTTGTGGGATTTACATCCCAGTCCAGGCATACAAATTACTGTCATTAGTATTTCTTTATTACAACCAAAACTTGAGATTAGATTTGAAATAAAATGAAAATAAAAACAGATAGTTAACAATGGTACGAATAACATGCACAAAGTCAAAGAAACGGTAGAGACTCATACATAAATATATGAAAAACAGTGTGCTGCAATCAAATTATTACAATGTTTGCCATTCTTTGTTTAAAATTCCATGGTAAGGAGGAAAAAAAGATTCATAGCATCTTAGTATTGCCCATCTCTTGCCATTTACCATCTAAAAGCTAAGAAATCTGACCAATTTTTTAAAGGCTTAATTACCAAAGCTAGCATGACCATTTACTATCTAAAAGCACAGAAAATCTGACCAATTTTTTTTCTGAGGGCTTAGGAAGGCTAAACGTGACCTTTAAGGGTGAAATTGTAGCGCCTGCTAGCGCAGGTTTGGCCCGGCGTGACGGTAATGAGCAGTGACGGGGCCCACTGTGTGAAGCGTCTTCCCTGTTCTACATCGGCTATTGTGAGAACTGAATGGATGGACGAGAAGGGATGGGGAAAAGAGAATGTTGTCTTTCCAGACTCAGCGTGTGCGTGGATGCCTGCTCGAGTTTGTTGAGGAGAGGGGCTGGTGTAAGATGATCTGGTGAAGAAGAAGATCCGCATCGATGTAATCCTCACCCCCGAAACCAATTTTGTAGTTTTTTAGTTTTGTTTTTTACAGGAGGCACAAACATGTTAGCCTCACTTTCCTTTTCGCCTCCCTCCTTATATTGATTATAATGTATTTCTGTCTGTCTCTCTTTCTTCACTTTTCATGTTTGTATATCTGTGTTTTTTCTCTGTTAATTTGAAGTTTCCTCTCTCTTATTCTTCCACTTTTACCTCTGTTATAATTTTCCTGTTTTTCTTATTACACTAATTACAGAAAAACACATTCAAATTCAAATTTGACCTTCTATTTACAAACATCTACAAAAACAATGCAAATACAAATTGGGTGTTCCCCTATTCAACTCTAACCATATTAGCTAGTATCCTTCCCATCCTCAGTAATTGAAAATTGGGAGGAGGGGATGGATGGGGAATTATTAAGCAAAAATCATGTATGCACTTTCTATTGCACATTTGTGGTATGTCCATATCTTCATGAGATAGTTGTATGCTGTAGCAATGTGTGATGAATGTAGCAACATGAGAAGGAAAAAAATCGCCCCATGGCATGAAAACATTTAAATTTTTTACAGCTCCCTTAAAAAAGCTTGTTGAATCTTCACTTTCTTGATTGAAGAGCTTATCCATGACAAACATGCACTTAAAAAGAGAAACAATCTCACCGATCAGTCTTAGTCGTTTGATTTGAATGTCTACATGATATATCATTGATCTTTCTCCCATTTCTGCTAAACATTTCAGTATTTGTTTGTTTGTTAGGGTGGTGGTGTTTCTCTTCTATTATATGCCCTATACTGAGAGACTGAGAGTGCACCTCTCCCCCTTTCATGAGAGATGTTTGTGATGCCTAATTTAAATTTTTTTTTAAATCATTGTTGTTGATGAAGAGAAAGAGAGAGGGAGAGAGAGAGAATATGGATGAGAGAGAGCCAGACAGACAGACGGAGAGCGAGAGAAAGTGATGAAAGAGAAAAGGAAAGAAGAGAAGACAAGGGAAATAGTTTAGATGGGGAGAGAGTGGATAAGAGAGAGGGCAGAGAGAGAGAGAGAGAGAGAGAGGGAGAGAGAAAAAAGAGAAAGGGGATGGAAGAGCAAAGATGAGATAAGGGAAGAGAAATATGAGGGAATTTCAAGATGGAGAAATACAAGTGACCAAAGGGAAACAAGAAGAGAAAATGAAAGGGGAAAATGAGAAGAGAAAAGAAGGAGAGGAAGAGAGAGAGAGAGAGAGAGAGAGAGAAAGAGAGAGATGATGGAGATTGGCAGGTTATAAAGACATCTTCCCTACTCTACTCGTAGATGGAAATGCAATCATCGGACCTGGTCTTGTGTTTCCATCTGGTAGAAAGCTGTTTAAACGAGCACTGAAAGGGCTACGGTGTTAACAAGGTTAAAACAAGTGCGGGGAAGGGCATGGCTGTCACAACAGACCGGTCTTGGGTGAGGCGTGGGTTCCACGATGGTCTAGTTTCATGAGATCACAAATCTACCAATTTCTTTGAAGGTGTTGGTGTTGATTTTCTAATATTATGGATATGTCCATTGCACTGTTATCCGCCAAGTTCTGATTCTCATGGCATGCTACACTTGTTTTCTATGAAGAGCCAGCAGGCAATATGACAGGGTGAAGTGTAGTAGTCATAAGCACTGGAAAATGTGGCACTTATGAAGTGTCGCTGTCTACCAAGTTGAGATGCCTATGGCATTGTATAATTTGTCAACATTGTCTTTTGAGAGCTTGAAGGGCATTAACCATTATGTAAACTTATGTATCAAATACTTATGTATCAAATTCCTATGTATCAAATTCCTATGTATCAAATACTTATGTATCAAATTCCTATGTAACAATTATCTATGTATCGATTAGTTATGTATCAATTAGTTATGTATCAATTACTTATGAATCCATTAGTTATGTATCAAAAACTTATATATCAAATACTTATGTATCAAAAACTTATAAGTCTTCAGTTTCATTGGTACATTGGTTTTTCATTGGTTTTTTGGCTTCATTGGTCTTCAGTTTCATTGGTACATGCCTAATTTGTTTCTATTCGTACATAGGTAGAAGTCTATCTGTAGTTTTAATTTCATTTCCGTCCATCCTTTCTTTTTGATAATGCATTGTTAACAGACAATCATCCTTTCATTTGACTCAGGGGCCCAGTCTTTGTTTCCATTTGCTTTTCTCCGTGCATTGCCATTTTCTGACGGCCTGCTTGCATCATTGGCAGTGTCAGAAAAAGTGTTTGCGTCCTACCTGGGATGTGTTCACGCATTATCTTGAGAGAGTCTTGAGTAATTTCAATTAACCTTTTCAGCCCCAAAGTCAAGATTATTTAGCGTTGCTTTCGCGTTCTGGCCTTTCATTCCTCTCAGCCCTCTTCTTCCTCCCCTCCTAGCTGTTTGTTTAGTCGTGATGCCGTTGCGTCAGTATCGGGTTATCCCTCTGAAAGAAAGTGTTGCCAAATTGCAGAAGGTTTAGAAACTGTATCTAGGTGACCTAAAAGCCGATCCGAGTATGACATCGCCTTCCCATCATGCAACAGTGTAAATCTCCACTCGAACTATCCAAAGCCTGCTCGACTCATGCTGAGATCGAACGGGGAAACGTTTCGAGCTATGCGCGCACGGGGCCGGGAGGCTGCATGCATGCATTTGTGGGGTCCGATAAGAAAAAATCAATGATCGTAACCCCCTCGATGCCCCTAGTGTGTTTACACAAATGTTGGATGATGTCACGGGTGTCCCGTAGCCAGGCCGAGTTAACGTGTTCTGGCTAATGCGCAGACAGATCCGTCGGGCTGGATAGATTTTCCCCAGGTAGCTGACATTTTCGTCTGGACTTGCCGGAGGGTTGCTAGTTTGTGAATTGGAAAGTGTTGGCCTTTGTTACCATCAGCCAGTGTGCATAAACAGAATTGAAATCAAATGACATCACTGCATTGAAAGGGGTTCTGCACTGTACATGTATTGTGATAATGAAAACTGCTTTTTTCCTCTAAAAATATAATAATAATCAGCCATACTTACTGCATATATCACCTATGTGCTGTAATGGAGAGAAAGAAAGGAAAAGATAAATAATTGTGAGTAGAGTTGGACACATATATGCTCAGCATACTTGATTAAGTCATCAATTAACACTGGAAATTGTTCCCAATTTGCTTCTCAAACCTTATGCTTAAAATGATGAAGGAATTGACTCCTAATCCTGAACGACAGAAATAGAAAAAAGAAAATGAAATGTATTTCTTTGACAAATTACAAAAATACAATATAAAATGACAATCCTGTTATCAAAATAAAAGGTAAAGGAAGAACTTGCAAGAGGGATGAAAGGGGAAAAATAAACTTTTCTGATTGCTATTATTATCCATTTTCATTGCCTATACATATTTTCTCTGCTTGCCCTCTTGTAATGCAAATCTTCATGCCAAGGTTAGTTAGCTATGCATTAAATCTAGGAAAATGGTGTATGATGTATTGCATTTTTGGCAACTTTTGAAATGATGATCCTGTATTGGATAACAATAGGCGTTATCTCAGCATAAACTGAGAGTGAGAAAGGCATATTTTTGGCAACATTTGAAATGATGATCCTGTGTGGGATAACAATAGGTGTTATCGCATATTGTAGACTCAGAGCCAGAAACGTGTTAACTTATTTTGTTTTACATAGACTTAACACCCTCATGGCTCTGAACTTTACTGAAGAGATGACCTGACTCTGCTAGTATGAATCCTTGCTGTAATGCATGCAAACTGCCTGATGTGATATATGGTGTTTTTTGTTTGTGGGAACTCTTATAGGTTCGAGTCCCGCTGCTGCACTAATGTCCTTTGGCAAGACATTGATCTACATTTGCCACACTCCACCCAGGTGAAGTAAATGGGTACCTGGTAGGAATTTATTCTTTGAAACACAGCATGTGTAACAGCTGCACTGCTAAAGCCAGGGTAATTATGCTGCATTATTGTAGAGCGCTTAGAGACTTCTGACAAAGTAAGTGTTAGGCGCTATATAAGCACTGTAATTGTTATTATTATTATAGAACTATCTTGCTGTAGAACAAGCAAAATTTCATTGCAGTGATTTTTTTATATTCATCTTTTTCACCAGAGCTTTTTTGTAAAATTCTAGAGGATTTTAAGAGCTCTACAGAACTAAATTACCCTCTTAAATTCCCCTTCTTCCCCCCACCCCCCCCCCCCCCACCCTTTTTTTGCACTGAAACTCTCAGAAGAACCTGTTCAATGTTGATTAATTCTGAATTCTAATGAAGAGAAAACCTGTTATTTAATTTTCATACAAGTTTATTCATCAACTCTGGGATTATATCATGTGTTGTTTCAGTATCCAGTGCTAATTAAAATGAAAGTTGTGCCCCCTTTCGATGTCCCCTTCTACAACAGCTGTGGGGAACTTAAATTTATGATCCGTTTTAAGTTCAGGCTCATTGAAAATGATAATTGTTATCGTTTTATACAAGGATCAATCTGATACATGATACCACATTGAAAGTCGAAAGGGGATGAAGAGCCTGCCTGTCGCTATACTATTCACTGTAACGATCAGCTGCTGTATCATTGTATATTCTGTTCTAAGCCAGATGATGCTCTTGGTGCTGGTCCCATATACTGCATATTCTGTCCTAGAATGAATTACATAAGGCCTGTCTTGATCAGCTAGAGTTTGCTAAATAAACTGTTATTTTCCGACTCGGGATATTATCCCAAATCTCAAAGCTCAAAATTGCTTCTCCACCAGACCGATATGCTCATCACAAACTAACTTGTACGGCGCACAAATTAGCCCGCTATTTCCCAAATAACAGGATATTTGGGAAACAAGACCAAGATTTTGGGGATATTTTCTCAACCAAATATCCCTCTGATTGCAAATGCAGGCTGATGAAAACGCAAATTAGCTGGATAATTTGCGATCATGACAGTTCAAAAAGCGGGTTATTTGGCAAACTCAAGCTGATGAGGACAGGCCATTAGACAAGTCCAAAGTCATTGCTGGAATACTACACTTGATCCTTTGACAAGGGTAATAAAAATAGAAAGGAATTTCACCCCCTTTCAAACTTTGCCTGATTCATGGATGGCATCTATGATTTCAAAGTGAACTGTTGATGTTGTTGTCATGGTGATGACCTAGACTTGCACATAAAACATCCAACAGGTCAAGTGTTACTCTTCTAAAGCAAGGATTGGCAAAGACAACATTTGGGAATATAAAAAAACACAGGTGCTTATTTTGGTTATGGGGAAAGGAACAGGGTCATTGGTGCCCCTTATAGTTTTGCTGTAGTTTCATTCTCTCTAGTTATGGGAAGGGTAGGGTTAGACAAGGGGTAGGGGAAGAGAGGGGGTGGAGGAGTAAGGGATTATTATCCTCTCAAAGCTTAGTTTTAGTAAGCCCACAAAACTTGTCATCATTTTCTTTGATTTTGGTTGATATTTAGCGAGGTAGCTTGCACCTCAGGTCCTAAGCTGCTCTGAAGACCCCCTCTCAAAAATACCATGTTGTAGAAATGTTTAAAATCCCTGTTGATCAAACCAAGGACATTTTAGGGAAGTATCTCCTTGATCAAACATGTAGTCCTAAACCTGGGTCGAGAGTGGCAACTAGACATGAAATGCCCCAAAGACTTAATTAAGACTCTAGAAATGAAAGTACAAGGATTAGATTAATAGAAATCAAAAGTCAATCAATCCCACCCCCCCCCCAACTCCAATCCTACAGCTGTATATTTTCACAGCATGAATGCACGATAAGGGACACCACCCCGCCCCCTATAATTCCCCCCCCCCTGTCTTTTAATTCTCCCCCCCCCCCTCTTTTAATTCTCCACCCTTTTAATTCTCCAACCCCCAATACAGGCTTGCCTTTGCCCACATGATGGATGGTTGCAATAAATTTTATTACATAAATAGAAATCAAAAGTCAATCAATCCCCCCCCCCCAAATCCTACAGCTGTATATTCTCACAGCATGAATGCATGATTATGGAAATTACCCCGCCCCCTATAAGTCCCCACTCCTCTAATTCTCCACCCCTTTAATCCCCCCCCCTCCCCTCCCCTCCCCCTGAAACCGGCTCTCCTTCTCTCAAATGATGGATGGTCGCAATAAATTTGTTAGCAGGTGCTAGAAATGGCTTCAGTGGCCACTGCCAACATCAGCTCAAGTTCTCCTCTCTACTCCAGTGTTTACGACCCATAAAGCTATCCTACCATCAGATTCATTTTTAATAGGAGAAGAGGTCAAAGGTCACCTATACATCCAGTGTTGCCCCACCTGGTTGATCTCTGTGTGGTGCCATCATTTCTTTCTTTTTTATTACTTTTTTTTTGCTTTGGAAGTTGTAATGTGGTTTTACTTCAGTCCACCATAATGTTGATAAAACTATTTCATTATTAGAAAAGTGTGGAAAGAGCAGATTAGGGTCATATGGAGAATTATGTTATTTCTATTTTTTTTTTTTAATGTTCTGATCGTTTTGCTGTCATGTAGAGTATCTCTTTTTCTTAAAATTAAAATTCAAAACAAATTATATAAATCATAACACGGTTTAGGATATGATGGAAATCAATCGCAAGTTTTGAATGTATGAATGAAGTTTTTAAGTGAAACAAATAGTGTTTTTTTAATGTGTATATTTAACATTACTATGTGATCTAAATAAAGCATTTTCAAAGCAAGTTTTTACTGTCATATCTTATTGTCTGTTTGTCTCAAAATTTAGTTGAACAAAGTTATTTCTTCGCAGTTGAAATTATTCCATAAATGATAATTGACCTTGTATGAGAGTTTGCACAATTATCCGCACTTTGAATTGTTTGTAAAGGCACGTAAGAGATCGGAATTCATTATGATAAAAACTGCTCCATTTATCATTGTTAGTTATTTTACTCATTTCTTCTGATGATATGTACTACCCACAATATATGTCAAATGATATTGCAACTCTGGTCAATCGCTTGAAATAGTTACCTAGATAAGAAAAAGAGTGATGGACTTGTTTAATGTACTACTTGTAACAGAGTGCAAATACCTTTTGAAAATTACAAATTATCATCCATCAAAAGACACTTTATTTAATTGACTTGTGTTCATCATCGTCTGTATACAAACAATTGAAGCCACCGGTATACTGTTCAACAGATGCGATTGATGGCTTTCAGCGTTTGGTATTCACAACTTTTGAATTCCAGAAATAACTCAATTACGGGTGAAGGGAATATGAGATGCAGGAATAGACCCGTGGCTATTATAATATAATTATGGATTTAAAATGATACTGTAATTTAGCTTATACTTAGGAACAGCAAACAGCTGTACTGTGGAGGTATATTGTAAAGCTGTTTGCGGCATTCACAAGTTTGATGTGGAATAATTCAACAACGAAAATGAACTTCAATTTGTAGTAAAGTGAATTTTTGTTGTCACCATGTTATGATAAGAAAAGGAACATGGCTCCTGATAATATGTTTTGTAAATGCATATATGAAAGCCAGAAATGTCATTATTGTTAAAAAAAGAGAAGTTCAACTGCTCCAAGATGTCACTATCGTCCCTCCTAAGTTAAGTGAATACCACTTTGATACTGAGAAGATGATAATGCATGTAATTGACAGCCACAAGGGCATTAAAGCCCATCAGTACTAGTGTAGTGGAGGGATTGGACCTCCCTGCAAGGTCACTGACAGTTGGTTATCTCATCAAATCAGCTCTCAATTAACATAAGACAAAGAGGATCATGGGGGACCAACAGGCACCAATTAGGCATTGTTTGCTATATAGAGGGCGCAAGCAGCTATAAGTAGTGCAATGGGGCTTTAACTTTGTGTAAAAAAACATGAAGTAACTACCTTTTTGCTCTCAGCCATTGACAAGGTGTGCTGAAAGTTAGAAGGTTCAATTCAATTCTCATTTATTTATTTCTCGGTTAAAGATTACATTATTACAAAAGATACAAAATAATTCATTAAAAAATTTAGAAAATGAAATGGGGAACTACATAAATAAAGATCTTAGGCCTTGTAACATCGTAGTTCCCAAATAATTCATAGCAGAATGTAAAGCAAAGATAACATAATGTTGTTAGATATTGAGCAACATTACACTTAAACATCGTCCTGGTGCTTGTTGTGACTGGCTTCAGTGTTTTGGCCAGTGCTTTCTTCATAAGATGTAAAGATAGTGCATACTTTGTGAGCGTAGATCTCAGTAAAGAGAAAGTGCCAATGTGTTATTCTTTTTTCTCTTTTTTTAATTTTTTATTACAATGGATAAGATTGTTTAGTATGTGATGGTCCTTCATAAAAGGAATGAAGTAGTGGTCATAGATGATTAATAATTGTTAATTCATGGAAGACAATAAAGTCATTTCTATAGCGCTCTTACAAACCAACTGTTGTTTTACAAGTATTCTTTTATTATCCAACTCCTGAAAACTTTCAATGAAATAAAGCACTACTATTAATTACAACATGTAGAAATTCCTTTTATGATTATAAACTCCTACTGGTATAATTTTGGATAATTGCTGATCATTCTGAAAATGGACGGTCGTTGATTATGAGCATGATAATTTGTCCCCCCCCCCCCTCCTCAAGTTTAGATTAATCCGCTCAAATTGTTGTTATTATAAGATCACAATTGGCTTACCATAATGAATGGGCTGTATTTAACTGGACAATAGTCGGGGATTGTCGCAGGGAAATTGGCAGTTTACTCAAAATTAAACTTCGAAGGCTACGACCCAATGATTAGCATAACTGGGGAGATGGATTAGGGAAGGGGTAATTGGATTTTTAATCAATCGATTTATGCGAATGCGTTTGAGCGCTGACATTTTGAGAAATGTAATGAGTGCGTTTGTCATTGTACTGGAGCGAACTGTCTTTTGAATTGGAGCTATGATAAGTGCACTGTAGTGTAAGGATACATTTGAGAATTAAAATTTTTATTACATCATCTGTTTACACAATGGGATATTGTTTGGTTCTGTTTGAAATGATAGATGCACAAGGCTACATAGATTAAACATGTTGTATTCTTTCTTTAATCAAGTAGCAAGGAGAAAATGAATTCCTTTGTCAAAACATTGGAGGCCTAGCCTATAGATTATCTGCTGAGAACCGAAAGGGTTCTGTCTACTTGTATACTTTAACAAAGAGTCAATGTACTCTTTGCTTTCTGCAGACAAGTTGCAATATTTTATGTATATGTATTTAGGACTGCAAAATAGTTCAAAAACTACAAGCAAACAAATATGAAGTTACAGTCAACATCTTAATTAATCATTTATACCCATAACAAGTTTTGTAAAAGTTGAATTATGTGAAAAAAAATGATTTGTCCCAATTTATGTTTCTTGAGAATAAGAAGTTTTGAATCTTACATCTAAAAGTATTCAACAAAGGCCCTAATTCAACCAGTCTGCCTTCATTCTTGAGTTATAAAAAGCATCAATAACATCACATTTTAAAAGGGTATGAACAATTTAGTTGCTAACTGTATAAATATAATTTCCTGTTCACAAAAGCCCTTTTGAGCTTTCCAGAAGTGAATTGTTAGATACTCCCATCAATATTTTTTTTTATTTTTTAATTTTCTTGCCTTTATTTACTCAATATGTTTCATGTATTTATGTGCCATAACTTATTGCTTTAGTTTTATCCAAATGAATTAACCATATTTCTCTTTTTCTCCCATCTTTTCCCCATTTCACCTTCCTCTCCTCCTTTCATCTCTACAATCTGTCTGGTCCTGATGTTCCTCTGGCCTCTCCTCTTTCTTCCTTCGTTCATTCCATCCTCCGTTCTTCTACACATCATCGAACGATCAAACAGGTAAGTGATTTTTATTAGTGTGCTTTGTTGTTGTGAAGTCTGAAATGGGTGTGTGTATGTCTAAGCATGGAAAATGAGAAAGTGTGCCACTTATTTTTTTAAAAATATTTCCTGAGAATGAATTCTATATCCTTGATTGAATGTTGAGTCCAATATAACTCATGATGAAACCCT